>NC_091829.1:42253108-42579358 GCF_038994185.2 Dermacentor albipictus | reverse complement strand
AAGCGCGTGACATTCTTCCAAGGGCCGTCATCGTGAGCAAAAGCAGACAGTGATGCGTGGCACCGAACGAACAAAGACGATGGCAATGGATGGTCCGCGTTGATCTGGAGGCATCGAGGCGCAGCCGTCCTCTTCACTGGGAGCCTGAGCTTTTGCCGTGCTCAAGACAGCCTAACTAGGCGTCTAGTGCAGTGTTTGTTGTACCACAACGCCGAAGCAGCCGCCGCAATTCTTCCGCTCGCCGGGAACGTCGGTGTCATGGCGAACGAATCGAGTGGTAACGCCGAGACCGGATTCGAAGCGCTCCTGTACGTGTACGACCTGTCCAAGGGACTGGCCAAGAAACTCTCTCCCGCTCTCCTCGGGAAGGAGCTGCCCGGCGTGTGGCACACGAGCATCGTCGTCCGCGGCACGGAATACTTCTTCGGCTCGGCGGGCATCGACAGCTGTCCGGCGGGAAGGACCGCCCTCCAGGAACCGGACCAGGTCGTGAGCCTCGGTCGCACGGAGCTGCCTCACGACGTCTTCTTGGACTACATGTGGCAGCTGGGAGAGTACGGCTTCAAGGCCAGCACGTACGACCTCTTCCGCCACAACTGCAACAACTTCTCGCAACACGTCGCCGTCTTCCTGACCGGCAGCTCCATCCCGCGAGATATCCTGGAACTCCCCGACGAGTTCTTGCGCACGCCGATGGGCAGCACGCTGGTGCCTCTGTTCGAGCGCCTTGCGATTACTGTCGATACGGCGCTAGGACAGGATTCTCTAGGCGGACAAAATTCGAAAAGGCTGAGCGCTAGGAGAGATGACTGTTGATGCAAGAACTGGTGATGATCCCTTATGACAATTTCTAGCAGAATTCAGTAGCATTTGTTTTTTTTTTTTGTTGACCGCGTTGTTACTTGAACCTACCAATAGCTCATTGAAATGTTTCGATTGTTCTTTATGCTTCCCAACAACTCGCTAATAAATCCCATCGATAATTGACAGCCAGCTCTCACTTGAAACGTGTTTCGCGAATAACAGCTGTGTTTCCCAAATAACCAGAAAAAAAAACTGTTAACATAAACAACTCTAGAGGAAAAGCTCCCCATATCGTTCATGCACTGAAATCAGCAACCGCAAGGGCGCCGCCATGTTGCTACTCTGTGTAGGCGCGCAGGCGCATGACGAGATGCGATTCAGACGAGAGGTGCAGTCACCGCGATCCCTGGGCCTTCATCAGTATGGTGGCACCATCTAGCTTATACGCTCCTGCAAACGCATCCTTTCGCGCACCGTTCATTTTACGACAAAATGTTATAAATAATTATGCGATCTTTCCGAAAAATATGGGGATGAACTTTACACCTGTTCCAAATGTACGTGCACCTATATATGCTTCTTCTTGCCTGACATTTTGAAAACTTTAGCGCTGCAGAAATTAGTCGTAGCAACAAGGCAGCACCTTTGCAGTTTCCGATTTTTTTGCCAGCTTTTCCTTTAGAGTTCGTACACTAACTCTATGAAAAGAGAGATACTCTGCACTACTGACCAATAATAAAGGGGCAGTTGAGGCCACCAGGCGTGTACAAAGGAGACGACAGAAGACCATTTTTCTCGGTCGTGAATGACACGCCCCCTCGAAAGATTCAGACAGCTGCGCAGCAAGAAGAAACGAATAGAAATCGTGCGCAACTGATAAACTGCAAATAAAGTGGCCTAAGCGCACATTGCATTAAAGTGCTCGGCGATTCAAACAGGATATTCGGATCGCATTGCAGCCGGAACTTGTTTTCGTCCCGGTTGAGTGCCGGCTGATCACTGGGAGTACAGATGCAGCCACAAATTCTTCCAATGTTTCGCAAAGGATCTCGCTTTCACCGTTTAGACCCTTTTCGCGGAACGGATTGTTCTAGACAAACGAGATGGTGCTTTCGGCTGCGCGCCGCACGTCAACTGCCTCGGCGATAGCACACATATACGAAACCATTAGCGCTTCTGCCCTGTTACTGCGCGATTAGCTGTCGGTAACGCAACTGGGCTTTCGCTAACGCACTGTGCTGCACTGTTGCTGCAAAACGTGGAATGGTAGAGGGAGAGAGAGGAAGCTTTGTAGAAAAGAGCACACGAGCGTAGGTCTCTCTTCTGCTCTGCAGTGGGTGGAGCCCTCAGTCTAGTTGTCCTGCGGCCTTAGCTGCCCTTCTCGCTCGATTGACCAGGTTGAGCTGGTCCGTCGAGTCTGAGCTGTACAGCGCCACCTCCCATTGCCGTGTGGTGGGGTGTGTTATGGGTGTGAGCTGTGGTGTGCTTGCGCAAGCCCATACCATGTGGCAAAGCGTTGCGCATTGATCGCTGTGTGGGCATTTGTAGGAATACAGCGCAGGGTGTACAGCGTGTTTTAGACCCACGTGAGGATATGTGACGGTAGAGGGAAGACGTGTGCTGTAGTTGGCTGTGAAAGTAATGACTTGCATATTAAGGAACGAAATAAATGACCTGGTACACGGACCTCTGCTGCGTAAGGAGTCTGCCCTTTTTTCGACCCTTCTCAATTGACGGCTTTCCTCGGGGATTAAAAAAAATTTCACTCTTCCACCGGCGTTGTACCGCTAACCTTCAGCGTAAGCACTTCAACTACAGAACGTCGGCAAGAGTTAGCACTGTCGGCAAGCGCCTCGCTTGCGTAGTATGAGGGATAACGCGACGCGCTCCTCATACATGTTTGGCTGTTGGCGCTCGATAATAACACCACGCGGGAGCCCTCCTGGGCATTTCTGTAAGTACTCTCGAAAGGACAGAAGTTTTTACTGTCAAAGTAATGATATCAGGCAAACAGAAAACGCAGAATGGTTTACAGAAGCTCTCTCTTTACTGAATACGTACAGTGAACGCCCACTCCGTGTGGTCGCCGCCATGGAGTCCCGCGAATCGGTTTCTTACTTGAAAGGTAGGCAGTCGCCGAAAGCAAAGAATGTGAAATATGTTCTTGTAGTGGGCTATCTGTATAGCGAAATGGAGTATAACAGAATGAAGCCGCAATGCAGCGATCGCCCGGGTTCGCAGTGAACGACTGCGCGTCTGCATGCATGCATGTCCGCGCACAATGTTTCGTGGTGCGAGCACGTCTTCGTACCGTGCCATGACGTTTAGACCGCTTGATATGAGCATTTGACCGTACACAAGCAACGCTATCAGAACTATTCAAAAATAATTTAACTATAACTAGAAACTTCGACGCCTACGGATGCTTTTGATATGGCGTCGGGACGATTCAATCTGTTATTTTTTTCTAAATTCTTGGACGTTTCAATATCATTATTTCTCAAGTTGCATCGCATTGTATGTTTATCGGTCTTCTCAGCAAGCAATTTGCCGCTTTTTTTCTTAATCAAGTGTATTGATTGTTTGGTGCTGAAACAAACATGAGCATATGCCATTTTTTGTGAGCTTCTTACCGTTCCCTTTCCATCCCAGTGAACGTGCCAGCTTCTAGTATCAACAAGGTCATTCATAAAAGAAAGCTTCATGACATTAGCCGGGGAACGCGCGCTGGCGAGCGTCTGAGTGAGCACTTTTTGCTGCTCACTGAACATCGCAGCCCCGACGCCGTAGCAGAAATCATCCTGGCGGAAGTGCTGGCTGCACGTCCGAGTTGTAGCCAATGGCTGCTTGCCGGTCGTAAGTTTCGCGAGGCTAGCTTCCCACAGCTTCTTGTCCTGTGAATACGTGAGAAGGCTGACACCGGGTTCCGTTGCGTACGTCCGGCACTGCTGCACCGAGCAGTAGCCTACGATGTTGCACGCCTTCAAAGACAACCACTACCTATTATAGCTACTGGTTTCAAGTGTTCTCAAGCAGGCACCGGAAGCAGGAAAAACTCCCCATTTAGTCAGAACCACAGCGCAGGTGGGACTTTAAACTTTCGTTTTCAGCCTGCTTCGGCGCTTCCGAAGCAGCGGATGCGGCTGCTGTGTCCACGTGATCCCTCATACCACGTCACGCCGACGGCAGCGCCAGCTTTTCCAGTGGTGGAGCTCGCCCTCGATACCGCTCGTTAAACAGTGAGAAAGGGTATAGCGCCGCTTCCTGGCACAGTTAGTTTCTCGTGCTTTATCTACACACATCCACTTCACCTCACACTCGAACATGCGCCCACTATATCGCCAATGTATCAAGAATTGGTGAATGGGATCCTACTTTAATCAATACACTGAAGCATGGTTGACGGGCGACTACAGCGACTACACACGAATGTTCGAACATAGGATGTGATGTGTTAACATGCACCGTTGTCGAAAACTTAAAGAAAGTTCCTCTTCAATCGATAGACACCAGGAATTTGTTCGGCCTCTTTTTTTTTCCTTTGTGAATATTTGATGATGTTTTGCAAACGAAACTGCCACGCGATACTTGAGAAGCTATGACTGACGAAGGCCAACATAAACGCGCGTAAAGAGAAAAGGTTAAATGTAAAAAAACAAGGTAAAATCATCGTTTTCGATGGAACTCACGGCACAAATCTGAAATATACGCTTTTAGAAGTCACATTTTATTCTGCTAATTTTGCAATGCATACAGCCTGTAGCTATGTGGTATGTGGTACAATAAATGTAAGCTATGTAAGGTATGTGGTACAATAAATGAAGAAGAAAATCGGTAGAGTCTCATGATCATGATGATCATGATCTTCAAATACTTTCAAATTCTTTTAAACTCGAAGGGGACTGAACCGTCAACTGAGCTTGCGCCACCTGTCGACAAGGCGAAAAAATAATAAAGATTATGCTTGACGACGTTCCGAAGAGAGGCGCCACCGTTGCGAAATCTATCGAGCCGTCGAGAGTTTGTTCTGCCCACGGTGTAAGAATAATAATGTATTCTTACACCGTGGTTCTGCCTGATCGATAGGAACGCGCGGAAAGTAAGGAGCCATGTAGGCAGAAAAGAATCGGGAGAGGATTTTACTTCCACCACGCGAGGGATTACGAGGTGTGGACTAGCTTTGCCATCTGGCGGAGGGCAATACAGCCAAGTGGAACAAAGAGCATGGCCTTCGAGATTACATTCGTGTCGAATTGTGTGCTCTCGGCGGCCGTAAAATGCCTTCTGCCACGAATACTAGACGGCAGCTCGAGGCTACGAACTTTTAGCCGTCATAAGGATCACCGTAAGGACGTAGTGGTATGCAATCATTGTAGAATTTCCTTTCTTATTCTGCTTTGCCTCTTAACCTACACAAGAATATCATTACCCGCTTTTATTGCTTTTATTCGCAGTGCTTTCTTCCCATCTCTGAACATATATGCCGACCTTTACCCGTTTCAGCTCTCATTGCGTTATATAACCTTTATTCTGCTTCCGTGCTGGCGTGTCTGCATTGTTTTGTTTTTCTTTTTTTTCAATTTATTTTTTTTACGTTGTCTTATAGGTCTTCTATCTAGGTAAATACTAAAAAAAATGGTGGAGGTCGCTATCATCCCCTGAAAGCGCGTTCACGATTCTATCAATGTTCAACTTCCTCAAAATGGCGGAAAAGCTTCCACAAGGCGGCTATGCATTTGTGCATATGTTTCCGAAAACCAATCGCCGACAAAATGAATAATCTATGAAATTTACTTTCCCGTTTGTAATGACCAACGAACTTTGACGAATAGCTCTTCAACACCTCTCGGAACTGTGTTGAAGATGGTGACGATCTCTAAAAGCCTCCACTTCGAACCAAACCTGCTTGAGGTAATTGTGTGTTACAATAGCTATGGATTTTTAGCATACTGGCCATCCCTGCTTTATCTATGTCACCCTATGGCTGTAACAATCCCATTCCCAACTCTTCAAGACTTATTTTTTCAGCAATATTCGCATCGTCCTTGGGCTGATCTTCACTGCTGTCCGCTTAACGTTCTCATCAACGTTCTGATTAACGTTCCTCGCGGTACAAACTTGCTGAGTATCTTGGCATTACATTACAAATAGCTGAGTCATCTCAGCATAAATATGACAATATTATGCCGCAGACACCCCAACCCTGTCGCAAAAACGTGATAACCTACGTTCTTCTCACGCAACTAGCGTTGACACCGTGAGTGACATCAAAGCACTTCGCGTTTTACAATTTATCTTTATTGGTTTCTTATTTCCTTCCTTTTAAAGCTCCACAAACGTCTTTTTATTCATTTTTTTTATCTTTTACGTCTAATTCACTGCCTACGTTTTTCTTAACATTCGTGTCACCGACGCATGACAGCGGCGCATTTCGAGCACGGCTAGACCCTGCGCTTCAGTGGTGATTCCCAGCGGCCACTATATATGGGAATTTGATTGAGAGACTTGCCGCCGAGTAAATGCCGGTTCTCTGTGCCGTCGAGTAAATGTCGGTTACGAGATTTCAGCTCAGAAAGGGCCCGGCAGAGGCATGAGGGCCAGGGTGACGTAAACAGTGGCGTAGCAACAGGGGAGGCCGGGGGGCCGTCGGCCCCGGGTGCAAGGGGCCAGTGAGGGGGAGGGGGGGGGGTGTCATATACGTCTGAAGACACCCAGAACTTGATATCCTCGCCTTCCTCGACTACAGCCGGGGGGGGGGGAGGAGGGGGTTGACAGAAGACTTATGGGCCCCGGGTGCCAGACGACCTAGCTACGCCACTGGACGTAAACCACTCATCGGATGGGCCCTGATCCCGCAAGATGAAGAAGCGTCGTCTTGGAAATTTGAGGCCGGTTGTCACATTGAGAAAAGAACGCGTATGCGCGCATTAACCCGCTGCGTATTGTTGGAACCTCAGTGCTGACGCCCGTTATTGCAACTGGGTCGCAAGCCCCAAGGGTAGCGTTGGCCTGGCGGCCTGGGGCACAACTGGAAGCATCCGAAGGTCCTGGCAAAGCATGAGTCGACTGCTAACAGAACAACTTGTTTATTCTAGCATCGCAAAAGAGCGGCCGGTCAGGTCGACCGAAGTGGAGAGACGGGAGAGCACGTTACTCAACAGAAGAAATCGGAGCCTCTCTCCTGGCGTCCGGGGGCAGCTGCTCTTATACTCTTGGCGTCGCGGGCAAGAAGGAAGGTCACGGGACGACACCACGTGACAGCGAGGCACGGACGGACTGAGACATGTAGAGACGAGTGTAGTGACGCATCAGCCGGGCCGGCGCCGGTCAGACCTCCTCGCTTCACACTTGGGGAGCTCCTCTCCCCGGCTGCCGCGCTTTGACAAGCGTGGGCACACACACACGCACACACAAAGACACGTGGCACTGAACATGCCGGGACGCGCTCGGCGGGGATGCGTCGCGGCCGCTCCGAACGGGCCAAAATGTCCGCCGCTTTGAACGAAGCTCCGGCGTACGTTGCATCCGCGCCGGCTTTACCGCGCGTCGTAGGCGAAACGTAACAGTATTCACTACGTAGAACTCGCCACATTTAGCAGTTCGTGTTGCTAACTAACTGCCGTAAGCGAAAGCGAGAAATCGCTAGGAGCACGTGTCGAATTTCCACTCACTCTATTATCGAAAACGGCTCCGGCATAACGCGAGGGCATTATAGCAAGGGGTTTACTGGAGCTTACGACATGAATACAAACGGGCCTTCATTTCAATAGCTTCGGACAGGATTGCATCATCGCGCCAACTACATCGCCGGCGCTTCGGCAAGCCTGGCCTCGAGACTCGCGAAGTGCTCATGTGCCTCCCATTTTGCGGGCTGCAATGATCGTTCGCTCCGTCGGACGCTTCACTGTATCGTCGGGCGAGTGGACCACCGCTGTGTGACAAGTATGGCTTAGCGGTATTTCGCATTAGTGCAGCCGCTTTACGTCACGGCTGATCCGCACTTATCAGCTTGCGGCGACTCGCGCATAACTGCAAAAGTGATAGGGCGAAGGCGTAGGATGATCGTTAAGTCTGTATTTTGAGTGTGTGTGTGTGTGTGTGTGTATGTGTGTGTGCGTGCGTGCGTGTGTGTGTGTGTGCGTGTGTGCGTGCGTGTGCGTGTGTGTGTGTGTGTGTGTGTGTCACCAAAGATCTCCCACAAAGCTATAATAGCACATCAGATGATGTCACTATAATGTAAAATGATAGTATTGGATATAACGCTTCCTGGTGGCACGCCATTTGCTGTAATTAACGCGTACTTGCCCGCTGGAGTGCAAGATACCCGTTATCTCGATACCTTTAATTGCTTGCAGTGAGAAGAACGCCATACTTGTGTGGCGTTCTTTACATGCATGAATACTTGGATACTCAGAATACTTGAATACTTGATATACTTTAATACTTCGTATACTTGATACTTGATATACTTGATACTTATATACTTGATACTTGGATACTTGGATGCATGCATGGATACTATTTACATGCATGCATACTTGTGTGGCGTTCTTTACATACATGCCGATATTAAATCTCGTCACGTATCCTGGAGTTTCCGAACGGACACTTGTGGCAAAAGCCTGTGGGATTTTGGTTTTATCAAATCATATATGGCCACGTCTCGACCACGTCCTTACATGGCGGGTGTTAGCGGCATGCCAGACAGCAGCAGCCCACAGCAGCAGTAGCAGTGGGAAAGTCTTATAAAGAGGCAAAGAAAGCTTCGTTTTAATATCATGAGCCATTACACTCTGGATGACCAACGAAGCTGTGTGGCACACGACAAATAGTATCATAAGAAGCCATCAAAAAGTGACACCACGGACCACGTAGGGGAAATTACTTGTGCTTACTAATTGAATTAAAAGATGATAAATCAATGGAAATGGAAGTGGATGAAAAAAAGAACATGCCGCAGTGGGGAACGATCCCACGCCTTCGCATTACGCGTGCGATGCTCTACCAATTGAGCTACCACCGGCGCCGTTCTCCCATCCCCTTTTTTGGGGTATTTATGTTTTACTGCTAGAAGTAACCCTGGGAGTGTTAGCCAGCGCCACCACTCACAAACCTTGGCGGCGGATGTGGAACATCCTCTCTGCCGCAGGCGTCACGTGTACGTGATTTTTTTGGGTGAAGGCTACTGGTCAATAAACTCACACACGCTACCTGAAAGCATCAGCGTTGATGTTGATGGTTGTTGATGGTGTTGATCGGCATGCCGCTAACGCCGGCTACGTCAAGACGTAGTTGAGACCAAGGCCAGTAGAGACGTGGTCGAGACGTGGCCATATCACAGAAACATAAAAGGCATGCGCTGTCGGTGTTTTGCTTCATGACATTTGTTTATGAGCTGTCATACTCAAAATTCCGTGGAATAACTTTGTAAAGCCCACTGGACCGCGAACGGGCCAGAGGGCTAGACCGGCCAGTCTCGAAGTGGGACTAGAAGTAAAATGCGCGTGAATGAATAGCTGCCTTTGTAAAAATTTCTTAATTGCTCAAAATCTTTACGCGCGGGCGTTTAATGTTCCAAACGAGCCATTCATATGCGAGCAACGCTTTGAGGTAAGTTATTTAATTACAAGCAACTGAAATTCTTACTGAAACCGATCGAGAGAAACATTGTGTTACATTTGGCAGCCTGAGGAGTGACAAATGACTCTTTAACGGCCTGGGTGCTTATCGCTACGACAAGCTGCAAAGATCGGTGCAACGTACCTACGAAGCAGCGTGATTTCTTTCTTTGATCTCTTGAAAGCAGCCGCAGAGGTGCAGCAGTATCGCTGTGACGTTCCTTGCTTTCGTCGTAAGTAGAGCCACGTTATTTTACAACAAAAAAAAAGAACATTTTTATATTCAGACACGTCCTTAGGATGTGCGTCATTTATCACAGCGTGATGGGCAATTTCAAATTCGTGGAAGCGCTGCACTTTTGCTGGAAATTGGATTGCTATACTGCAATGTCGCGCAGCACTGCTGTCTTTCTTTCTGTGTTTTTTTTTCTCCCTCCATGACAGCATACATATGGCCAAAACCAAATATAAGCGCGTGACTGTTTCTTACCAGCGTCGAAAGAGAAAGAAGAAGCAGGCAGCGCCGCGTGGCACCGAACAAAGAAAGAAGAAGGCCCATGCACTTTGTGGTCGGCGCCGAGCCTGTCGTCTTTTCTGAGTCATCGGAAGCAGGAGGCTTTACCGTGCCCAAGACAGCTCGTCTAGGCTTCTAGTGCAGCGTTTACTGCATCACAGCACCTAAGTAGCCACCAGATTTCTTCGGCTCACTGTGAGCCTGAGCGAAATGTCCGGATTCGAAGTTCAGCTCTACGTGTACGACCTGTCCAAGGGACTGGCCAAGAAACTCTCCCCCGCTCTCCTGGGAAGGCAGCTGCCCGGCGTGTGGCACACGAGCATCGTCGTCCGCGGCAGGGAATACTTCTTCGGCTCGACGGGCATCGACAGCTGTCCGGCGGGAAGGACCATCCTCCAGGAACCGGACAAGGTCATAAGCCTCGGTCGCACGGAGCTGCCTCACAGGGTGTTCTTGGACTACATCCGCGAACTAGGCGAGACCAGCTACAAGGGCAGCACGTACAACCTGTTCCGCCACAACTGCAACAACTTCTCGCAAGACGTCGCCCTGTTCCTGACCGGCAAGTCCATCCCGCGAGAGATCCTGGAACTCCCCGACGACTTCCTGCGCACGCCGATGGGCAGCACGCTGGTGCCTTTCTTCGAGCGCCTCGCCATTAGTGTCGACAAGGCGCCGGGACAGGATTCTCCAAGCGGAGCGCGACAAAGGTCGAAGAGGTCGCCCTCCCCAGGCCGTCAGAAACCTGGCTCCGCTCGCGGTAGTGCGCCTGGAGAAACGAGTCCAGATGCAGGGAGCGAGGAAGAGCGCGATGATGAGCGCGGTGGCGACCAACCGATCTTCTACCCTCGGGTGGACGGCATCGCCGCTTTCAAGGAGCTCGAAGGACACCTCAAAAGAACCGCCATCACCGAAAGCGAGCGCACGCAGCTGGACCACCTCCGCGAGTACCTCGTCGAGGGCCACGGCGCTTGGGCGCTCGGCCCGGAGCTGCTCGACCTGATCGAAAAGCTGCTGACGTCGCCCGACGTCAAGTGCGCGGCGCGGCTGTCGCTACTGCGAGTGCTGCAGGCGGCGGCGCTGATCAAGGACGTCATCCTCCTCCTGCACCAGGACCGCAGGACGCACGTCGTCATGAACCACGTCAACCGAATCGCGAAGCTTTCTCCCCAGGAGCAGGACGAAGTGCTCAAGTTGCTCTGCAACCTGTGCAGCCACGTCGCCAGCTGCGAGTGGCTGCTGTACGTAACCGAGTGGCGAGACAGCAGCGGCCGGGTGTGCAGCAACGCCAAAGCCACTGTCCGCGCTGTGGTCCACGGGCTCCTTAGCGACCGGCTGATCGCGCAGGAGTTCGCCGCCGCGCTCGTATTCAATCTCACCACGCGGGAGCTGTTCGACGACGCTGCCGAGGAGCTGTCCGCGGCCATCGCGCAGTTTTTGCAGGGCGACCTCGGCGAGGAACAGGTTTACCGCGCTTTGACGGCCCTGCATCGCCTTCTGCGGGTCAACTACAATGACGTGTCCGCAAAGATCCGGAGGATCACGCCGTACCTGCAGAAGTTGTCCGGCTCTTCCGAGCGTGTCCAGAAGCTGGTCAGTCGTATCCGCAGTAGGATTTCGGCCTCGACATCACCATCACGGAAGTGATTAGACGTTTCCGCGCACAGCGGATATTCTGCAACAGAAAATAAATAAACAAAAATAAACAGACGTAGCTACAGTTAATACCTATGTAATGCATTGATGGCTTGGTACAGAATGGTTCTGATGAGTCCTATAGGTGTTCTGCAGCGAATGGCTAAGGCTTTTGCGAAGTATTGATAATTGACGCGGATTGCAGCGCATGGTGTTTGTTTTTGTTATACGCAGTCACCCAGACTGACCTCAGAGTTTCATTGAAGAGTAGCACATACCAAGTGGACCCTGGGGCCCTTACGCAGTGGCAGATACCCAGTGACTCCACGGGCACATGCCCATAGAGGCACATACCCAAGTTGCCGCCAAGGAGGTCCATTGAAGAGTGGCTACTGGGGCAGGTATACTCAGTGCTAACATACCGAGTGACACATAAGTGACACACATGCAGTGTCACATACCCAGGTTGGCGTCAAAAGGGTTCATTGAAGAGCTTCGCATACCTATAGTGTCACATATCCACGGGAATGTCCCATATATTAAAGTTCGCTACCTTCGGGATCGGCCACACACTACCTTCGACACCACGATCGACACTACCTTCGATCAACACTACCTTCGGCCCACATATTTAGACGACACTGTCTTCACAACAGACCCACGAAAACATCGCCAGATAGCCGTAACAGAAAACTGGATTGAACTCGCCCAAGAGCGTTTCGCATTAGAGATTGTTCAGGCAACACATCGCGAACATTTCGCTAGCGGTTTTGTCTGTATTGCGTTGCTCTGATAAGATGTTGCATTTACGTTGTCTTTTGATTCGTTAGTGCGAGGAGTAAATCAACATGAGTCGACAAACGAATCGACAAGAAGCCAATATAAGCTATGTTGTGCTCGATATTTAGTGGTTAACTTCGTCAGAAGAAGCAGCGCCGACATGGCGTAAGTGGCGGCGAAACCTTCACTCTCAGGTTTTGAAAATTTGTAGTCATCATAGCCCACGGCATCTCAAGGAAAGCAGCTCGAGGGGGCGTTATTTGTTTATTTATTCATGCAAAGCTTTCTTAGCCAGTTTATGCGGTTTTGTAGGCATCTTTCATCTAAGCTCTATCGACTGCCCAGGTGCACGCTGACATCAAAATGCCGTGCTCCTACGACTTTTGGACATCGTGCTGCTTTAGTCCAGTATCGGTTTACATAGCACCTAATTCGGGAACACACATCCTGCACCATTTCCGCAGCCTTAAACTCTCACGGATTTCTCTTCACTCCGCGGTCACTTGTGGCGTTAGGCTAAAGGTCGGGCGCTACGCGAGTCCTTAGTTCACTCACGTGATTTATGACGCAAGTACAGCCACGGCCACTGCTAGTGGAAACACGGAGCCCATGGCATCACTCCGCGGAGCTCCCCACCGCCGGAGCCTCATGAAGTCTTGGGGCACAAGCGCTACCAAAGCGATTGGCGAAAAGTCGTCTTCCAAGACTTTACGAAGTGCCAGTGGTGGCTTTCCGCGAAGCAATGCGGCGGGCTCTCGTGTTCCCTCTAGCAGTGGCCGTGCCTGTACATACTAGCAAGTGATTTAAACGCATGGAAATCGCCATCACGGGGCCGTTCGGCATTAGCAAGAGCAGTGACATTTCGTAACTAACTGAAAAAATATAAGGTACTCTGCACTACTAACCAATCAGAAAGACGCAACTGACGTCGTCGAACGTATATAAAAGATACTGCATAAGACCATTTATCTCAGTCGTGAATGAAGACCTCTCGGAAGATCCACTCGGCTGCGCAACAACGAAAGAAACGATCGGAAACCACGGACATCTCGTAATCTGTAAAGAAACGGACCTGCACCTTGTAGTGCATGCCATGTGTTTTGTTGCAATGTACCGCTCCCCAATACTAACAAACATTCAATACATTGACAGACATCAGGGACGTGATCCGCCAGAAATGAAGTGTATTAGGAATGAGCTGTGTTTAGAACAGTGATTCGAGAGCAGCATATATAATTCAGACCGTTGCAGTACCTTGCAGTTGCCACAAAACAATTGAACGTTAGATACATAAACAGAATGGCAAAATCGTTTAGGTAAATTAAGGGCGATGACATCAAGCTTGGCGTATGAAACGACGACAGCAAGTTTAATACAAGCACCTAAGCGCGGTCATCCAATCATACTCTAAATAGGAAACAGTCTTATTTCCTTTGCCGCGTTCCGAGACAATGCTTGGCCATAGTCCAAGTTCTTTTCCTGCAAGATGGCGAAGAGCTTCACCACTGAGAACCCTGCATGCCGGACGCCGCACTCTCGCAAACTTTTGGCACGAAACCCGTGAAAAGTTCCCACGCCTTTGACAGCACGACGGTAATTTACTGCCACCAGCAAAAAGTGAACGGCGTCGTGTAATTTTATCGGATAAGACGATTTTTTTCATTACTTTGGGATGCTCTCCGCTAAGCGTGCAGCGTCATGCCACGTCACACGTTGGGCGCAGGCCAGCGCACGTCAAGGGTGTTGGCGAAAGCATCTATAACATGCAGGTGGGTGTCCTCTTCCACGCTGAAGCGGTGCGGATCTCAGGACATATCATGCGTTCGCTGGGCATCAGTATAGTTTGTAGACACTTTCACGACCTGCACAGACATGACTCCCACCTACACGAACGATTGTAAAGTGACCTCGTCGTCCAGGAGAAGCGGTGACAACTTGTCGGTTTTGACATCCAGTATGCGGTAACTTGAGTCGCCAACGGAACCACATCATCACATACTTGGAGGAAATGACACTACCATTTTCTTGAAACGATTTTGAAGAGAACGCAGCAACTGGGCATGGGCCACCATGGTCAATTTAGCATTTGGAACGAACGGCAGCGGCTCTTCTTTGTCGTCTCATCGCACCTCTGCGGAACTTCGAGGTAACCAACCCCACGGCAAATGCACTCTTGTTTGCCTCGACCTTATTCTCTTCAGGCAAGATGGGAAGTCGCATACTGAACAGTACGTGGAAGAGTTGGCATCCATGACAAGAGCAAATCACCAGCACCGATCACCAGCCTAACGACGTCATTTTACAGTCGACGGCGAAAACCGCGCGCGACTCGGCGACGGATAAGCACATCGTCACGCATTAGGCTAAACAGCAGGCGTACGAGAAGTTTCGAGCGGCTGGACTTGTCAGAAGCTGCATCGGGCAGGGTGCCACGTGGAGATACCCGTTCTGCCACGTCGCAAGCGAAAACCACGTGCATGCGTCATCGATGACCTAGTCGCCTCGAAACGCCCGTCGACAGGCCACGCCCACAACAGTCACATGAGGAAGGCCAGCAGACAGTAGACGAGCATGTTGACCATGGACGCGACGATGACGCGATAGCGCACCGTCTCGCGGGCCATGCCGGCCTGATGCGTGACGAGGTAGACGAGCACGGTGAGGTAGGCCACCGAGGCGACGACGTAGTGCAGCCGGCACGCGTGACGGAAGGCGGACGACGACTCCAGGCCCGGCGACGCGAGGTAGACGAAGGCCGTGAGCGGCGTGGTGTACGCCGCGATCAGCACGAAGGCGAGCGAGTAGACGCTGAAGATGCACACGCCGAACCCGCGGGCGTAGTGGAAGTTGAGCGTGTCCGCCAGGGACACCACGCCCAGCAGGACGGCCAGGAGCTCGACCTTGGCGACCGACGGCGCCAGCCGGGACCACATGGTGGGCTCGCGTCCGCTTCACGACAACGGCGGAGGACCGGGGCCCATAGCTGAAGCTGCGGTTGACGATGATGATGATGATGATGATGATGATGATGATGATGATGATTGTGGTGGTGGACCTTTGTCGTGGCTTGCACCCACTAAGGGGGATGGGCCAAGAATCGGGCGGCAGGAGGTAGTTGAAGGAAATTCCTATTTCCCAGCTGCTTGTCGACCTGCGTGGTGCGTCCTCTCTCCGCCGTCCTCGTCATCGGCTGCATAGGGGATGTTTTAGTCCCAGCCACGAGTGAGCAAGCCAATCCGCTCGATGTAGGTGCGAGTGCACGAGGTGAGAATACACGTTTGTTCGTTACTTGTATAGGAGAAGTCATCTCGCAGGTGCGTCGGTTCGAAGTTTTGCCTGACTGAGCCTAACTCTCTGGTTACCATTTTTCTCGAGGTGTAAGCCTTAAGTCTGATCAAGCCTGTCTTTGGTTATCGCTTTCCTTGACGCCTAGGCTACAGAAATGTTTGTTACACTCATTTCTGTGCTATCAACTCATTCACTTGCATGCTGCAAGCATTAGGCATTCCATTCCTTTATTCGGATTCACTTTGTTTCTGTAGCATTTCTTTTGTTACATCGCCTGTTTGCTGGCGTACTGCACATAGACGTACAGAGAGCTAAAATTATAATTATATATAGCTCACTGTAATCGAGTGATTGGCCTACGATACTGCGCGGTAAGTCGGTCATTCCCAAGTGGCCCTTATTGGGCAAGCGTCATATAAGCTTTATTCGATTCGCCTGCACTATACCTCAGCTAGCTATAAAGGAGTGCTGCAATTCGTCATTCGTTTCACCAGTTCGATACAGCGTCACCTGCACGTCGTCCTTCAGTGCACGCTTCGTGCAGGGCGAGTTCACACCATTCCCTGCACTCGTCAGAGAGGCAGTGCAGCGTTCGTGCAGCAGGTTCCCTGTCGGTTCCACACGAGCAGGAACTGGCACCAAACTGGCGGGAAGTAGTTCACGATGTTCAGGGGAAGATCAAATGAATCTATAGCATTTGCGATCATCATCATCATCGTAATCGTCATCATCATTGTAGTGGTCGTCGTTGTCGTCGTAATCTGTATGGTCCGTGCTGGATATGTTGATAGGAATTGTCGGGGCAACTGGTGAACTCTCGGATGGGGCTGATGTCGTCGATGAAAGAAATCTGCAGAGACCGCGGAAGTGCAAGGCAAAAACAGGGAAAAAAAATATCTGACGCTGGCATTGGCATGCGCTTCGAAGACTGAAAAATAATGCTCTAAGAAGGCGAGTCTGGCATTACGCTTACTCTGTTTTTATCTCCTTTGGACTTTCAGGAAATATGTACCGGGTATTTCAGCGGACACATTCAATTTCTTTTTATAGTTGCCTATGGCAGACAGCACAATTCTAGTACATGAGCGAGCTGGTCCTCTCGAAGAGGCGGGCATTCCTTGCGCAAAAAAATGAAATGCATAATTGTCTAATTAGCAAAAACTCACAAAATAGATTTCTAACGAATTGCCTTATGGCACATATTGCAATTTACAAATTCTAGCCGAGGAGTTCGCAAGGCGGACCCAATTGGAACGAACTCTCGATGACACCAGTTTCGAGGTATTACTTCCCCAGATTTGTAGAGAAATGCTTTGGCGTTCCGGTTACTTTTGTGTTTCAATGCATAAAACGACGCTTTGTTAAGAAAGGAAGTGGAACGACAGTGCATTCTTACCACAAGCTTGATGGCGCCTATCTCGTAAATGATGTCATACACACACTTCTCTTCAAGTGGATATGTCTTTCAGTCTCACCCCCTTGAATTTGTAAATTGCAATACGTGCCAAAAGGTAATTAGTCGAGAACTTAATAAGTAAATTTTTGCTAATTAGTCGATTGTTCATTTCAATCTTTGTGCATGCCCGCCTCCTCAAGTGGACCAGCTCATCGACTAGAATTGTGCTATCCGCCACATGCAATTCCCACAATTTCTTAAAAGTGTTCGCTGAAACAGCCTGTATATGCCCTCCAATTCAGTTTATTCTTCCCATGGAATCCGAACCTCTAGGTATGATCAAGACACTGCTGAGTGAGTTGACCCAAAACAATCTTTCTACACGCCAGTGCGTCACGAGATGAAGAAAGGACGCACAGCACGAAGTGCTGACTATTAATCGGATTTTAGTCAGGTGAACGCGCTCACGTTGTACGTTAATTAAATTATATGCCTCGTATGAGTACTAAAACTGAGAGATACGAGACAAAATTAAAATTTTTACCGCCCAAGCCAGTTTCATAGCAGCGGTGGACACCAGAACTCACGCAATAATCGCTGCTATACGGCGTGGTAATTTTCAATTTCCACAGGATTTAAAAAAACCCGCCTGTGGCAGATAGCATGATTGCATTCCTTGAGCTGGAATGTTCGTAGAGGCTTAACAGTACTCGCACGAGAAATCGAAACAAATAATCAACTATTCGTGGAAAATGTACTAATTATTGGTTAATTACGTTACAGCACAAATTGCAATTTATTCATTGTAGCCGGTCAGTTTGCAAGGAATATTCAGTGGGAAAAAAAAATTTGAGGATGACCCGGCTTTCGAGATATGCGCCATAAAACTTTCGGTAAGGATGCGCTGTTGTTCCACTTGCCTCTTAATTTTAACAAAATGCATTTTTGTACATTAAAGCAGAGAAGTAACTGGAACGGCCTTGTGCTTCGTCGCACACCTTGGCAATGAATATCTCGAAACTGGTGTTATCCTGGAGATTCATTCTAAGTGCATACGTCTCGCAATCTCACCGGCTACAATTCGCAAATTGCATTGTGCCGTGAACTAATATTTAGAAGACTTACATTAGTGAGTTTCCGTTAACTAGTCGAACACGTGCTTCGATTTCTGGTGCAACTAATGTCCACTTCTTTGAATATTCCAGCTCGGGGAATGCAATTATGCTGTCTACGACAGGACTTTTTCGTTTTTCTTTATTCCGTAACGCTTAAGAACGATCAACTCGGTATTTGAATTACCGAACGTTTACCAATGAACTTTCAATCGATGATTTTAGAGGTAATGTTGCAATTACAGAATTTGGGAGGTACATCCGGTGGTCAAAGCATATACCTTCGCAGTGGATATATGCCACGGCGTTGCTGAGCGCGAGATCGTAAAGCACGAGGTTGCGGGTTCAAGACCCTACCGTACTCAATCTGGGCCAAAGCGCCCCCCCCCAAAAAAAAAAAATAAAACGCACGTGTATGCTTGGA
The DNA here is from genome assembly GCF_038994185.2 of Dermacentor albipictus. Lineage (NCBI taxonomy): Eukaryota > Metazoa > Arthropoda > Arachnida > Ixodida > Ixodidae > Dermacentor > Dermacentor albipictus. Next base: position 42,560,787 of record NC_091829.1, on the reverse strand, counting down.
TTTAAGCCCACGTTCAACAACCCCAGGTGGAGAAAATTTATGCGGACTCGCCCGCTGCTGCGTGCCTCGTAATCGAATCGTCATCTTGGCAATTAGCGTACTATAATTTAATCATTTCTTTTTCTCATTAAAGCATAACCTTTCGATAGAAATTCCGCCTGGCGGTAGTTTCGAGAAATAAGCTATCACTCAGTATCTGCATCAAGACGCATTGCTCTTCGAGTTTACACGTTTCTATACACTGTGCCAAAAATGTATTACGGAAAACTGTAAACTGGAATCGTAATTTGTTTCACGACATAATTTGAGGCCGTCTCTGTCTTATTCTACCACGCTTCCAAATTTGTTTAAAAAATAAAAAGAAAGCAGAAATTGGACTTCGTATTCAATATGTATGTATGCATAGAGTTTCTCACTATAACACCTAGAGGAGTAATCTGGCGCCACCGTCTATGGGAGTTTCTTAAGGAGGCACCGTGCCGTCATGGGAATGACGGGATATGTGTCTGCGAGGCTCGTGTTGGCTGGTGTTGTGAGAAGCTTCGTCTAAAACGTGGATATGGCTACGCAAATAACGCGTTCTCAAAGTAAAATCTTCATAAAATGTTTCCGTTCACGCATATTACATCTTTAATCACCCACGATGCATGACCAAGCGAAGAAAAGCAAGAACAGACGACCAACTGTTTCAAAGCGAGCGCGAACTTTGTCGTCTGTCCTCCAACTTTAGCGGCCCGCTGATACTTCTTACGTAACACGTAGTTGTACACACAATAACAAGCTCTCATAGTTAAACAAAACATGTTTTCGCGTAATAATAAAGCCAAAAGAGCTTTTCACGTGCTGTTCTAGTAGAAAATGAATCATTGTGACAGACGGAACGGTACTTGCCAAGCGCGTCTTCAAGGTGTCCTGTCTCTACGAGAACGATGCCAATCCGAATCCACAATATACCGGCATTCGCATGCATACCACAGCGCAGCAGCGCCAGATTTTCCTCTAGGTAATGTAGTGAGAAACTCTATGTATGTATGTATGTATGTATGTATGTATGTATGTATGTATGTATGTATGTATGTATGTATGTATGTATGTATGTATGTATGTATGTATGTATGTATGTATGTATGTATGTATGTATGTATGTATGTATGTATGTATGTTCGTGAATTAACAAATCTGTGCTTTACTAACTCTGAGGCTGACCCCACTTTTGTGGTGACGTTGAAGCGCAAAGTGCTGGACAGCGGCTTCGATCGATCGAGTTAACTACATGATGTTTGGCCAAATAATCTAGCCGCAAAATTCACGTAGTAATCATCGGTACGCTTTTTTTTCCTTTTTTCCTTCGCGCATAACAAATCAGAACGCCAGTCCTATTTGTCCGGTACTTGTAAGGACGCATACATATACGGGACATCTCCACAAGATCACGTCGGCCAGAGCGCAATTAGCATACGCGTGGTGCGCGCCGCACACCGCGGGCCCGTCATATTACCGATTTAGCATACAGGTCCCCGCCGTCCATCTGAATTTCATTACATCCATGTTCAGCCGCGGACGTGCTTGTTTGCGATACGCGTCTTGTTGTATCGTTATTCTCTGCGCGCATACTGCTATCCCGGCATCACGTTCGTATACCGAACGTAGCCGCGGGATCCCGTCATTTCTCGTGGCTTACAAATAATTCATTACCGGCGAGCCACCAGGTCAAACGAAAGACGAAGAACCGAAAAAAAAGGGGGGAGGGGGGCGGGCGGAGGGGGGCGCCGTAAAAACCAAGAGAAGCGAAGTGACCCGAAATCGTTCGTATGGATTATGCACACACGCTCTCTCGCCTGCAACGAAAGCGCACGTGTCGCCAATAGCTCCCCCTGGCGGCAAGCCCGAGCAACAGTATCGCGTTTCAATAGCCTGCCATTTCTTGGTTCGTTCCACTTGCCTCTCTCATCTTTTTTTGTTAGCTCTTCATTCCTTGCCTTTCTGTTTACTTTTCTTTTTCTCTTTTTTTACGGCGAGCTTTGCGAAGTTGCGAAAGTCGTAAAAACCCCGGAGCTCTCTCTCTCTCTCTCTCTCACACACACACACACACACACACACACACACACACACACACACACACACACACACACACCATATTATGCTCATTGCGAAAACGAGAACGGGAAAGGCTTAGGCTTCAGTACATTCTATAGCTGAGGGACGAGAAAACCGGACGAGATCAAGAGAAGTGATGGATATAAAAATAAAAAGAAAGGATTGAGTTCCGCAAAGCCCTTACCGCAAGCCTAGTATAACGACTATTGCCTACCAAAGCCAAACATTTTTGTTCGAAAAGCAGCACAAGCGAAAAGCGATGTGTGACTGTCTTGCAAAATTAGGGACACTAAAAGAAAAATTACACACGCAAATAGAAGAACATAGAATGACCGAATCCGAGAGGTAAGGGAAAGAAGGATTGAAGGGGGATCAGTTTGGCGAAGAAGTGGCGCATAATGATTATTTTTAGGTCCGCGGTTGGTTGGCGAGGCTTTGAGAAGGAAAAGTAAGGAGCAAGATAAAAAAAAAAGCAACGATTGAAATGCCGTCGCCACGAGGCGATCATTTTCGCGAAGCAGCAGACGGCGGACGGCACACGGTGCCAGACGAATAAGTTATTCCTTCCCTTTTCCGGCACATTCACGTGTTTTCTTTCTTCTTTATTTTCTTTTCTCGCATTTTTTGCGTGTTCTGTATTTACTTGAGCCCGGCTAGCCAACAAGCCCCGCCAGCCACTATTCTGTATTTACGCCGTCGTTTCTTTCAACCGCCAACTTCATTCTCCGTCTTCCTTCCTTTCTTTCTTTATTTATTTCTTCCCGTCGCTCTATCCCTTTTTTTTTCTAGTGTCAATCATTCCTTCCAAGATTTTCATTTTCACACGTCTTTCTTCGTATCTTTCTTTCTTTCTTTCTTTCTTTCTTTCTTTCTTTCTTTCTTTCTTTCTTTCTTTCTTTCTTTCTTTCTTTCTTTCTTTCTTTTATTTCCTTCTTTCGTCCATCTCATTCTCCGTCTCCTTTTCTTCCTTTTCGTCCCTTTTCCCCGCATAACTTTTTTTTAACATCAGTCTTTCCCTCCAACATTTACCCTTTCCGCATTTTCCCCCCTCACTTTCCTCTTTCATTTCCTTCCAATCTATCTTGTTTCTTTCCCGTCATCATCAAAAGGTTCCGGCATTTCCCACTTCCTCCTCCTGCTTCCTATGAAGGCCCAAACACCTCTTTCACCTTCTTCTTCGTCCCTTCCCCTCCCTCCCCCTCTCTCTCTCTCCGTAGTTCGTCGTCCTTCATTTGCGCGGGACTATATATGCCCTCTACATAGCATCTCTACTCTTTATGGCTACGGCTACGGCTTTCTCTCCGAACGACCAAGGGTGATGACTCACCTCGGGTCACCCTCATCTTGACCGCGGGTGCGCGGGCGGCTGCAGCCGTCGAGGCCGGAAAGAGCGGTCGTTCTTATTTATCGACCTGCCTGGCCTCCTCAACACCCCTCCTGCCAGCCACCCCCCTCCCCCAGTCAGTGCCCTTTCTGTACCGAACACCATCAGTGGGCGCCATCAGGAGTTGGCACGGGCTGGACTTACACGTAGGGCCTCTAATAACGCCGTTACAGCAACTGTGGAACCTGAAAGTGAAAAAAAAAAAACACTAATGGTGGGGGCGAACATCCTACACTTTCGAACAACCAATCGATCATTGCCCTGTTCGATTCGGTATTCGGTATTCGGTATTCGGTATTCGATTCGGTATTCGAATCGAATAGTCGGTACTCGTAAATATGAACATCCTTCGAATAGTTTTCCGATGTTTCGAATCAGCAAGTGAGCGCGATCGAGTCTAAATGTGGAGCAAAAATACCCGTTTCAAACCGGCGGTCATAGCAGACATGATACGATAGGCTTTATAGGTAGTGGAGCAGACTATGTCGTTCGGGGAGGCAGACATTTCCGGCTCGCGGACAACTTTCTGTGGCAACGAAGGGAAAGCCACAGAGTCGAAGCGTGCACAAGAGAGAGCACTTCTGGAAAGAGTCCCGCGTTTTTAGTCCACGTCAGTTAGGCTGGGGAAGACAGAACATAAACACCTTATTGGCAGCGGTAAAAGAAGACGGAACACACCACCGAGTGTAAAGGTTTACTTATTTTGCGGCTCTTCCCTTCCGCGTCTATAGGGAAACGCGAAACCGTCGCACGTGGCAGCGGCAGCCAGCGGCAGCGTCATTACTGACCCTTTTCGCGGAGCAGTTTGTTCTAGAGAAATGAGATGGCGCTTAATGAGGAGAACAAAGGCCCTCCTCATTAAAATTTTGTCACTAGCACTAAACCACTCGTTAAGAAAGTATCATAGGATTGTATTATAAAGTGAATCAAGATACTACTTGTCCAGTTCTGTGTCATCTTTAGAAAAAATAATTAATTGATATTAGCCTTTAAAACGACGCGGGCGGTCGCAATGTTTCGTTTTCGTTCGACTCTGCGCCGCCCGCGCCTTCGTATTTCAGTAGTTTCGTTATCGCATATTGCTCCGCTCGTTTTGCTGACTCGCAAAACTCGCACAAACTGGAAATAGCAGAGAATTCCACTTCCGTGCGGTGTCGCGGGATGCCTGAACGGTCCGCACCACTTGACCAAAAGCAGCTGCAGCGGTGAATCCACCCTTTGGCTCTTGGCTCGGCTTCCCCAGGACCGCACGTTTGCGTTTTGCCCAACAAACCGCACCGCCGTCGGTCGGGCGCCGTTTTACTCACCAACGGCAGCAAAGGGTGGCTATGGCGTATGCAACGTCACCACTCCCCGGTTGGATGGCGGGTAATTTGAATTGCGATAGAGGTATTAAGAACCTTCAGATGCGATGTTCTCGTTAATTAAGTCTTTTGTTGGCACGAAACAGACGTTGCGAGCTAGGTTTCTAGAATGGTATTTTCAAAGTCCACGTCGACTTAGCATTTGCCTTCAGTGTCCGTTTAAGCGAAGTATGCAGTGCTTTGTATAGAGTACGGCCGCACTCCTCGCTTTGTGATATTCCGGATCATTTACAGTTGGAAGTTACAGTTGGAAGTTGGATCATTAAGTTGGAAGTTTGGCTTTCAATTTTTCTTCTAGTAATAAACCTCTTCCCACAACACTAACACATATTATCTTTTTTAAAGTGTACTTTGAGTCTAGAGCTAGACGGGTTTAGCGTTTTTTTTTCTTTGATGTCCCTCGTGGACAAAAACATTCACGAGGCTCTACACCGGCTGGAGCGGCGCCCGACTGCTGTACGAAGGTTCACTGCAATTATCTTAATTAATTACGTGCTAAGAAAGGCAGGGTAAACATTTAGTCACGGCCACCAAAAGTATCCTTCTCAATGCAGACAGTTAAATTACATCACTGTAGACAGGTATGCAAATATGAAAGTGCGCTTCTCCACACATTTATCTGACCTAACCAGTAGTGTGTGCCCCGAACTCAAATCGGGAATAATGAATACCAGAGGGTGCGAGTTTGGTAACACATATGAATAAAATATGCGTTCGCGACAGGCTTTCGCATATCTGCAAAAATACCGATTTTGCAGGCGACAAGCCTGCGTGCGGTACTTCTATGATTTACCGTATGTGTCTCAAAGGCTCACGCATGCCTGTCCTCGAAAGCCTAGCAATTTCGTATGCTAGAAACGAGCACGGACAAACGTGGACAAGGAAGGACGCGGGACAGATGTTTAATGACAAATGTGGCGAGCGCTCCTCGAAGGTTGCTTCTCCACACTAAGACACTTTATAAGAAGAAGCCCACTTCCGAAATTCCGTTCATGGAGATCACAGTCTGCGTGTGAAACTGGAAGAATAGTAATTCTGTGGACGTTGACCGAGTCCGTCGCCCAATCAAGCGACTCAAACCGCCGCAGTATGTAGTGCAGCTTTTAAGTAGTGACAGTGATATCCAGTGCATTTGTCTATAGAACTGTTGCCCTCCGTTTAACCTCGCGCGACTTGGTAACAACGGAACTGGACGGACTTTTTGCCAACCGCTGCAGTTTACATAGGCAGCAAACTATTGCGCATCGGCACTATAGTTAGGCCTAAAGCGGCACACCCACAACCGGTCCCCGCTGAGTATATTTGACGTTGGTGGACCTCCAGACTTTATCGATGCTTAACGATTGCTCTGTTCATGCGTCGTAAATCACGCTAATTGACTGCAGCACACATGTGTGGCACACATCGCTTACGCAAGCACTATAAACGCCACGTGGTTATTGATGACGCGAAAGCCGCGGCGCAAAGGTGTACGCTTATCATCGACAGTGCTGGAGGTGCACTGCAGGATCGATCGTTTCCGGGTGTATCGCTTTCTGCGCGCGCTCTGATTGACTAAAGGCACGCGGGAAGAAAGCCCGTCACTCCGTAAGTCGTCGCGCCGGACGCTGTCGTTATCGTTAGGCAGTTAAATCTCGATTTATGGTATACTGGATAACTTTTTTCGTTAAATTTAGAACTTCGTTAAAACGAAAGGAGCCAGAACACTTACGCGAATAACATTCCATTTAGTCAAGAAAAAGAAAAGAGGTGTAATCGTTCCCTTCGTGCGCGCTTATCATAGCACACCCGCCGAGCGCGTCTTATGTTCCCTCGTGGTAAATCTGGAATCTCCATACTTTTCACTCCATGTATTTCGCCCGAAAACTTCCTTGAATAAAAAATCGTAAAATCTGGGTTCGTGAAATCGATGTTGGACTGTAAAGCGAATAGCCTTCTTTAGCTCCCTCCCTCCCCCCCTTTTTCTACTCGATGGCCGGAATTTCTCCGTGCATAGAATGAGGAAAGGGTAGCTCCATATATTGAGCAGGAGAGGGCCTCCACGGAGGCGGAGATATCGCTGAGAAAGTAGGTCGACGCGACAAGCGAGAAAGGCGCCGATGTTTCCGGACTTCGCTGCTTCGTCGAAGAGGCGCTGACGTCACGCCGGAGGCTGGTGAAACAATTGCATCGGCGAAGGCGGCGGCTCAGCGTGCTGCTGTGGTGACTGTGAGGAACAGAAGTCGGAAAGGCGACGCGAAGCTAGGCGTCGGTCAGCATGGAGTTGCCATGACAACCGAGGAGGCTAGAAGAAACGTTGCAACCACGACTTTCGCTGATAATTCAGTAGAGCCAGAAAGATACTCGCTCACTTTGATAATCCTGTTCATTTGTTTCTGCTTTTCTTTTATTATTATTATTATTATTATTGCTGAGTGCGAGTTGCAAGTTTCATGCTTCATGTAGCTAAAATGTTTTGTACTGAACTCGACAGGAAGGAGTGATCGCTGTAGCGTAGACGACGAGGATGATGGCGTCGTTCTACGTGCGAGCTGTCCACCATTTTGTTGACAGCCTTGAATCTCAATGTTAAATCATCATCATCATCATCATCATCATCATCATCATCATCATCCTGGCAACGCCCACTGCAGGACAAAGACCTCGCCCACACTTCTCCAACTACCCCGGTCAATGTTAAATACGCCCTGCAAATATTTCTGAAATATGGCGATTTTCGTAATTTTTGTTTTAAAGTATTGATGGCCTATAAATCGAAACTCTGTTTCCAGGAATCCGTAGAATTTGGCGTTCTCCATGAAATGTAAATATATATATATATCATTCATTTTCTTTTTTCGTAAGTTGTCTAGCGAGAGCGTTCCTGCGTTTATGTGTTCACTTGAGCTAGAAAATTGGAGTCGTCCCTGAGCCAAAGCTTTCTCTCAATCCGCCTCACAAGTCAGCGGCATCTGACGGAACGGTTGCACGACAGAATGACGTCAGAATGGTTCGGACGTCGATGACCTGCAGATTTCGAATTCAGATTGAGGATAAGTGGAGTACCTTCGCGGCCGACTCTTTGAGCCGCAAGAAAAAAAAAAACATTGTCTTTCGTCCTAGCGCCGAGTTTTGTTTGCTACCATGAATCTAGTCCAACAAGTCTAATTTGCAGTCTGAACAATATGGCTTGTAAGTACTCCGTGAGAGCTAAAAGGAGGGCATTTAAAAGGAAGCTTTTAGTTCGAGGCCAAATACGATTTCCCAATTCAAAATTAATGGATGGGAAACACAGAAATGCTCGCATTAGGGAACCATCGAATCGATGTGTACGAAATGTACTGCATCTAAGAAAGAAATATTAATTGAACCGACTATAAGAAGCAGAACTTTGGTTCAGGGCCTCGAAAGAGATCGCAAGAAGGTCCCAAAAATTGGTAAGCAAGAAGAAAAAAATGATGCACAATGTTTTGGTTGTCAAAGAAATACCTCAAAGAGGTGCGACCTAATGCTAACGCATTTCCCTCTCATTTAACATTAAATCGCCAACGAATTCTCGTTTTTCTTTCGCGATATCTCGCTGATGTTACTTGATGCAGACTGTTCCAATACTCGCTGCAGATGGCTAAATAACTAAAGGGACAGCGGCCATCTTAAGTCTCGTTCCAGGTCTGACGAAAGGCGAGAAAGGCAGTTTCGCGACGACGTCGTCAAAGTCAAAAATTAGGCAGGCTAGTCTGCTGTACAGACAAAATGGCAGTGAGCAAAGGCTTGAATACGCGTCTGGTAGGTCCTCTGGCTCACAGGAAAACGTAATCACGTTTTTCTACCCGCTTTGTGCAAACCGCAGTGTGTTATTACATAATATAGAACTACGATATGTGGTTTTCTTAGCTTTTCCTTGACGCGAAGGGGCGTCGCGTCGCAGAGACGTCTTCCAAACAGTTCCAGCTGCGTTTCATTGGTTGGAGTTGAAGCTGTCTTCTTAGCTGTGAACGCATAGACTGTCTCCAACAATGGCCCCGATTGGAGCACATTCTAAGCATGCTTCTTTCCTAGACTACATATTACGTCATCGTTTGGTTTACCGCGCTGGCTTTCCGCGCAAGAGACAATACCAAGAGGGACGAGGCCGAATGACGACGCAGTTTTTCTTACACCAATTTAGGCGAAAACTTTGTCACTGAACTTCGCTAAGTTCCAACGAAGTATAATACCCGAAAACTTGTGGCTTCCAATGCTGAATCAAATGCATTCTGCATTTGATTCAGCATTCGAAGCCACATGTTTTCAGGTATTTGCGCGTGATTCGATCGATTCGAAAATCTCGCTGTTCTGTAACACCCGTATGTGTATAACGTAACTGGCCGCATCCAGCTCCCGTAGCTTCTACAACGCTGCGCCGTTTTAGTGAGGCGCCGCCTAGTGGTGTTTTTCACTCTCCCTGACACCTTCTCTCTCTCTCTCTCTCCCCCTCTCCCTCTCACATTCTGTAACGCGCCGAAGCTCCCTGATCACACCGCGAGCCTCGATCGATCGGTTGGTCACTCTCGTAGACCCTCCCGCTTTCGCATGACGTGTACAACTTCCAGAGTGTCATGCGTCACCGTACGGTGACGAAGCGCGTTCTCTTGAAGTCACAACGTCTCCCCTCGGCTGGCAAGCCCCTGACTGATCCCTCGATATATAGGACCCCACTTTCTGGTCTACTATTACTATTATTAGTAGCAATTATGCAACGTGAACTATTTTTTTTTTACCAAGGAGACCATAGGACGAAGACTGTTGCGACTGTTGCGATAATGCGAAGACTGCTGTAAGCGCGTCACCCGAGGAACTCGTAAATGTTTCCATAAAAGAAAAACCGGCTGACGCCACTTTCTCTTTTTCTCTCTTTCGATATTTTCTTTCGTTCGCTCGTTCGAGAGCTTGCAGAGAACGCTCACGTTACACCAGTTCTGAGGGTGCAAACCGATGGCAAAAATGTGCTGTGTAAAGCAGGTCCTACGGTCCGCAATGCCTGCAGGGAATCGCGGGTTTTGTAGTTGTCTGCGGCTGCCGTGTTGTGATGGGCGCGTATTTGCAGTGAAACGTTCCTGTACCTAAATTTAGTGTGCATTAAAGAAAGGAAGAAAGAAAACTATCACGCGGCTAAAGTTGATCGAGGGGACACCACTATGTGGAGTCCTTTGCGTAAACCATTGCGTCACTTTACGGTGTTGAACGTACCACTATGGTTAAGATCAGATTATACCGATAACTTAACGCGGGCAACATCCTGACCGTAGGTATACTATAGATAAATAGGCTTAAGACTAAAACGGCAGGTGCCACAGTTAAGGGCTTTCACTGCCATACATGTACGGCTCAAATTGAAATTGTGATAAACTAATGCGGGATCAATCAATAAATCAAATTCTAATGGTGCCGTACTCTTGGGGAATGCCGACACAACTTCCTTGTCGGTAACCGCTGATCCTCTTTGAGTCGAATTTGCCGCTTTTGAAAGAAAATGCGTTATTATACTGACCACATGAATCATAGGTTTGATTCAGGCGCCGAAATATTTGTGAAAGCACCGCCATTTCGAAGTTTTCAAGACACTTGTTTGCATGATCATACGTATCGCATCATGACGAAAAGAGCCGTCGATGTTCCGCTTGCCGTGTTCGCTTAATTTTTTTGTTAATACTTCATTCATGATTACATCCCACACTTTTTCAATATATGTTTCTTTTTTTGCAGTTTTAACGTTCTTGCGCTGTTTATTTTTCGCAACTACATAGCTCAATTTCATCCCTTTGCACGCTTTCGCTTTAAAGATTCCAATTACCGATATTCTTGTCATGGCGCTCTATGACCTCAGACGCCATTACGTCATCATTTCCTATCAATCAGCCTTTACCATCAGAAAACATTTGACCCAAATATGCGAGCGCAGTGTTTAACTGACGAGGGCCGTTCAACGCAGTCAACCCTGAGCACGCTTATGGGCCGGCCGGGAACAAATCACCGGCCGGAGTGGCCTAGCCGGATATTTTCTTTGTTCGGGGTGCTGCCGCAAAAGAAGGAAAAATAAGAAAATCTAAATTTTAAAATGTGACAACACGTCCTATCGCTGCAACCGAATGAGCGACAGAATACAAAGAAAGCGCAGGGCTTAGTCCACAGAGCATACTTGCCATAGTGTCGGCCGTCGGCGAGATGACGATGTATAGAGGCGCGAATATGTTTCACCAGAAGCGGAGACCGCAACCATTCCTTGGGGACGTGGAGACGGAGAAAAAAAGAGAAAAAAAAAAGGAGGCAAGCGAGGAGTGAGAGAGAAGCGTAAATAGTTGGAGGGGGCCCCGGGACCACACTTGTGTCCAAGTTCGCAAGCGGCAAGTCAGTGTGTGGGTCAAGCATGAAGAGGTATCTCTGGCTATGCGCTGTGGTGACACGTTTCCGAACAGTTTGTGCTTGTGCGGTACGTGATAAGGTCAGCGACTTGACGTTGCCGCCATGTTGCAGATGGAGGCGCCGAACTGTTTCCAACGCGTCAAAAGGCGTTCTATAGACAAAATCCCGCGATACTTTCCGGTGTGGGTGGTTGTCTTGGTCGCTGTGAATGACAGCGTGACGAAATTTTGGGAAGGCTATGCCCCCCTCCCTCCTTTGGTTGCGCCTCTCACGGCTTAATCGAGTTCATATTGTGTAACTGATATCTTCATGCAGCGCTTATATACAAAGCCTCTCTTGGGTGCCCTGTCGCGGAGCTAGATGAACCCGCAATATTTTCTCGTACTCTTTAAAAAGTTTGCACCCTTTGAGGCTTATCTTGTCCAACAACGATAATTGTCATCTATCTTGCCCCATTTCCGTTCTTTAACGCTGCGAGACCGGTACTTCCAGGTCACGAACGGCGTGCGCATTATCGGCGTGGCATAGCACTTTAGACAGAAAAGTAGGGAGAGCACAGAGTTTTCAAGAAAGAAAACGCAAACGGGGCAGATGGTGATTATCGTTGTCGGACAAGATAAGCCCCAAGGGGTGCAAACTTTTTTAAGAGTGTACACAAGGGTGTAACGTCTGCAACAACGTCCCTTCGACGCCATCTTTCTGTTATCCTCTGTCAGCCTGTTCCCGCCCCGAGATCGCGTCTTTTTTTTTTTTTCTTTCTTACTTCGGCAGCATCCGAACCCAGTCGTAATGGCTTATCTTGAACATGAAACAATAAAATTTTTAAAGAAATATAGCTGAAATGTGCCATTTGTACGCCGTTAATAATTTTCCGCGGATAACAGGGGAACAAGAGAAAAAAAATGCAATTGATTTCACAGACTTCTCTTTGCAGCACTGACCTTGATGCCTTGAATTCCAACTTCGCTCATAAACACCGGCTATGACACCTGGTGTCTTGGTATAGTGGCGTTAAATTCGTTACCCAAAAAACTCGTCCAACTGAAAACTTCGGTTAAAGTATGCATCCGTCGCTAAACTTTCCCATTTGCGAAACTGTTGGTGTGTTTGGCTCCACTGGCAAATGTGCTCCACCACTTCGTTCGGTACAAAAGACCTGGAATAGAAACCATTCTGCCCAACTGTGTGCGTGCTTCTGTTGTTTTATTCCTTGTAAAGACGTTGCCAATATGTTTCTTCCCGAAAGCACGTTCTTCTTGCTAGTCAAACTCCATCAGGCTACATGAGGCAGGAAACTAACGACAATGGAAGAAACAGCTAAGCCTTAAAAAAAAAAAAAACGGTAGGGAAACTGCTCTACTTTCTTACACCAGTAAAACCTCACGTGAGTCAATACTCGCGGCGGCGCGCGTCTTAAGTCTATTATTGATCACCCGTCCAACTGAAAGCAAAGGCGAAGTGCAACAAGGAGCAGCGCCGCATTTTGATGGCTCTGTTCTGTGTCGAGCGAGCGCACGCACAGGAATCTGCGACGTGCGTCCATCCGACGAGCGAAAGTGCCGCTCTGCCTTCTTTCTGAGTACGAAGGAAAAGGAGCCGTGAACGATGACGCCAGCCGGCCAGGTCCCGGGATTCGCTCGAAAAAGCCAGACACCGCCAAAGGCGCAACACTGTTCGATGCATGGCGACCCCCGCAGGCCTGACCGATAAATGAAACACTCCCAGGACCACCCCGTACCGAGCAGAGCCTGCGAGCCCTTAGGGCCACTGAAAAACACAGCGTCAGAAGAGGGAAGGGTAGGAAGGATCACGTTCTACGCAAAATCGGCAGCAGCTTCGTCTCATTACTTTACCGAGTGCTTCCAGGGCTAGAGAACGCTGTTACTCTCTCGCGCTCGCGAACAGAGGGCGCCACATGTCCAGATAGCGGTCCCTTCGGCGGCCTGCGTGCGATACACGCCTGGAAGGAGGCTTTTGCCGGTCGAAGGACGGGCAGCGGGGAAGTGCTGGTGGAGTTCGCGCACTGCAGTTCGAGTTTACGCCCTTCTGAAAAAGAGACGCGGAAGCCAGTTCCCTTATCTCCCACTTTTTTTTTTTTGCGGATAACGCGCCTCGAGTGCCAAACCGGCGACGGGATATCGCGATGTGAGCTAAGTGGAGCGCAGTGCGCGGGTCTCTATCGCCCCGTTCGTGATGTGCTGTAGCAGCAGCGGAGGCGACGGTGTGGTGGCAGCGGCGCGAGCGGTTTGTTTTCATGCCAACCCTTCGTTCGATGCGTCGAAGAAGCAACGCTACCGTGACGAATAACGGCCAGGATTGAACGGCGAAGGTCGTCGCGGCAACGTGTTCTGTGTCCGCAGATACCTCTCCTGGGGCGAGCTCGGTGCTATCGCTCGTTGCAGTCGTTGTGGGACGCCGGCCGCTGGAGCAGCGTACTCGTATGGCGATTTCGGGCCCAGGGTTCTGAGCTCTCAGTGGGTTAGGGTTAGGGCTCTCAGAAGGATCTTGCCTGCACTTCATCGCTGTTCTTTTTTTTTTCTACTTCACTCCGCGTTCGAGAGCCTGCACACTGCGTATAACTGAAGCGAGCTGGGAAACTCGAGTGCGCGCTCATCAAGCGGCTCATCTTGTGAAACCAGTGCCGTGTCGACTCCCTGCCACACTGCTTTTGCTGCTTTCTGGTGCGAACTTTCGGGAGGGGAATGCGTGTTGTGCCAGTGTTTTGTTGTGATCGCTTTGCCTACCCGGGTGCGTCGGCTTTGAACACAGCAATCGGATCTCGGAGGGGCTCTTCGTTCGATGCCCGCACTGCAGAGACAGCGAACTACCACCCGAAATGAGTTTGCGGAGAGCACCGACGCAACCTGGGAAAATGGAAGGTAATTACGCATGCAAAGTTTCTCCGGTACTAGGTTAACGCCTTTTTCATTGTGGTGGCTAGCCATTTAATTCAGCTGGCTCAGTTGTATAAAGTTCGTTTGTTTTATTATTTGTGCTCTGCCTTTATTTGCACTAACTAAACAAATTCTTAATGACTTCCCTGCCATATGAACCCACAATTATGCAACATAACAGCCCGTCAGTCCTTATTTTAGGAGTCATATCACGGAGAAAACGAAGCAAAAAAAAAAGCGAGAAAAGAAAGAGCGCGCTAGTTTTAAAAGGAGGAAAAACCCGTCATTTATATCATTGTCTGTCGGTATATTCCTTGTTATCTCAGCGATGTTTTTGATATGTGTATAGAAGTGAACCAATGTAAACCACGCAAGTGATGGCAGAACTTTGCCATAAAAGATGACTTGGCCGTTCTTTCGCGATCGGAGCGCACAACATGCCCAGCTGCTTGACTTGGAAATCATTCTTAGATACTGCGATATCCGTGCGCGCAAGGAGGCCAGCGGAAAGTAACGGCATTCCTCACGACAGCGGCGATATTTCATGATGTGATTTAGTTCCATGTTTATTTTTTTCCACTCGTACAGCCCTGTATACCGCACGTGCTTGTGAGACCGGCGGCCTGCCTCGGCTCGTCATGTTTTATTAAAATCACGCTCACCGGATTCCTCGCAGCTCTCTTCTCAAATTTCTCATGCCAGCGCGGGCGATCGAGTTTCGGACGCTCATGCCGGACCCCCTCCCCACCTCCTTTTTTTTGTTTTTGTGCTGGTGCATCTGCGCACTACTTGGACTCATGCCAACATTCTTGACTGGCTTCTTACGCTTTTCTTTCTCTATAATTTGAGCAGCGAGCGACTGTGCTCTGTTCGGTACGTCAGCTGCAAGTAACCGAATCTGCCTCCTCACGGCAATATCAACGCACACAGCATAACTGGCATGACGCCGCGGTGGGACCCGCAACTGTCGCCAAATGAGCGAGCCTCAACACAAAAGCGCAACCCGCGACGTCCGTCCCATATGGCCTTTTCGGAGAGGGCAGCAGCTTTTGCGGTAGTCGGGACGGTGGGAAAGGGAGACTACTCTTTGAGGTAAACTTCTTTAGATGCTCTTCATTCTTCTTTTGTGTCGCCGCTTTGCTTTTGTTGTGTAGGTGCCGCGCGAGTCGCCGTCCGCAGCCAGCAAGGCCGCAGGTCACTCACCGCCCGCCGCCAACCACCACCGCTGTTTCGAATAATGCAACGCCGTTCTTATACGGCCCCTCGAAGCGGCCGCCGCCAGCTAGCCCCCCCTCACCCACGCCTCCTTCCTACAGTCGTCCCCTCTAGGGACAGTTTGGAGAACCACGACAATGCCGCTTTCGAAGTTGTTTGCTTGATTTCTAGTTTCATTCCTGTTCCGCGCAAGTGTCAACTGTGCTTGTGGATGCTACGAAGCCGTGTTTCGGACGTCGTTGAGTGACGGGTTTGCTCGAGTTAGAGCTCCGTGTGACCACGCGCGCTGTGTCGGCGGCTCGTCCGGTCGATTGCAGCATTGGCGGCCAGCGCACGAATTCCTCACTGACCAGTGCGCGGAGACGTTGAGCTTTTGTGCGGGGCCGCGGACCTCTTAGGCCTAGCGCGTCTCGTACGGACGGACTCGCAACGACTTCACTTCGAAGCAGACGCCGCATTCCAACGAAAGACGCCGCAGGTTTGGTCTTGCTTTGGGTGCCGACGCCTCGAAGGCGGCGCATTCGTGCCAGTGATGCGGCCGCCACGGACTAAGTTCACGCGTACGGCTGGGTAAGTTCTCCGGCCCCGTTTTGTTGTCGCCGTCGAACCGGCTTCTCTCCGTACGTGACACACGATGACGTTGCGTGGCGCGGTGAAAAAAACTAGGGATTCCTGTCGCTACGAGTCAGAAGGCTTTTTTTGTTTGGTCTGACCTCAAAAAACCGCAGCCCCAGAGGACGCCGATTTCATCTCCGTGTCCTCGGGGCTAGTACGCGGTTTCGTGCTTCATCGTACTCCGACTCGTTTGTCGTGGGAAATAAATAAATAAATATAAATCTCGCTCGAGCGTGGCTTCGGCCCGTGCGTTTCAGCTGACAGCACCTGTAGCGTGCGTCGTTGTATCACTGCAGGTGCATGGGAAATTAGCGTTCAGCTGATTTAGAATGGTGACTTCAGCACGTAAGTTGTGTGCAGCCCGTATAATTTGAATTTGTGGCCAATTCCTAAGGAAGTATCCGTCGTCACCATGGGCAGGTTTTCGGTGGATTGTCGCACACTGTTCGTAGAAATAATGGTTGGCATCATCGTTGTGTAAGGTTTGTTGAAACGAACAGATGTTTGCCAGCTTCTTCGCAGATCACATGCTGAAGAGTCGAAAGCTGGACGAGTTGGTGCATTTTGGAAACTAGTAACAAAAGGCACAGCGCCTGTGTTGCGTCTTTAACCGACCTTTGTGCGCTGTTAATAGTTATCAGTCGCATGACTGATGCACAAAATTAACACCTTTCACGAAAAGCAGCTTTCCTGGCCGGGCTACCTGAATGCTCTGAACATTTTCCATCACAAAGTGCAGCAAAGTCTGTGAGCTATACATAGTGCTTTTTTAGATAGGTGCATTTGCACTGTTAGGTGTTTGCTCGCTGGATCACCATTTGTTTCTCAACTCGCAGGGTCAATTTTAATAGTAAGTCGTTTGAGGGGTCAGCTTTGGTGAATCCCATAGGGTGGTGGCTTTTCATTACAATGTGTCGGCAAACTCGTGCATTGGTAGTTTGAATCTATCCTCTCCACTGTTTCCACTTCCGAAAGACCACTGGCTCTGGCTGTCCTCTTGGCATTGCGAAGTGTGTGACTGGCTGAATGGAGACAATGTCTTGTGCCGCAGTTGAATGGGATCCCCATCAGCTCCACTTGGAGAGCACAGCACCATGCCGGCGAGCCAGGACGCTCCACCGCCGGAGCCGCCGTTAATGCACACCTACCCAAATAGCTCAGCAGCCAGCATACTCCAGTCCGTGAAAGAACAGGTGAGGGCTGCAGCCCATTGCCGGGATAAGTGGTACAGTCATCCACACTTCTTTCCGAAGCGCTTGAGCGTATGTCACTGCGGAAGAAAGAGTAATGACGTAGCAGCTGCAAGTTCAAGATGCAGTCAAACTTCGTAACAAAGTTGCATCTGGTGCGAGAATACCTTCGTTATACCTAATGTTTGTTAGACGTGTATATTTGTTACATGCTGATATCAACTAGATGCATTCTATATTTACTATGTAATATCCGTTAATTCGTTATATCGATGTTCAACTGTGCCGAGCTAAATACTGTGCTCGGGTGCTCATTCGGAGTGTGCTGGTCTTAAGTGTCGTCTCTGGAAACAGCCAGCAATGCACAGATTTTGTTTTCTTTTCAATGCAGCATACTTATTAAGCATTCTAGATCGAAGTGTCAATGACGGTGCTGCATTTAATGCAAACGTGATGGAACTGATACTCGTGCATATTCGCGCACCGATATGTGGCCATTCTTTATTTAGCAGAAGCAAGAAAAAAGGCACTTAAGTAAATGACACCTTTTTGAGTTTGTGAGGAAACTGCTATGCGTCAATTTCTGCAGTGTAGAATTATGTGATGGCCAGCAACACAGTAGACATTGCAGGAAGGTTTTCTTTTCTTCTTTTTTTTTCCATTTCTTTTTTTCTTTTTGCAAGCAGTCTTCAGGATATTACCACTACAGCTGGGAAACATAAAACTGGGTCTTTTGAGAGCAAACAGCCCTCAACATGGGACGCTTTGTAGCATCCTGTGTCTTCATTTTCTTTGTCTCATGCTTAGTGCTGTTTACTTCCAAGACATGTTGCATCATTGCAAAAACCATGATGTCATCCCTCACTTCCCTGACAGCTCAACTGTTTTCTTTGAGCCTTGCGCTGTGGGTCTGCAAGGAGGATTTATCTGGGATTTGTCTACGAAACAGCTGCATGAAAACCTGATGAATTGGTGTCCTGGTTATAGCTCCTTACTCCTACTCGTAAGGCGCTGAATGCTCAATTTCAGTAAGCTCTATTTTGTTAAGGGCAAGAAAGCCTTTGGCCTTGCTATGACACCAGTAATGTTGCTTCCTTTGCATTTCTTGATGTGAACAGCACGACAGCAGACATAAGATGGAAAGCCACGGCTGAGACAAGCGCTGTCCTATGTCTGCTGTAATGCTGTGCACATCATGGATTGCTAACTAGCCCGATCGCACACTTTGCGTTTTGCTTGGATTGACCTAGTTTGCTCTTTCCTCCGTGCTTTTCTTGCTGCAGTTTTTCTCTCTGCATTTTTCTCTTTCATTGTTCTGGTCAGAATAGATGACGGGGCTTATGACCTGAGGGACATTTCCTATATTTGGCATTGTACCAAGGGTGACCCATAACATGTCTCCTACTTCAACGAAATATAAACAACGGGGCTGCTGAAGAGACCGGCAAAAACAGCGACACGCCTCCTAGAACCAAGGAAAATTGGGAGAAAATGAGTAATTATATGCAACCCAAATAATTAATCTACACCCTTCAAACTTTCTTCACTCGTCACCCATAGCGTGGCCACAATTTTTTCCAAATATGAAATCACCGTGTTTCTTCTCACAGCAGCAGAGAATCTTTGTAAGTGTTATATGAAACGCTTCAAAACATGTCACAAACAAGGGTTCCAAAATTTTCGTTTATCCCCTACTTAATCCATTAATGACAGCATGTATAAATAAAAGAAAATGTTATTTGCCATGTAAGTCTGCAATGCACATCGAGAATAAGCATAATCAACAAAACGGGGAAAAAAATATATATATATATATATATTTGGGGGGGGGGGGGGGGGCAGGTGTTATTAGTAATAGGGGGTAAACCTTAGGCACAACTTAGAAGTGGGGCTTCACCTTAAACCACCTATAGCTTCGCTTGGCATTTGTACAGACAGCTATAGTCATATGTAAGACATGCGTGTTCATTTGCTTTGCTCGCAACCACTTGTGTGACACCACGGCAGCCGCAGATCTTGCATCGCTCTGTCTCCTCCGACTGCTCTTTCGAGAGAAAGCGAGTCGTGTGCCGAATTTCTCCTATTTCATCCTGTGCTCCTGCTCTACACCAACAAAGGATGCTTGCCGCCTGTTGTTCTCGTTCATTGTTGGCTGAACATTTAGCCAAGAACTTTGTACTCAATATGAAAACTCAGACAGAAAAAAAAAAACTTTCTGGTGTGTTGCCTCTAGGCAACATTCATCAGTAAAGGGTTAACCCAGATGGCGGTGTGCCAGATGTCTTTTGAAGGCTCAGGAGGGAGGGGATCATGGCCTTTGGGCAGAAGGTCCTGCAGAGCAAGCTTTCTAAGCTGTTAGATCCCCAGGTGAACATCAACAGTGCCGACATCAGGTTGACATTTATGCAATGTAAATTCATGCTGCATTCGCTGCCACAAGCCATAAGCTGCAGATAACTGGCTAGCAGTAAATACATGGCATTACAAATGCCACCTTGGTCGAACTTGCAAAAAATGGGGTACAGCCATGGCAGATCAGTATGCAAAGTTTGCGTATCAATTACAGCTTTTGTAGAAAGTTACCTATTCAAGCATTAGACTTTCATGCAGCTGTTATTCACAATGTTTTGCAGAGTTCACATACCATGGAAATGGGAAGCATATTAAGTGTAATATCTGGGGAAACTAAACATTCCTAGGTTAATTAGCAGCTTTGCAAATAATTGCCGACCTCAAATTTCTTTAGCTTTCTTCATGCATTATATAAGGTTGCCCCAGTGTCGTCAGTGATCTAAATGAGGCACATTGTTTATATGGCGTGAAATTAAGGGAGGTGGTTACAGGTATATGTAGGCAAAGTTCAAAGTTCGAGGCTTCTTTGGGGCATTTGCAATATAGTAAGTATGCAAGTGCAGCTGGGGCATTATGAGTGCATTAATGAGTGCCACAAGATTTTTCTTGTTGCCCTTGTGGAACTATACGTGCCACCGTGATACAGGTTAGTGAAAATTAGGGAAACACTTTGGTAAATTTGTGTGGGAAGTTAAATGCATGTGGATGAAATGCAATCCTTGCAAAATTCCTTTACTAATTACACAGAAGTATTTTTAGGCTGTTTTATGCTACGTTATTGTGTGTCTCAGAAATGTTTGTTACAAGAGCTTAGATATCATGAAAGTGGGTAGAATAGCATGCATAATGTGTGGTGACTAATAATACAGCTGCCCTGGGCAGACTGTAAACACTGCTGTAACCTAACATAGTGAAATGAAGGGAACACTGTAGCGAATCTGTATTTGCAATGTCAAATGCATTTTGATCAAATGCAGCCTTCCTAAAGAATTTGCTTAAAAGTTAAGGGCTTGAAAGCATTGTATGTCGGCAAGGTTTCAAACAGGCGAGTCATACACAGCCAATCTCTTAAAGTGTGTAGTTCAATTTAATATACTTTAGAAGAGCGAACTGCTGGGCTACTTGGTTATCCGACATAATAAACGCGTTTTGCACCAAAACCACATACACAAGAAAGGAGACAACATGGGTGCTCGTGTTTGCTTTCTTGTGTGTGTGGTTTTGGCGCAAAGCTCGTTCATTAGGTTCAGTTTGAGCAACTGAAATTCTTAACAGAACTGCTCAAATGAAACAGGTTTGCTGGAAATTGAGTTCCTATTCCCCAAGGCTGCACGAGTCTGCTCTTCTTTCAATTGTGCATGCGCTGCATGCATTACTTGGACCCACACCTACATATTTACTCATTTCTTTTGCTTTTGTTTCTCCATAACTTGAGCAGCAAGTAACTAAGCTCTGTTTGTCCATCTTACGTCAGCTGCAAGTAACTGAATCTGCCTCCTTTCAAATATTGATGCACTCAACAAGTCGTAATGCCATTCTTTTTGCTTTTCCAGCACTTACCGTCATCATATGCTTTAGGTCAAAACGGGTGTTTTGGTTTGATGCATGAAGAGCTCTCTGTACTTATTGCCTAAATTACATTGGTGCATCAATTCGTATTTCTTGGCAATACAGTTTGCATAGTTCATACTGGAGTCATTTGCGACTGCCCCAGATTGTCCCCAAGGGCAGACAGAGATAGTTGGCATTCATAATCACACAGTAAAGCTGCTTTACTTGCATTGTAGTGTAGTGCTCCTCAGGTTGGCGCAACCATTGCAAACAGGCAATGTATAATTAAATATGGAAAGCCATTGCATACTGCTCATCTGGGATTTTCGCTACTGGTACAAGAGTGTGCTTTATAGCATGTAGCCTTTTTTCAGTGAAGGCATTTGAAAAAAAATAAAGGTGGGGGGGAAATGAACCCAGCTCGTAGGTCCGAAATTTCCCAAGAGAATTCGGGTGATAGTGGCATGCAAATTTAGTTTCTGACTCATCTCTTTGTTGGCGAGTCTAGGGTGGATCACGAATGAAGCAAGCAATGCCACCTTGCTCAATACCCTTTCTTTTTCTCTTTTAAAATTAGATTTTTTATTATTTTTTCTCTTTTCCGTTGTCATTTTTCTTACTTCTTTTCAAAGCAAGCTGTTTCCACAGGCAGTGACCTTAATACAGATGTGGGCTCCGTGCAGAGCTGAATCTCATTTGAATTCATTTTGCATTTCAGAGGCCCACAGTATCGCTAGCCACCAAAGAAAAGGAAGATGACTTTTTAAAACTTCAAATTTATTTTGCTTTCTGTCATTTGTCGAGGCTGTAGAGGAAGGAGAAGCACCAAGGTGTGCAGCGTGCTTGCATTCCATTTCTGAATTTTGCGAGCAGCTTCATTTGTTTGCATGTTCTCTATTTATTGAACCGCTGGGAGGAGGATTACATTTTGCCGATGTCCATTGTTTCAGCTGAGCTCAGCAAGAATTGGAGCTATTCTACCATTACTTTTTTCACCTGTGGCCCCTGCTCAACCAGTGTTCTGCTTTTAGATTGACTTTTTAACAGTTTGGTGCCTGCCTAATTTTTCCATAATGCTTGCTGCGGCGACAAGACGTTTAGTCTCTGAAAGAAATACGGACATATTTCGTAGATAGCTTAAGGAAAAGATCTTTATGCTACTGTCTGGTGCATACCAATTTCAGTAATTGGCTGTTTCTTTTGATGACAGTTCTTCAGGGTCATTTGGTGAAGTGTAATACAAATTGAATGCACAAACTACAGAATGCGAAGTGGATGTCGTTTTGTACAGCATGTACCACCTGCTGCTATTCTTGTGGGTCTGACTTTTTCACTTTGTATTGTTGGTTATGTGTCATTTGCCGGTCAGTTCCTGCCTCTGGGATGTGGTCTACGCATTTAGTGATTGACCAAAGAAAGAAAACTTAGGCTCCAATCCACGTTGTGGAAGTGGTTGGACAGCAGAGCTGTAAACGACATCTATAACGATTACCGTTTGCAACGTGGCTCGAAATTATTCGCATGGCAACATTCACAAGCACTTTGCCTAACTATTAACCAAAGACGTTTCAACGGCCTGCAACTTGGCTTGTTCTGCTACTTCATGCACCTTCAAAAGTGGACCACAGACAAGCGAAATGTACTTAATTTGGAACCACAGTCCGATCACACAGAGCAACTAAATCCAAATTCTGCGTTAAGAAATTTCTTCTTAAATTTAGAATTTGCACCCTTGAAGTGAGTTATTGTAGTGTAGCTTCATTGTTTGGCTGCGTTTTTGGCTTCACGACATTCATCGTCATCCTGCTGTGCTTGGCGCTTGCGCTGGGTGTCCTGGACACTTATGTTCATCCATGGGACGAGCATGACGCCGTTGTTCACATTGTCTTCTCTATTCTCTTTGCCATTCCTCATATCCACGCTGCTCTTCAGGAGTCCTCATTATACGTGGCCTTCCCATAGCACTGTCACAAACCTGCACTTTATATTTTATGCGGGTATTGAAGTAATGCCCCCTGTTACAAGCAGTGGATGTCGTTGTCAATCATTCTATGCCTCCCGTTGTTAACAACCACCTTGTCTTCCATCATGTTGACATGAGTCGTGTTTATGCTTTTCTCTATCGAAATAATTTATGTGGTATGCACTGTATGTGTGACTTGAAAAAATATGCACACTTTTTGCTTCAATTCTAGCCTACAATTCCACTACCTCTGGAATCGGTCCACAGAAGAGGTTATTTTTGTGCACGGACACAACAAATGCATTAGGTGGTAGAGGTACGCCGCTTCGCCTTAAAGGAGAAGGCAGAGGGGAGAAAATGAAGACTTAGGAGCAATGATTGATGCAAATACTGCATTTCTGCAACATATTCAGAAGTAACGCATTATTTAGGCTTAATGAGCTTGTCAGGTTCACTTGCTGAAAGCTTTAGTTAAGGTGTGTCCAAAGCCACTTGTAAGAATTTTACTAAGTGTGAGGAAAATCTACTAACCTATGTGCTGTTATGTATGTCGCAGTTCTTGATGTATTCTTATTCAGTCTATTATATACAAATTCTTGTCTCATGTTCTTTGGCTTTAATGGCCATCCTCGGTGGCATCTACTGTCACCTTTTTATTGGGCTGGCTACGCTTCTTGCTCAAGATTTTGGTGTTGCGATTACCCCACTGGAAAAAAAAAAAGAAAGCAAAGCTTGTATGCCCTGCTCTTGCACAGTGATCTGGTAACATCGCTTGGGATCACATACAAAGCAGGTGTGATCACATTGCTCACCCAGGGATGAGCAGGTGTCGGAGAAATTCGGGTTTCTCTAGTGTTCGGGTCGCGATGTTCTCCACATTGAAGCAACTCGACATTTCCGAAAGGTCGACGAGGGTTTCCTCGCGTATCCGGTCACGCACACTTATCTCATTGGCTCCAGCTTACGGTGCGTGCCACAGTCGTCTCGGTGAATACGAACGAGCCGCTCCCCTCCCCCTCTCCCCCCTTCCTCTCCTTTCCTGTCGTCATCGCTTGCTACTGTGCTCGCGTGCTTTTACACGCCGTGTGGACGGTAATCGCCATCAGTTTCACCCCCATGCCTGCCTTGCGATAAGCCAGAGATACTTTCTTTTAAGCGTTGCATATTGCAATCACTCAGTTCAGCCCTTGGGCGCGGCCGGGCAGCCACCATTGACCTTTCGCGCAACCACGTGACGTGACGTCACCACAGCCGGAGGAAAAGCTGGGCTCGCAACTCGCGCAATATGCAACGCATTCTTGGCTTAACCAAGCTAGGCCTGGCCATTTTTTCTCGATATCGGGGGATGCGATCAAGGGTGTCGAATCGTCGTCGCTACGCGTAGACGTTTGTCATTCGTCGACTCTCTCTCTCTCTCTCTCTCGCTCGCTCGCTCGCTGCTTGACACGCAAAATCGAGGCCACGCAACAAACCGCATTCGCCGCTCTCGTTTAGTAGTTTCATTTCTCGAAGTGCTTCTGTGCGAGGCCCGTCGTCTTATGTGGAACGAGGCGCGTGTCGGTAGCGAGGCGTCGGTCCTTGGCGCTGTAAAGAACGGCGGGTTGCACAACAAGATTGTCACCTTGCCACCCGATTACGACAAGGGGTGCAAGACGCGCACCTCCCGCTCTCCGCCGCTGCAGCTGCGAGGCGTTCAAAGAAGCGACCTTTGCGCTGGAATCCGCCGCCTTCCTCCAGCCCGCTTCGACATTGTGACAAGACGAGTTTGGTGTGTGGACAATGATTCCAGAGTTCCTCAACGCGGCGCTGATCTGACACGCCTGAAGAAGCTACCGCGGGAACGTCTTATTTTTGCGCTCTCACGGTTCAGCATGTTGCAAAACAACGAGCGTCCCTCGAGCGGCGTCGATTTTCCGGAACGGCACCACCTTCAACGCCGTCGCTTGGGCTTCGGAATGTGTGTGCCTTTGTGTCTGAAAACTGGTCTTCAGAGCAGCTGCGAGTTGGTGGTGTGTAAACGAACAGCCGCCGCGTCGTAGGACCAGCGGATCGAGTGTATAAAAACTGTGGTTGTGCGATTGTTGGACACACTTCTCTTGAGCAGTCATGTTAGACTGGTTCACTTCTCTTGAGCAGTCATGTTAGACTGGTTCACTTCTCTCATGCAGTCCTGTTGGACTAATACTATTTTTCTCAAGCAGTCATGTTAGACTGAGTTAATTTCTGTAAATAAACCCCTTTTTCCTCGTTCTCGATGAGAAGCAGTTCTTCACTTCATCAACGATCTCAGCGTAAATAAGTTGGACGACGGCATGGGCCAGCTACCTTCGAATTCATGCCGTACTCCAATCTTGGCAAAGGACCACGGACGAAGGGATTGAGCCCCCAGTCCTGACAACTGGCTGACAGCGGTGAGATGGACTTTGCGACATGGTGCTGTATCTGTGGTGAGTGCTTGGTTTTTGCTTTGACTCTCTAGGCTTCATTTTGTGGTTGTTCTGTTTAGAACAGTAGGGAAGCTAGATTGTTGTGTGTTAGCTAGGTTGTGTTTTCCTAGCTAGATTTAGAGAGCAGAATCAAGGCAGTAAAGCAGCAGTCATGGAGTTAAGGACACTGCTGAGAGACGAGTTGTTGATTGTTGGTGAGGAACTGGGCCTAGATGTACGCAAGGAAATGCTCAAATCGGAATTATTGGAGCTAATTTCCAATCAGGCCAGTGAGCAAGATATTGAAATGGGATTGGAACTTCTCAAAAAGAGAGAGAAACGGGAAAAAGAAAGAGAAGAACGAGACAGAGAAAAACGAGAGAGAGAGGAACGCGATAAAGATCGCGAGATAACAAAAATGCAACTTGAACTTGAAAACAGACGTTTGGAGTTGTCTCAAGGAAGTGAAGGAGCTCTGGGTCGATCAAGTGAGGCAGAATCGTACCGCATGGACAGGCTATTAAAGCCATATGAGGTCGGGACCGACATAGGCTTGTTCCTATGCAATTTTGAAAGGACTTGCGAAAAGATGAACTTCGGCCCGAGTACATGGCCACAGCGGTTGCTGTCTATGTTGCCGTGTGAGGCGGCGGAAGTAATCGCCAGATTGAGTGTGCAGGATGCATATGATTATGCAAAAGTTAAGGCTAGTCTCCTGAAGAAATACCGCCTTTCAGCCGAAGCTTTTCGGCAAAGGTTTAGGAGCACAGGCAAGAAAGATAGCGAGGGCTATCCGGAGTTTGCATATAGCTTAAAGGCCAACCTAGTCGAGTGGCTTAAAAGCGCGGAAGCGTACGACAGCAGAGACATGATCATTGAATGCATGTGTCTAGAGCAGTTTTACAAAACCATTCCCCAAGCTGTGAAACTGTGGGTGCAAGATAGAGGTAATGTAAACACTGTGGAAAGGGCGGCTGAATTAGCCGAAGAGTACGCAACCCGTAGAAAGTTGAACGCCGAGGAGGGAAACTGGGACGGTCGAAATGGACCGCGGAAGCCATTTCCGTTCAAAAAGGGTGCGCAAGCTAGACGATCCGAGCCTGTAGACATGGCGAAAAAGCCCGCAGAAAAGAGCGAGGAGAAAGTTAACGGAGAAACCGCACAAGAACAGAAAAGAAAGTTCGGATCTTTTAGACCAATTCGCTGTTACAAATGCCACAAGCTGGGACATATAGCTGTAAACTGCGAGAAGCCTAGCGTAGTTTTTTCCTACGTGGAGGAAAAGGATGAGAATATGGAACTTTTAAGTCCATATCTCCACGACCTGCAAGTTAATGGAAAACCATGCCGAGTGCTAAGAGACAGTGCCGCCACACTAGACATTGTCCATCCGTCTTACGTGATGGTAGAGCACTTCACCGGAGAAGTAGCATGGATAAAACAGGTTGTAGAAGAAAACAGCGTGTGTCTGCCCATGGCCAAAGTCAAGATCAGTGGACCATTCGGGGAGCTAGAGACTGAGGCTGCAGTTTCCAAATTTTTGTCACTGCAGTATCCCTACATCTTTTCGAATCGCTCGAATCAGTTACTGCGTGACAGAGGGCTCAAACTGGGAGAGGGCATAGTACAGGCATTGACCCGAGGCCAAGCTCGTAAGATCGCGGCGCTTTCGGCTGAAAATGCTCAAGCTCCTCCAGCTGAAGCAGAAAAGGGGATAGCTTCAATACCCGAATCCGAGCTAGGCCCGAGGGACAAAAGAACCGTTGAGGAGAGCCTGCCAGTTGACCAGCTCAATGAGAGCGTAGCACTAGAGTGTCAGAGTTCTAGCCTGCAGGAAGAGCATGCAGACGCGCTCCCAAGCGAGACAGGGTCGTTGTTATCACCGGCCTCAAAGAACTTTGATCAACTCTTACGCGTGGATAGAGAGTCACTGGCAGCTGAGCAAAAGAATGATGAGAGCTTAGCTAAATTACGTAACACAGCTAAAGAAGGCATTGCTAGGCGCAACGTAACGATACATGAGAAAGGAGGATTGTTGTATCGGCATTACAGAGATCGAAAGGGTAGGATTTTAGATCAGTTAGTCATACCTACTAAGTATAGGGAGGACCTTTTGAGTCTTTGTCATGGAAATGGGTGGTCCGGCCACCTAGGCATAAACAAATCAAAGGAAAGATTGCTTATGGAATACTACTGGCCTGGCTGTTTCAAAGATGTAGAAAACTTTGTAAGATCATGCGACGCCTGCCAGCGTTCTGGTAAACCAGGAGAGACTTGGAAAGCTCCACTGAAGGTAGTGCCCTTAATAACAGAGCCTTTCAGACGGCTTGTAATAGACACGGTAGGGCCTCTTCCAAAAACAAAATCAGGCTACAGGTACTTGTTTACCATGCTGTGTCCGGCTACCAAGTTTCCAGAAGCAATCCCTTTGAAAGAGCTCAGCTCCACTGAAGTAGTAGACGCGCTTTTGACAGTGTTTGCACGAGTTGGGTTTCCAGCCGAAATTCAGGCAGATCAAGGGTCAGTATTCACGAGCGCACTGACTTCCACATTCTTGCAAAAGTGCGGGGTAAAGTTAATACACAGTTCTGTCTATCACCCTCAGTCAAACAGTGTAGAGAGGTGGCATTCGGTGCTTAAGCGAGTTTTGCGTGCGCTCTGTTACGAGCACAAGGAGGACTGGGAGAACTGTCTGCCGGCAACTTTGTTTGCTTTGCGAACGGTTCCGCATGAAGCGACAGGGTTCTCACCAGCAGAACTAGTGTATGGGAGGACACTCCGTTCTCCACTGAGAATGTTAAGAGAGATGTGGGAGGAAAGAGGGGAGAGTCCACCCGTGGTTGAATACGTGCTAAATTTACTGGAACGGCTAAGCGCAACCCGAGAACTAGTCGGAAAGAACATGGAAATAGCTCAAAGGAACGCCAAATTCTATTACGACAAGAATGCGAGGCTTCGTACGTTTAAAGTTGACTTAACGATGAAAGCGGAAAAGTGTAGGTTTGGATGTTCGCAGGTTACTTATCTGGGCCATGTTGTCGGTCAGGACATGAGACGGCCGGCTGAGCTGAAAATAGCTACGATTGGAGATTTTTCTCAGCCGCGCACGAAAACGGACGTTCGTTCATTTTTGGGACTTGTGGGGTACTATCAACGGTACATTCCGAATTACTCGCAATTGGCAAGTCCATTAACAGACGCCCTCCGAAAGGGAGCTCCGAGTAACGTACACTGGGATAAGGACAAAGAGAACGCTTTTCAAAGTTTGAAAACGCTATTGGTTTCTCGCCCTGTGCTTCGCGCGCCAGACTACACAAAGGAATTCATAGTTCAATGCGACGCAAGCGACAGAGGTATGGGCGTGGTACTTAGTCAGGTCGGCGACGATAACGAGGAGCATCCTATCCTCTACGCCAGCCGTAAACTAAATGTAA
The DNA here is from genome assembly GCF_038994185.2 of Dermacentor albipictus. Taxonomy (NCBI): domain Eukaryota; kingdom Metazoa; phylum Arthropoda; class Arachnida; order Ixodida; family Ixodidae; genus Dermacentor; species Dermacentor albipictus. The sequence goes on along the minus strand of NC_091829.1, from coordinate 42,531,921 downwards.
GAGAGGAAGCCTACAGCGCTTCAGAGAAGGAATGCGCTTGTTTGGTTTGGGCCGCCCAGAAGTTGTCGTGTTACTTGTACGGAGCGAAGTTCATCTTCGAGACCGACCACTGTCCTCTGACGTGGCTCAATCAAATGTCACACAAAAACGGCCGCTTGCTCCGATGGAGCCTCACTCTCCAAGAGTACAACTTCTCCGTTAGATATAAGAAGGGAAAGTTGCATAGCAATGCGGATGGTTTGAGCAGGCTAATTTGAATTCTGCGTTTGAGGGTCCCGCCTAAATTTTAGGGTTACTAGTGTTAAATTTATTAAGCGAAGAAGATCCCCTCTCATTTAGCAGGATTCCCTCCATGATTGCTGAATTTGTCAGCAGGAATTTGCTTCAGAAATTGGCATAGTGAAATGCAGCATTTTTTTTGTTTCTGCACTTATGTTGTTGTTGTTCTTTTTGAAGCCTAGCGAGTCTAAAGTGAGAGCCAATGCACGTCATCTCGGCGCAGAGCCGTGTTGTGGGGTTCATTTTGCAGTTGCCTGTCCTTGTTGGATGTTTTGGGGCGGTGACATCAATGCACAAGTGGTCGCTGCGAGCCAAGACATCAATCCCCCCCTGACCAGCAGCCGTTCTCTTCCTGCCTAGCGGTTGTCAGCGCTAGACAGTCGAGACTTTTGGGGCCATGGAGGCGCTGTAAAGAACGGCGGGTTGCACAACAAGATTGTCACCTTGCCACCCGATTACGACAAGGGGTGCAAGACGCGCACCTCCCGCTCTCCGCCGCTGCAGCTGCGAGGCGTTCAAAGAAGCGACCTTTGCGCTGGAATCCGCCGCCTTCCTCCAGCCCGCTTCGACATTGTGACAAGACGAGTTTGGTGTGTGGACAATGATTCCAGAGTTCCTCAACGCGGCGCTGATCTGACACGCCTGAAGAAGCTACCGCGGGAACGTCTTATTTTTGCGCTCTCACGGTTCAGCATGTTGCAAAACAACGAGCGTCCCTCGAGCGGCGTCGATTTTCCGGAACGGCACCACCTTCAACGCCGTCGCTTGGGCTTCGGAATGTGTGTGCCTTTGTGTCTGAAAACTGGTCTTCAGAGCAGCTGCGAGTTGGTGGTGTGTAAACGAACAGCCGCCGCGTCGTAGGACCAGCGGATCGAGTGTATAAAAACTGTGGTTGTGCGATTGTTGGACACACTTCTCTTGAGCAGTCATGTTAGACTGGTTCACTTCTCTCATGCAGTCCTGTTGGACTAATACTATTTTTCTCAAGCAGTCATGTTAGACTGAGTTAATTTCTGTAAATAAACCCCTTTTTCCTCGTTCTCGATGAGAAGCAGTTCTTCACTTCATCAACGATCTCAGCGTAAATAAGTTGGACGACGGCATGGGCCAGCTACCTTCGAATTCATGCCGTACTCCAATCTTGGCAAAGGACCACGGACGAAGGGATTGAGCCCCCAGTCCTGACAGCGCTGGCTGCACCCCGCTCTTAATAAGTGAGCCGTGGCGGCCTCTACCCAGGCATCTGTGCACACACACACGCCTTAGCTTTTCTGTAGGTGCGTCGGGTGGTTTCGACGTTGAAGGTGCTCGCGCGTGTGTACGCGAGAAAAATATATATTCTACAAAGACGACTAGACTGAGAAAGTATCGTTTGAAGGCTCCATTAATTTCGCGGTGAGAAGTTATTCGTTAGAAGAAAACGTTCGGTTCTCTTGAATATTGCGCTGGAACCCAAGTGCCCGTAGGTCAGTGTGACGTCACAGATTACACCCGTGTGTGTGCGCTTGGGCCGTTGTGGATCAGTATAAGTTCACTTCTCTTTTGTTTCTTTTAGAAAACTGTGTACTCCTTACCAGCAAAAAAAGTTAACTAGTCCCGGACCGACCGTTTCAAGATTCATGACATTACTTGCGAGCTGGCGCGGGAACTTCAATGGGGCGTCGCCACCTGTCGTAGTTCTGGAGTCTTTTATGACCCTGTCAAGCCTCTTCTAGCGACAACAAAGGTTTTTCTCTTTTTTTTGTATTCTAGAAGTATATGATTTACTAATACAGCTGCAATATTTCTTTCTCTTTGGTGTCCCTTTAAAGGCAGTAGGTACCCTAAGTGGTGACACAATGCATATGGCGTTGCTCTGCTGAGCACGAGGTCGCGGGTTCGTTTCCCCTACGCGGCAACCGCATTCCAATGTCAGCGGAAAGGAAAAAAAAAGGGGGGGGGTGGAAGCCGCTTGTGCACCGCACTTTGGGTGCACGTCTCAAAGAACCTCGAGTGGTCAAGATTAATCCATAACCCTTCCTCTGCAGCGTTTCACATAGCAAACTGTTACAGTTTTGGAACGTTGAACACCCCGAATCGAATTGTGTTTCGAATGCGAGTCTTGCACTACGCGACACGGAGGAGATCGAGAAACACGAGGTACCACGAAAGGTGCAGAGTGAACTAGATAGTATGTTAAGAATGTCGTGGGTGGGCGTGTGTGTGTGTGTGTGCGTGCGTGTGTGTGTTTGGGCGGACGGGGGGGGGGTGCGCGTCGGAACAGCTGCCGTCCAGCTGAAGCGGCGCAACTAGGTTCGAGGGCGAGGCCCCGGTTCTCCGTCGCGTCTCGGCTGCTCTTTGTTTGGAGACATAAACAAAAACGTGTCTCGTTGTACGAGAGCGCTTGGGGGGGGGGAGGGGGGAGGGGGCGAGGGGGTGCACGCGGCGCCGGTATACGGGAGGACACACCGTTGTGCGAGTGTGCCTATATGTGCTACGCCCCTCCTGGACGGCCAGCTTCCGTACCGGGAATAAGCGTTCCGCGGGAGGCTGTCGGTGCGGGAGGGTGTGGCGGTTTCGAGGAAACGATTTCTTTTTTTTTTTTCTTCTCCCGCCACCAAGCCTGTCGCGAACGTAAAGAAGACTACCGTATTTTTATGCACGTAAGGCGCACGCACTCCTCGAGATGGAGCTCGATATTTGGTAACCTTGTTTCACTCGTATGGGCCACTGCAGTATCAACTCGAGCGGGCTCATTTAGCGACGGCGTCACCGAAAGCCCGAAGGGTACCGAACGTTTTAGTTGTTTGTTTTACATACTGCGTGCCTGCAAGGGCTAAACCGGATGTGAGTGCAATCTAAAATACATATCAGCGGGAATGTAAGCATGAAGAAAAGCGCTGTTGGGTCTCATCTGCAGTGGTGGCATGTTCTTGCAGTCGCCGTCCTTTGTGCGCTGCCAGCACGCAGTCGTAATTCCAACTCGTACAAGACCCAAATCCTGCCAACAACAACAACAAAAAAAAAAATAACTGGGGTTATTCGGCTACCACATACGGTACCCTATTTGTTTCAGTTTCTGCTGGGCGTCTGGTTGGGTGGCCTCCTTTTCTGCGGGTTTCCTCTAAAGGACCGACGCTGCGAGACAACTTCGCATTCTAGCACGCACGCTCTCCCTAGCAGAGTGGAATACCGCACATGAAAGGTGCACCAGACTGCACAGACTAAACCCTTAGCTGCAACTCGGACCTCCGACTGGATTGCACCGACGCGAAGCGTCTCTTCTGTGTGGCTGACAGTATACCCTTCACGAAAGCTTATTCAATACTAATTGGGATGGCTGATAGTTCTGCATGTGATGTTTGCGGATGCGAGGAGAACATTGACCACTTATTGTGCCAGTGTTCCCAATTCGAAGCGCAAAGGCAATCTTTGTCCAACACATTGACGAAACTAGGTGATCGTCCTCGTGAGTGAACAGACAGTGCTGGAGCACCGTCCCCACCGGTCGTCGGCTCAGAAGGCAGTGAAGGCGCTTTTGTGCTTTCTGAGAAGGTCTGGTTTGTACCAGCGGGTGTGACTACAGTGGTGCCGGTGCACGCCTATTTACCCTCTCTTTTCCTTCTCTCTCTTCCCCCTGCAAAGGGTAGCCAACCAAGCTCTTGATTGGTTAACATCCCTGCCTTCCTCTTATCTCTCTCTCTCTCTCCTAGAGTTGCAAACGCTGCTCTTTTCTATCCGGCGTGCTTCTTATAAAAAGTGCTTCTCCCAGCGAGAGTTGGTACGCGACTGCTATAGATTTCACTTCAGTGCATAGCCGTTATTTTTACCGCGCTTATTGCCGCCGGGCTTGCTTGAAGGAAGGGAAGCCAGGTTGTTTGGCAGGGGTGTTCCACATGTAAAGTTTCCAGAGCAAACTTCACTACGTGAAACATATGGCCTTGGTATGTCGAGTGGTGTACCGAATACTTTACTGTCGCCATAAGTGGGACATCGGACGCGCAGAACGCTGTTGTTGAAACGGCAATTCGAGTTGCTTGTTCCGGTACACGCAGTGATTGTCGCGAAGCCTGTTTTGACTGGACAATTCATAAGCGGGCAGAAAGTTAGAAACTTCCTCCAGTTCGTGGTTGCTTGACAACTTGCCGTCGAAGTGCGCGTTGGGCGTTAAGCGCACGTCATTTTCGTGCCAGGCGGGGTCAAGCAATCGCGTTAGCCCCGTAGTCGTAATACTAGCGAACGTAGTCGGCAACGTCGCTGGTGCTAGCGACATCTGGTGACGTAGCGCTAAACCAATGTTCTCGCTACGCGTATCGCACTGGTGAATGGAACGTCGTGTTCCGATTAGAGCGGTGGCGTTAGAGTGAGACTGAACGAGAATATAAATATCAGCTTTAGTGGTAGTTAACGTCTCGGAAATATCCAGAAAGCCCATTTTGAAACGCCTTCTACAAACCGGCAGCATTTAGCATAGCCTTCCCGTCACTACGGTCAGGAGTGCGTCGTTTTTGCGACAAGTCGTAATAGAAGCCATCTTTCATGGCCGGACAAATACGTGTAGTGAGTACAACTCTGGAGCAACAAAGGACTGCCAAGAGTACGTTAACGCTTTTTAACGCTAACGCATGTCTGACGGTGTAAACGGTCGCGGCAGCTCGACTCTCTACACTCTTAAAAAAATATACACCCTTTGGGGTTTATCTTGTCCCACAACAATAATCGTCATCTGCCTTGCCCGTGTTTCCTTCCTATAACGCTGCGAGTCCGGTACTAGTCCCAGTCACGAACGGCATGCGCGTTATCAGCGTGACGCACCATTCTCGACAGGAAAGTAGCGAGCGCCTGAGTTTTCAGGAAAGGAAACGCAAGCCAGCCAGGTGACGATTATTGTTGTGGGACAAATATACACCCCAAAGGGTGCAACCGTTTTAAGAGTGTAGTGAAACGCAATCGTACGCTTTGCGTACACCCTGTTGTTTGCAACGCTTCGTCGTGCCATCTCCGTCTGGTAAAAATCGTACAATCAACAGCAACGAAAAACCTAAACTAGTTAGTTGCGCGCGTCCTGTTTACAGCGGGGTGCGGGCGGGCGGGCGCGAAGTTGCTGACGCAGTTTCATGGCAGGCGCGCAGCTACCTCGTCGGTGTTGTTTGGCAGCGCGTGCGCTTGGCTCGCGTGAGCGCAATGGCCGTCAGATTCGTTGTCACCTTCTGTTTCCGCGTCGCGCGAGGATACGACGCGTGTGGTTTATGTATAGGTGCCGCGAATGCTATACGCGGTACCCAGGTGCGGGCGTTTCGCGGTAATGATACGTTGCGTTACGTCCTTGTTGTTGTTCCTTCTTTTGCTGACTCGCATATTGTTGGCGAGACTTGTAGCGCCCATTTCCAGCTTTCCGTGCGTCGGCCGCGCGCGCCTTTGTGTTGAGCAACGCGCCCAACGATCGATCTCGCTCTGTTGAGGAAGGCCAGGTGGGAAGTTCTTGGTGGTGTCGGGAAGGCGCTCTTACGCGAAGGGTGTGATGGGAGTGTATGTTGGGGGGGGGGGGGTGCGTTTGTGCAGCGCCCGAAGATATGTAAGGGCTCTGCAACGACGTCGTTCATTTTCTCTTTCGCCTACTTTTCTAATTTCAGGTGCCGCTTTAAATACCTATTAGGCAATGGCAAACTATTGCTTATCCTTAATGAAATTATAGGCAGCCTTTTGAGAGACAGAGGAGGAGGAGGACGTTTACCTTTATTCTAACGAAACAAAGGCGCGATAACTGGACAAGATAAGTAATTAATAAAAAAAAAAGAGAGAATAACCACCACACGTTTGTGGCTGTTATGACGCAAATGTAAAAAATGAAGCGCCACAGTCGGACGTGTATAAGCTATTTCAGTTTTGCGTTCACTTTGCTGTCTTGCTTTCTGTAAAAGCCTGAATGCATCTCCTGTTCATGCCTCGGCGAACACGTTTTTGTCCCGCCACTTTTCTGTTTGAAGCCATCGCTGCCCTACAGGCCTTCCTGTGTTCTCTCTGTATCTTTATCCTTGTTCTCACGGCGCAAGCTATTGCCACCCGGTCCTACTACCCCTGCGATAGTGTGTATAGCGAGAAGCGCAGGCTTTCAGAAAGGCCCGTCGCTTCGCTCGCACATTCCTTCCTTCTAGTTTCGCCGTCGCCGTCTTCTCGGTGCTCGCGCACGCGGGTAGGCTGGGTGTCTTTCGTGTGTCCTGCTCGCACCCGCCGCGGTTGCTCAGTGGCCATGGTGTTGGGCTGCTGAGCACGAGGTCGCGGGATCGAATCCCGGCCACGGCGGCCGCATTTCGATGGGGGCGAAATGCGAAAACACCCGTGGTACTTAAATTTAGGTGCACGTTAAGGAACCCCAGGTGGTCGTCGAAATTTATCCGGAGTCCCCCACTACGGCGTGCCTCATAATCAGAAAGTGGTTTTCGCACGTAAAACCCCATAATTTAATGAATTTTTGTGTCAGCTGCTCGCGCTTTGGCTCTGCATTGCAGTCCCGGGCGGGCGGGCGGGCGGGCTCGCATTTCGCGGTGTCCTCCTCCAAACTCCCGCGACCGACCCCGGCGGAGCCGGTCCCTCCGATATCGGCCTCGGTCGTCGTCGTGTGCCTTCCAGATTCCGGCCAGCATTCTTAAGCCCGTTCCGAGCGCGTCCTTCTTGTCGTGTGGAGAAACAAGGGCACGCGCATGCACGGCCGCCTGTCTCCTCGCGGTCTTGCGCAAGGAGAGATGCCGCCGCTGTTCGGTCTTTCGAAGCGCCCGGGACCCCGCTCGTCATGGCGCCGCTCTGCGCCGTAGTTCCGTGCACGGCGCTGAGGGGCCAGTTCGTGGTTAACAGAGCCTGTCGGTGCCGCATAACTAAAGAGACCAGAATGAATTCATATGTTCTACAAGGACGATCTCTTTCTGCGCTTGCGCAGCTCCACTGGCGCTTCGTTCTCGGATACGCATAAGGTCTGTCTGTTTAGTGTATACGCAAGTGGCGACCTCTTGGGCGAGACCCGATGATGGCCGGAAAGTCCAGTCTTATTTTAGGTTACAATAAGACAAGATTCGGATTTAAGTCTAGGCTTAGAGGCTGGCGTTTGTGCAAGCGGGCCCCGATATTATGATGCGATACGGCGCCCGCACATTTCTTTCTTTCTTTTTTTGTTCGCTGAACGCACGCGGCGCTATGGGGTCGCTGTGCGTGCCGGGAGTCGAGCCCGCGACCTCTTGATGCTTTGCAGTGGACGCCATAACCGCTTGCTATACCATTTCGATGGGGGCGAAATTCGAGGACGGTCGTGTGTCTGGCGTTGGGTGCGCGTTAACGAACCGCGGACGGTCAGAATTGATCCGGAATCGTCCACTACGACGTGCCTCGTATAATCAGATGACGGTTCTGGCTCGTAAAAAACCCAGAATCTAGTTTAATTTGTGACTAAAACTCAAGCAATCATTCGGAAACCATGGACGGTTTCGGGGGCCTTTTGAACGCAGGCGAATTACAGCTAGGATTGATTAATCGAGCGTTAAATAAAGAATGGACGACTCGATTACGTTGAACTATAGGCGAAGTATACGAAGAACTTCTATTCTTCCGGTCTCGTCCAAGATAAAATGCGACCGACCTGAAAGGACAGCGCAATATATTTGAGATCAGCGACAGAGGTGGTGTGACCACCGCTCGGGATGCCTATGTGTCTCCTTCCATCCCGGATGGACCGCGGCGGCACTGCACGGAACTGTAACGAGACGACAGACGCAGCTGGCAGGGCCTCCCTTCTTAGCGAGCGAGCTTCAGATAACCGCGATTTATTCGTTGCATGAGCAGCTTTATCTGAACACGCGCAGCACGTGAAGCTGGCCGAGTTCTCGGCGCCCCCCTCCCCCCCCCACCCTTACCCACTCACTCCATGTCGGCTGTGCGGCGCAAAGAGACAGATGTAGGCACCCTAGCTATCCGATCGGCGCGGTGTTCGAGTGTGGTTTTGGGTTTTGATTGCACACGCTGGGCACGCGCGACTTTCTGGAGACGGGGAGGAGGAAAGATACATAGGCAAGGAGCCGGTCGCCCGTACGTCTCTTATAGCGGCGGTCCTCCCAAGGGCTACGTGTCCCATGCCTATAGTTTGCAGGCTTGGCGTAGAGATTGCCGGGAGACGCAGCGATAAGTCTTCGGTCGTGTACAGCGTGCGACGATAGTCAGTGCACATACTTTTTTTCTCTTTTTTTGCGATTCAAGCAGCTGGTAATTTAAGTCTGTGTAAGCATCTAAGTTTAGATCTCAGAAATTCGTATGTCTACTGGGTAAGGTCTGTCTGTGTATGTGTGTTCGCGATGGTAAGTGGTTTGCTCCACGACTGCGCGTTGCAACGAAGTCGCGTTATCGGAATGTCGGTTATAGCGAACTTTTTAAAAATGGTTCACAATATACTGCGAGCCCTTTACGTAGTAGGTTCGTGCAGAATGTGGTTTTTTTATTTCAATGAATACGCGCGAGCGCCAAACATAGAATCTCTCTAAAAGAAGTGCAGAGTCAACGAGCAAGATTTCGTGCCATGAAATACTCGTGTTGAGTGCTTCACGCCAAGTGCAACACAGAAAGAACTGCAGCAGGCGTAAGCACTCACGGCGTGGCCACGGGCAATCATCACTTTATTTGTCGCCAACCGGCCTATTTTCTGTTGCATTGAACGTTTACTGCCCGAAGAGAATTGGTGCAATCGAAGGGAAGCGAATGTGTGCGCGCCTGAGTTAGTGAGTTGCGTGAATTTATTTCCGTGGCACACAATCCCTTAGTAGAACGCGTTGCCGGGCTTGTTGGTTCGCACTTACAGGTTAAACATGCGCGCACACCTTGAACGGGACAGAGGAAGGTAGCCACGTGACAAGCGCTACCCCACGACTAAAGTTTGTTCGAACTGGCCCAAACCAAGAAGTTGCGCGGACCGCACTGCGCACAACTGGCAAGGAACGTCGACGTCATGCTGCAATGCACAAGAACAGTCAAATCACGGAGTACTTGATCGAAAACATTTATAGTTTCTATGCGAACTGTGCTGCACAGAAATTGATGTACTCCTGACACGGCTTATAAGTCCGGAAAAGAGGCAGAGAGAAAGAGAGAAATAAATAAAAAAAAAATGTTACGAGACATCACGGACACGCAACGTCCCTGCACCCGGGGCCCTTTTGCCCGTCCTATATAACCGCCGCGGGCCCGGCGTATAGCATGGCAATCCCTCTGTTGATCGGCTTCGTATCGACAGTATTGGGGGAGGCGAGATCGATGCCGAATCGATAGCCGACGGGCGATGTCGCAAGACCCGACAACCTTTCCTCCTTCTTTTTCCTCTCTCGCTCGTAAAAGTTCAACTCGCGTCGTCTCCGGTGGTGCACGATTCTGTTCGAATCTTTGTGTTCTCGTCGTCGTCGTCGTTGGAAGGTATATATATATATATGCCGCCGCGTGGCTGCTGTCAATGCTTACGCGCCGCTGGTGACAAACTGCTCGACCCGTGCTGTGCTCGTCGATTATTGGCGGTCAAACAAACTGCGAGACGGACGGGAGCACCGGGCTGCTCGGCAGACGCGGGGGCTCCGAACGAATCAATCACGTCCGGCGTGTGCACCAGCTCTGCACACTCCCACCCACCTTCACCCACCCACCCCGATCCCCTATCTCGGAGGGGCCCCAGCCCGAATGACTAGCGTGGCAGCCTGATCAGATCTGACGCGGCGACCACGGCCACTATAGCACGCCAAGACGTGTGTGTGTGCGTGCGCGCGTGTGTAACTAAGCAAGACTATAAGCAAGACGGCTTTCGCAACGATCTCTCCCCAGTCCCTAACGATCACTACTGCGAACCTAACCGGATAGTCTCTGTCCGCGTCCCAGGGCTGCTCGTTTGCTCTTGTAAACGTCGTTTATTTAGCGGCGGTAGGCTTCTGAGCAGTTTTCGGATCTGCGCATTGTGATGGTGGGAAGGGGAGGCCCCGCGATCCGAAGAGATATGGAGTATCTATGTTTCGTATACTCCAATACCCCGTGTGTCCCTGTACTTACGTGTGAGCTTAGTAATTATTTCTTATAAACTTCAGTTAAGACAGTCTGTATGTATCTTATACTAGTGTGCCTACCTATAGAGCTCTAGGTTACTGTGCAGCATGTATACGCTTCCATTAGAAGATATATGCTTACATGTAGGATTGGTGACGCAATTTGATTGCCTTACCTTTGAACTCTTACTTTTTGTGCACTTATAGTAACTATATGCTCTCAGTAGAGACAGTCCAGGGGCTTTAGACAGCAGTTAGGTCTTGCCTGTGTACAGGGTGTATCAGCGAACACTTTCAATTTTTTTTTTTATTATTGCCTATGGCAAAGAGCACAATTCTAGTCCATGAGCTGGTCTGACCGAAGAGGCGTACATGCACAAGAATTGAAATGCAAAATCAACTAATTAGCGAAATTTCTGTAAGTAAGTTTCTGACATAACTTTTTGGGACATACTGCAATTAATAAATTCTAGCCGGTAAAATTCCATGTCATATCCACTTGAAAAGAATTGTGTGGATGACACCATTTACGAGACATGCGCCGTGAAACGCGGTTAAATGCACTGTCGTTTGACTTTAAGAAAACGTCGTTTTAGGCATTGAAGGACAAAAGTAACTGGAACATCTATGCAATTCTCCGCAAAGTTCGGGGATTATTATATCGAAACTGGTGTCATCCTGAGCATTCGTTCGAAGTGGGTCCGCCTTGCGACGAACTCGACGGCTAGAATTTGTAAATTGCAATACGTTCAATTTTTGTCGACCATTCACAGAACGACAAAATGAGTTTGTAAGGAAGGTTGCCTAATTCGATGGAAACGGCAGTTCTTGAACAGGCAGGCTTCCACTCGCCGCCAGCATCGAGTGGAATCTGTTTTTTTGTTTCCTGCTTAGTCTTTTCTTGGTCTCGATCGATGGAAGCGTTCGATGAAGCGTTTGATCTTATCGCGGAATCATGTTAGTACACGGTTCTTAGCGCCTGGTTAGTTCACCCCCACCCGCCCCCAGTGGCTCTCTAGCTTGCAGCGCTCCTTTTTTTTTTTTTTTTTTTCCAATGGAGGGAACATCGCGCACTGATCCCCGTGATCCACATGTAGTTTCGCGGATCGAAGCTCTGCAACTTCCCGCTGACTGAGAAGAAAAAAAAAAGTGCCGCTTGTTGCTTTCGAACGGCACACCGTGACTGAAAGAAAACTGCAGAACGCGCTTGGAAATACGCGCCAACAAAGATAAAATGGCCTCAGTCGACGTTACCTTCAATCAATGTTAGTGGGATGTAAGAAAAGGAAAGGGGCTGGGCTGAGAGAGGGAGAGAGAGAGATCGATACCGTCAGAACAAAGCGTGTCTGGTGGCGAAGCCGCCCTTTATCCGGTGATTGGTAACTACGGGATCGCCGAGTTTTTTCAGCGCCTTCGGAAGTGAGGCTGGCGGCACGATTGACACACTTCACCGCTGCATTCCGAATGAGTGAGATGAAGATGTAATTACGGGACGTTTTCCGGCTCGCAGTGTAATGATTCGGGATAAAAGAATGTAGTAATGAGCTCAGAATGTAGTATGAGCGAAGTTCAGCGTTATCATACCTGGGGAGGGGGGGGGGAGAGGGTTATTGCGATGATAATGGCGTTCCGGTGCCTTCGAATGCGATGTGTACTATAACTTGCATTAGCGAAATGAGGGGTTCTGTCTCGCAGCTTTGTGTTCGCCTTCGCTCAGCCTAACGGAACCGTTCCCGTTTTGCCAGAAGCGATTGCTCTTCCTTAATTATCAGCTCGTTACATTAAGTACCATCTCCGCGCCGGTACCACGACTGTTTTGCTACACTTATTATAAGCGCACTCGGGCCCTTTGACGCGCGAAGTTGTCCCGCAGGCCGGAGAATTAATTTCCGAGAGGAAACGTTCGTCCAGGTGCTTGGGTCCCCACGTCGTGCTCTTTTTCTTGCCCCTGCCATTGTTCTTTATGTACGCGAACCTATAGTAACCCTTTACTGCACATAATACAGCTATCGTCGGAAGTACAGCAATGGGCTTGAGGTGTATAGCGTCCTATCGATTAATAACAAGTCTTTAACCGTTTATTTCCGATTTCTTTCTCTTGAATTCAACCATTTAACAAAACGTGCATGAAATTATTACCCTACTCCGCGAAGTTCGTTTTTCATTCGAACGAGACAAACTTTCGCATAATTATTGTTTTAACGAACTATCCGCGTAGTTTCGGCTCCAGTCGTTCGGGTTGCTTCTGGAAGAGTATCAGCTATGGTGGCCATATTGGACACTCTGATTGGCTCGCAGGGCGGACGCGCCCTCTCCGTTTGGCTCAGGACGCGAACATGGCGGGATTCGACACTGTGCATGTACAGCGCATCCATGGTCACCCAGGCTGCCGCGATTAGATTAGAAGTTTCGACGGATCGATGATCCTTCTTTTGAAAGCACGGTCAAAGCGCAGTCGACCGTATACGGGCTCCGTGTGCTAGAATAATGCGGGCGACGAGCGCGGCATGGACCAGGGCTTTTCTTGACCGACCTCGATTCCTTATCGCGCGTCCCTCGACGACCGCGCGATGGGCGCGAACATCTGGAGAGCCCCCCTCACCTCTTATCGCTGACCAGTTGTTGCGTCCGTGCGTCCGCTTTCCCGTCCGACACAGCCGCATGCACTGAAAGTCAAGGACAGCCGGTCACTCGCCGCCGTCTATATCAGCGGACGGCTTTACAACTTTTGAACCTGTATTACGTGAATTCGGTTTCACGCTGCGACAGCTGTGCCCCGATACGAGTTGAACGAAGAAAAGAAAAACACTTGCGCGGAGATTTAGGCGAACCTTAAAGAATTCCAAGTAGCGCCAACTCATCCCGGATTGACGGTGTATTTCATCATCATCAGCAGCATCAGCCTGGTTGCGCCCACTGCAGGGCAAAGGCCTCACCCATACTTCTCCAACTACCCCGGTCATGTACTAATTGTGGCCACGTTGTCCCTGCAAACTTCTTAATCTCATCCGCCTACCTAACTTTCTGCCTCCCCCTGCTACGCTTGCTTTCCCTTGGAATCCAGTCCGTAAACCTTAATGACGATCGGTTATCTTCCATCCTCATTACATGTCCTGCCCATGCCCATTTCTTTTTCTTGATTTCAACTAAGATGTCATTGACTCGCGTTTGTTCCCTCACCCAATCTGCTCTTTTCTTATCCCTTGACGTTACACCCATTATTCTTCTTTCCATAGCTCGTTGCGTCGTCCTCAATTTGAGTAGAACCCTTTTTGTAAGCCCCCGTATTTCATATATGCAGTCAACTCCAAAGGGTTACGGACCGTGCGGTCTGTAGGAAAAGCGCAGCCTTGGGACGCATGCCTGGTGTTCGCAGTTCCAGCGTGTACAAGCGTACGCGAACGACATAACGTTGTACGATTCTGCTAAGTACGACCACGAGGTACTCGGACATTCAATGTTTTTCCTAAATCTCGCGGGGCCTCTTAAACTTTTTGTCGCTGACTGTGTACGCGCGGCTCTGCAGAACGCCTAACAGAGCCCGTTAACCAAAGGCCATCATCAGTGAAGCAAGTGCTAACGACGCTTGGACCTGCAGTGCAGTCTTACTCGATGCGGAGCGTTAATCGGCGTATTTCCTGAAATAGCGTGCACATTATTGCACGAAACAACTTGCAATACGAGTACCGAGATTACAAGAGAGAGAGAGAGAGATGTAGTTATAGGCGCACACCACAGTGCCTGCCTTTATGTCTTGCCACGTTCCCTAGGTTTAGCATTGTTGCTGTCGGAATTATTGCTGGCTTGCTCATATGCCATGCGCAGCGCAAGAAAAGAAGCAGAGAAAGGAAAGAACAGAAATCGCGTGTACCAAACAAGCAGTATAAGTAAGTGCGGCAGAGAGGGGTTGGGCGAGTCCTGAGTACGAAACGTAATTAAACCTTCCATGACCATGCGTTTGCGAAAGCATCCCTTTCTTCTAAGGCTTGTTTACTTTCTCTCTCGCTATCTGCTCAGTGCTTGCGTTAATGATTTTCATTGTCCCACTCGGGCACTTTCGCCGTGACCTCGTTCTCGTTCTGCTGGGAGAAACCTGCTTCGGTTCTGCAACGTTATAACATGCTCCTTTTCGAAGCCGCTAGAGAATGGAAAGGGTGTGGTAAGTCCTGCCCTTATTTGCCATCGCACTTAACTGAGGTCCTGACCCCCTCATCCCTTTGCCTAGGGAAAGGGCAAGCGCCAGCGTTGTATGTGTGTGGAGCGCAGCGAAGTGCGACCGACCGCCTCTGTTCCCGAGGTCGCAAAGAGGTGGGGGAATCCTGGAATGGTCGTGGCGTTCCCTAATAAGGAACGCCAGCTAGCGCTGCCCCGTTCCTTTCTTTGCCTTACGCACTTAACCCTACGGCGATGGGGACCTATAGGCTACTCTACTTTGGCTGCCGGGCTTTCCCCGTATGACCCACCAGGCTGCGACGGCGGGCCGTAATCGAGTTTCCGCAGACTCCTCGCGGCAGAGAGAGAAGGCCGGGGGGAAAACTGGGGAAATAAAGGGAAAAAAGCGCGTGTATATAACTGCGGAGTCCGGTAATTGCGCACAGCGTTAGGGAAGCGACGCATGCGCGTAGGACGCGTTGTCCACACTCGGGACAAACGGCGAACACGTTCGGTCACTTTGTAGTGCACCCCTCGTCGTAGAGAAGTGTGGCCAGTTGGGGAAGGGGACGGGGAATAAAGGAATGGTGCGTCTATAGTATACACACTCTCTCCTCCCCAATTACGTGCAGCTTTTAGATGAGCACGCGACTGCGGTTGCTGTGCATTAGGGACGCCGGGAGCACGTCTACCGAGCGGCCGCGCATTGTACCTTCACGCGTGCGCACGTATGGTGTGGCCTGTTGGGAAAGTTGAGGGGAATTGGGGAATGACGCGGGTATACGTCGTTCCGCAAAATTGCGTGCACCGTTGCGAAAGGGTCTCGTCGTCGCGGACAATGTCCACTCTAGGAGGAGGGCGGAACACGTCCGAGCACTTTGTGTGTCTCCGCTGCAGCTTGCGTATAGAGCCGTGCGAACCACTGTTCGTCCAGCTGGCGAGGCTGTGGACATTTCGCTTTGTGTGCGTGTGCAGCCCATCGTCATGCTCGCTACTTGGTAATATCGGCTGTTTACGATACTGCCCGCGCGTTATATCGGCTTGGAGATTACGATAGCGCGCCGCCCGTGTTTAGCGCCCAAGAATGGAGTATCGGTGTTTTTTCCTTTTTTTTTCGGCACGCTTGACTTAATTCAGGTACTGTACGTGCCTTTTCTCGGGGCATACCGCACATACAGTATTCGTGAGTGCTAAGATGAAGTTGGCATCCTTCAGGGCTTATCTTGTGCCTAAGTGATAGTCTTCATCTAACTTGCGCGTCTTTCCTTTCTTTAACGCTTCGCGCCCGCTACTTCCAGATCACGAAACCTGCAAGAAATAAGCTGTAATAGCTTTTTCTATCGCTATGTAATCATAAGAAAAGCCAGCGGTGCAGTTCTGTCAGCCAGTCGGAACGCGCAGGCAGACGCCGGCGTCGGTAGAGTCTTCGCAGCGCGCAGGAACATGGCATCGGATATAACGCAGATTGTAGGCGCTACGCTCGGATTTAGCGAAGCATCTGAAAAGGCTCGGGTGTAGCGAAGTAGTTGTACCGGATGCAGTGATGGCGTTAGCGAAGTCCTTGATAGATTTCGGGCAGCGTCGAAATGGGTCTTCCATCGGGCTTCCGAAGAGCGTGAAAGGCTCCCTTTTATGCAGCTTCGCTGTCTTTGATGTGCCAGTTGCTCGAGTTGGCGTATACATCTGAGAATTTCAGAAAGTAAGTGATTTTTTCTTTCTTTCGTACTCGCTCTTCGAGTGTGATCGATTTCATGTTCACTTGTAGCGAATAAGTGAAAAGCTGGTCGGTGATAACCGCATTGCAGTCGCTTTACTTTGGTAGTTGACGCACTATTGCATTCATCATCCGAGAAACCTATTTCTCCAACGTGTCGTTACTAAATAAAATATAATAATAGTGCGTGGCGGGCTGCATGGTGGTGAGGTTGGGAGAACGGGATCATTTCAGAACCTCGCCGGCTGCGCGTAAGAAATCGACACGCGCCTTGCGGGCCTAACCTGCCGGGGAGGAGCCGCCCAGTTGTAAGCCGCTTGTTTGCGACGTAGGAGGAAAGGGGGAAGTAAGGTTTGTTTACCGAGACTCCCCCCCCCCTCCCCCGCGCTGGGGAAACGGGCACCGGGTGGGTGCCTGTTTAAACACGAGTATGGATGCAACGTCGCGAGCCTATCAATTTTCCCGTCCCCGCATCTCGCCTTTCTTTTCAGTGTTCTCTTTTTTTTTTTTTTTGCTCACGGCTGTGTGAGCGCACCTTTAATCCGACCGGTCTACCCCCATCAACAAGGGCCCTTGTTCGTTTCATGTGTGTACACTGTGCACTTCATCGCAGAGCACAGAGGAGATTTGGGGACGGTGGTTGTATCATTTGTCCAGCACCGCCACCCCGACCCGTGCCTCTCCCCCACGTCTTCCCTCCGTTTGGTTTCTCGCTGTTCCCTTTCTTTCTTTTTTTTCCTCGAGTAAAGCTGGAAGCAGGAGAGAGGGAGAGAGAGAGAGAGAGAATGCGTGATGACGGCGGTGAAGCTCTCATTCAGTCATTGTGCAACGTCTAGATGGGGACGGGTTGGCGCCCCCCTCATAACGGGACGCTTACGTCATTCTCGATTACTCCCCTCTTTTGTGCGCCGATCCGACGGGAGGTGCTGCCCTAATTCCTATTTACTGTGGTTTCTTTCGTTCTTTATTTATTTCTCTCGTCATTTCTTTACCTGCGCCCTCTTCTTTTATCTGAGAAGTCGAGGAGCGCTCCGCGAACGGTTCATTTTCTGCGGTTGGGGCTGCGATGAACCTGAGAAATGTGCCTTTAGAAAAAAAAGAGGCAAAGAAGAAACTGGTCCAAGTTTACCTGCCTTCTTCTCTTCCTTTCGCAGTTATGTCGACCTGAGTGCCGAGGTCAACCGACGTGGGCCGCCCTTCTCCTCTGTATCGTACATAACGGGCAGGTTCGGGAGGCTTTCTTTCTTTCTTTCTTTCTTTCTTTCTTTCTTTCTTTCTTTCTTTCTTTCTTTCTTTCTTTCTTTCTTTCTTTCTTTCTTTCTTTTCTGCGGGATCGGCGACAAAGAGTCGCCAAGTATGAGGAGGAAAACGACGGCGCGAACATTCCCGACTCTGGCGACCGCTGTGCGTTGCAGGTGTGCGTGGATTTCGAGATTGCAGGAAACGCAAAAAATAATAGTAAAAAGAAAAGGCGCTTTAAAAATGGGGCGGTCTTGTCCCCGTCTCCATTCTCATTCGTTGTCTGGTGTTCCAGTTTGGAGTGCTAGCTTTGCCTCTTTTAATTTCTTTCTTTCTTTCTTTCTTTCCTTCTTTCTTTCTTTCTTTCTTTCTTTCTTTCTTTCTTTCTTTCTTTCTTTCTTTCTTTCTTTCTTTCTTTCTTTCGTCTGCGCTTGCGCTGGTTTAGTTGCGCCTATACGCGTCGTCTGCACGATATGCAGACGGCACGCACGCGAACAGCCGATGCGGGGCGCGCCTTCTGTTCCTGTTCTAACCCTTCTTTCCTTTTTCTTTTTTTCGTTTGCAGTTTTCTCGCAACTTGTGGTTGCCGTGCGAAGCGGATATGCATTCGCTTCCTATAGGTCAAACTTGGGAATCTCTCGACTTGGGGTGGAAAAAAGAAAAAGAAAGATACTTCGGCTTCCACGAGCAAAGCAATTTAAGTCTGTCTCTTGAAATGTTGTGAACCGGCCGCGGAAACGCCCCAGCTATGGCCAGGTATTGAAGGACTCTGCTATGCGTTGCGCTGTCGAGTACGAGGTGGCGGCCGCATTTCGGTGAGGGCAGAATGAAAGAAAGAAAAAAAAACCGCTCGTCTACTGTGCACTGAGTGTATGTTAAAGAACCCCAAGTGCGCAAAATTATTCCGGAGTCCATTATACTACGACTGGCTCTTAAAGTGGAAAGGAAGGCGAAGGTTTTACTACGGTTATTCGACAGTTAGCATACGGCCGGAAAAAAAAAAAGGAACCTGAAATTGGATAGTAACAGTAGAGGGTAGTGCTGCGAAACGTGACCAAATCGCGCACGGCGTGAATCGTGTGGTGTCTGCGAGCCAGGATGTTGCCGGTTACACACGCGTGGCCCTTTGGTCGAACGCCCCCGCTCTCGCACGTCGCCGTCCAAGGAGCCTCTGTGTGTGCGGCTGTCAATCGGCGCTGTTATAGCGGGTGCACGACTTTCGACTCGCTCTGTATATACGCCACCGCGCACTGGTGGTCGAGGCTCTGAGGTTTTTATGTCGCCCGCTGAGAATACGACGAGGTCTTACAGCAGCGGTTCATTGCTGCGTCCTGTGCTGTCGAAAACAGGAAACACACACACAGAGAGAGAGAGAGAGAGAGAGAGAGAGAGAGAGAGAGAAAGCAGAACCTCTGGCTGAAAACAAATCTCCGCTTCCTTCGTGCCTCGCTTGTGCTGCGTGCCTTTCGGGTGTTTCAGCGACGGTTGACTCGCCTAACTCCCGATTGCGAGGCACGTTGCTGCGGTTTTGCCTTACCATTGTGCAAGCTCGTCTCGTCGGAAGCTCACGTTGACTTAAATTATAGGGCCTTGCCGTGACGCGCGTGCTTGCTTAGTCATCTGTCCACATGTTTTTTTCGCAATCTAGAATTACCCTATCGCCTGTCGCTGTGTTGCTGGAAAGTACTACATTGATTACAAAAAAAAAAAAGCTCGAGCGAAATTTTTGGTATGTGCAGTTGAAATCCGGACTCCTTTCGGCGGGATGTTTGTATACGTGCTTGGTTCCAGCCAAAATTTGTACCCCGTACGTACGTCGCTAGACCCATCGGCACCGTAAAAAAAGAAAAAGGTAAATAAAAAGGCAGTAATCGTTGGTGGTAGCGAAAGTCAATCACCGACGCGCTAAGGTGACAAGCGCGTCGTCACAATCCCTGCTTTTTAGGATGCTAGCACTTCGAACTCATTGTGAAAAGTTCCGAATCTGGGGTTTTGCTAGAAATATAACACCGCAACGAATTTCTTTCTGTGTGGGGTTTAACTATCACTCAGGATAATTTTCAAAAGTCCGCAACATTCGGGAAAGTCCGAACCGTCCGGCTTAGCATCCCTTGTCCGTATGCGGGCGATGCGTAGTGTGACATTAAATAATAGCACGTGTAAATGGCGCAGAGACCATCGCGCATGTCCCGCTTGAATTTCAACGTATTCATCCAGCAATAAACGTGGATCTAGTATCCTGGGCAGGGCGTAGCATTTGGAGAATAGCAGAGGAAACGTTACTGAATCTGGCGGTGGAGACAGATCGAGGCAACTGGAACATTGGTGGCGCCCAGGAAGGGAAAACACGCGTATTGAAAGCGACTGCAGATGCAACATTTGTCGTGTTCGAGGAATTCCGACAGGGATCCGTATGGTCTGCGGGGCCATAGGTAGACAGGTTGAAGCTGCCGTCGGTGTTTCAGCCCCAAGGATCCTTCTGAGCGATTGGGAGCCCGAATTCCCAAACGAGACGGAACGTTTTCAATAGGTGAAGCGCCAATAGTGACGGCACACAAGAAGAAATACAGACTGGACAAGGACACTATTGGCGCTTCACCTATTGAAAGCTATGCACCAACTAGCGCCACAACGTGTTTTACTGAGACGGAACGTCCAATTGGTCACATGGCGGGCGAAGCGAAATGTCCGGCCAAACCGAATGTCCAACGAGACGGAATGTCCAGTGGGTCACGTGACCGCCGCAGCCTTCTCGACGCAACCTCCTCGCGGTGAGAGCGCTTCGGTGTCATCAGCGCACGGGCGGAGCAATACGAAACGTGGCCAAAACATGGCACTACATTTTTACTTGCGCACTTTGGTGCCACTTTCTGGCACTCTCCGTAGTTGTCACGCGGCCTCGAGACGTTTGATGAGACGGAGGAAGGCAGTCGATCAACTCGCCTCTCGCGAAGCGGCAAGCACGAGACGCTGATGAGAACGGAGCGGCGACCGGCAAACCCTGTGGCGATGATCGATCGTTCATTGTGCTCGCTCAGTGCACTTAGGCTGCGCAGCTTCTTTTTCTTCTTCGTCATTATTTCGTAATCTAAGCCGAAAAGAACTACAGGTAAAAGAAAAAAAACTTGAGGGATGGCGCAGTCATATCTGAATGGAAGGAGAACATAGGTGAGATTATTGTGAAAGGTAGTCTCGCCGTAACGATGTACTTATGGATTACAGTTTAACTTGTAGCTCAGTGTGTTTGTTCCTTGCCTCCGTAGGACATCACTGGCGAAAATAAGTCGCGTACGCAATTGTGTACAACATGACTGAACGGGGTAAAGTGAGCTTCGATAAACGTTTTTTTTTTTTCTTTGTGCTGGTCAGCGGGAATGCTCAGAAATTCGCGACGTCACATGAACGTACCGGCACTGCGTGGTACGCGCTCTGAAATGAACAAGGAAAACTTCGACCTTTAGTTTCGTTGCTATAGAAACCAACCTTTTTCTTTCTTTCTTTTTTGTAAAATACATGCAAATAGTGTGTTTGATGTAATCAAAATGCTTCACCTGGCTAAGGTTGGTGCTGCTCCATAGTGTCCCGTTAATAATTGAGTTTTCTCCATTTGCGCTTAATTCTGCGCCCTCCGTGATTTCTCGCGAGGCACGGAACGGCGTCGCAGGTGGGAAGCCCGGCGCATTCCGATGGGTGGCGGAACGCAGAATACTCTCGTGTACCATGCTTTCGGGCACATACATGTTAATGAACCTCATGTGTTCAATATAAGCCTGAGCCCTCCAACACTATGATTCTTCTCGTAAGTCTTGTTTCTTTTGGACGTTAATTAAATCCTCGTTAAAGCACATCGCGGCAGAGTATATACTGAAAGGTGAAACAGCGATTTGCTTTGTGGGACTCTTTAATCACTGACGCTTTGTTCGGTCTCCTGTTCCTTTGCATTTCTTCCCCAAGAGAAGTGTTTACTGGACCCGAGGAAATAATCATGAAAGAAATATTCACGCGTCATATTTTTTTTCTTTTTCTCCGGTGTTCGATTTCATAGGATCTTATCGCCAGTAACAAGTTGTCGCTCGTCGCAAGACGCGCCTACCCAGTATCAGAAATTTCGTTATTTCTGTCACCAATTCTATTGCGAAGGGATCGAGCCTGATCAGATCGCGCTGTCACCAGCGAATAATCTGGAATATGCGGTATATATGCGTGCATTAATAGTCAGCCAACTCGACCCGCGCCTGGGACTATAGTTTCGCATTCGTTGTGGGTTTGAGTGTACCCGGCCTTTCTTGCCATAAGTTACCCCAAATAGGGAGTTAGTTTCATAACTAGCGTTTCTTTTTTGGGGGGGCAGGTTTTTTTTGTTGTTCTAATTCACCGTCAGTATGTACGGTCACTGCACAGAGTGGCAGACCCAACTCGTCCCGTTCTCGCTGCCTTCAGCAACGCGACGGCGTAAAGAAAGCGCGTAGGTGTGTACACGGTGACTGCGCCTCTGGAATTCGCTCGTCCTCTTTGCTCCCGTATACGTTCGCTGCGTCTCGCCTTGTTGGCACATGCAGGCTTCCCTGAGCGGCGCGGCGAGTGCCGCTTTTTCGCAACATCCTGCACTGCCGGCCCCCGTCTTCCTCGGCGTCCTTGAGTGCCGGTTCTCTCCCTAGCGCGTCTCTTGCGTCGCATGCGGAGTAGATTGACGGAAGCCGAGCGTTTTAGCCATTGTTCTCTCGCTGTGTATGCAAACTCGCCCTGGCCCGTGACCAGTGGCGTTGGTTCCATTTCTTTATGCGAAGCATACTAGCCGCACAACCGCGCTCTTGCTGCGCCGCGCGCGGCCGCGTAGCTACCATATGACGTCATAACAGCTGCAAAAGCGGAGGCTCAACTGCGCTCGCTTGCAGCCGCGTAGCTACATAGCCGGGTCTCAGCTCGTGCACTCGCCTGCATGGGTTGTTTCTTCGTCTAGCCGAACCAAATATAGCCAAGCAACAGCAGTTCACCAGGCTAAACAGTGGTTCAACAACTAAAATAAAGGCTAGTATGCTTCGCATCCTGGGCTTAACCTTAGCTAAGCCACAGCCATTTTGCCCCACCGCCGGACAGATCCATCACTGGGAGGGAGAGCCCGCATTGTTTTAACTCCCTGAGGTCACCGTCGGGTACGTCTGGCGTTTAATTGTAGCCCATGTTTCCATTGTCGTGGTCTTAATACCGGACCTCTAAACGATGTGCCCCCCCCCCCCATTTTTTTTTTTTTAGCTGCAGATGCTGCAATTAGAGTTCAAAATGTGCTGCTGCTGAATCTCGGCATTGACATCTCTTTTCATTCGGTTGTGGTGATCACTTTTCGTAGCGAGCGTGTCGGTCACGTTAGCGCGCGTGTGTTACGCCATACTTAGCCTTCTATCCTCTGTCTCCTAGTTGGACGCGAACGTTCATCTTTAAATACATATGCTTATCTATGTGTAGAAACGCTGGGGGAACTTGAAAGTGCAAGGGTGGGGGGGGTTAGGGCGGAGGGGGAGCGTCTTCGAGCTACAGCCGTATAATCAGACTTTCCCTGAGCACAATCCAAGAGCCTACTCGCTTCGCATACATGTAAAGCAGACCTCCCCTGCAAGTAGCTGCTTCGCAAGCGTGCTGGGAGACTACAGCGTCTTCCTTCGAGAACCACGTTAGAGCCCCTCCCCTAGTTAAGACCGCTCGAATCGCTTCTCTCGCGCGTACGGTTTAAGTCTTAAAGGCGGCTTTGTAACCTTACTTGACTTCCAACCCTAGCGTGGTAGCATCCTTTAATTCTCATCACTTTGAGCCAGGGGTAATCCTCGCTGTGTTAGGATTCCCAAGTCTCCCTCTCTCCCTCCAGTGAAGTTTGCGCCCTCTCTGTTCAGATCACGTGGGCGTGCGTTAGCAGGCGTTCTTTGCAGACGTCGTTCGGGGCTTGTTCCCATTCTTAACCGTTACGCGGCGAGAGGCCAAGTTAGCTCGCAGAGCTATTATTCCCCGCCACTTTCTCAAGCACGTGAACGCGATCAACTTACTGCCTTATATATACTAGACGTAGCCATCCGGCATGGAACTGCTGCCGCTACGCAGCGAGATATAATGAGATTCCTCCGTCGGGTTCCGCGAGCTAAAGGTGGCGAACGATCGACTGACGGCCTCCTTCACTAAACGCAGCCAACTAGTAGTGATAGTTACTTCCAGACCTGCGTGTGCGCGCGCGAAGTATAGCGACGTGCCATCGCGCGAGAAGCATCTTTCTCTCATTAGCCGCGCCGAGTTCGCTCGTCGCACCGGAGGGCGTAATTTCTTCCGGCGTCAAAGCGGAAGGCGGTGGGGAAGGGGAAGTGGGGGAAGGGGAGTGGAAGAGCTGGGCTGATCTCGGTTGCAATTTGCACGCGAGCGCGCTTGCTTCTTTGCATACCCGCCACTGCCTTGAGCGCGGCGGTGGGCCGCGTATAATACTTCGTCTCGGCCTCGACAAATCCACGCAGTGCGGCGGAAGCTGTGGATCGCATCAAAACACACGAGCCAAGTCTGCTCGTGCTCGTCGCCAGGTCGCGCGCTTGCTCGGTATTCGGCGTACTTTGTGGTGATTTGCAACTTTGTGTCGAGTTCTTAGTAAATTGGCTCGGTGTTGCATGTAGTGCGTTCCTTTCAGCCTAAGCGACTGGGAAAGCTTTTGATTATTTATGTATATTTTTTTTCTATTTATGTTCTCTCGTCTGGTGTGTTCTTTTCTTTGTTTTCTTAAGCTACGATTTTAGTGTAACTGGCTCTTCGTACTCTTCGCATACCGTACCAGTTAATAAACAACAAAAACGAATGGGTTCGGCCAATCGTAGTAAGATAAGGGCCGGGTTAATGTAACGGTATTGAACGTAATATTCTTTGGGTAATGGAACAATTATTAATGTGGCCTGGATGATGTAACAGTAGACCTCTTCGCGCTTCACCTCAATTGTCCGAACTGCGCGCTCCGCCTGCGTTAATCAACAGGATTGGCCGGTCCTGAGCGGTGTACGAGAAAGGCGTACAAACGAGCGAAAGGGAATCGCTGCGTCATACCGGCCGGACATCGCCCAATGTCCGTCCCACTGTTCGCCGCTAATCCATCCGTGCGAACCTTGCCGCGTTCAACCGGTATCGCGAACGGCACGATTAGCGCCGGACAGCGGAGTGTTCCATGAATAGCTCTTCATCCCAAGCTCTCTCTCCCGATTGGCTGACGCGATTGCGCCGTCTTGTCACAGCACTGCACGGATTTTTTCTCGCGGCGAGCTCTCTTCCCTGTATGAATATATCGACGAGCCGCTGCCGGAAGCCGAGGGCTCGCACGCTGGGTCGGCGACGTAGTCGCCGCGTTTTCCTTTCTTTCTTTTTCTTTGTTTGCCTTTATTGGTTTTCGCGGTATTTTGATGGGAATCGGGCGGTGCGTGGAGTCGTCACCGGGTTGTTCGGGAAGGAGCAGAGCGTGGCGAAAGGGAGGGAGAACGGGAGAGGAGGCATGGTGTGCATAGCGGCAGCGATCTCCATCGAAGAGGCGTTTGAGAAGCCGAAGGTATGTACTCGAGCGAAAAAAGGAAAAAGGGGTTAGTAAGGGGGGGGGGGGTGAGGGGAGGAGACGCCGCCAAATAACAGAACAGTCTCCCAAGAGATCGACCTGCGCTGTGTGTGTGTGTGCGTGCGCGCACCTTTCCGGAGAGGCAGTATGAAAAACAGATCGGAAGGTAAGAAGGAAAGAACGGGCGACGATTGGTTTGAGTTATGCGGCTATGGGCTAAAGAGAGAAGTGGGGGAAACGGCGAAATCGAAGAGGACGTGTAAGGACCAGAAAGCGAGGGAGGCGGGAGAGAGGGGGAGGGGAGTTAAAGGGAACATAACGCTATCTTTCCTCCATTAGCCGTCGTCGGTCGTCGATTGCCGCGGGCATGCCGACGTTGGGCGAACGGGCGGGCGGCTGCAGGGCGATGATGGTATCGCTTCCACAACTGAAGAAACGGAGAGGGCGATTCCTCTTCTTTCTTTTTTTTTTTTTGTCGGCGGGCGGTAGATGTTTATTTCCCTTTTCGTTCTTGTTTTGGGCCTCTGCAGATGCCGTTGCTCTACACCCCGCCTCCAGCGTGATCTCTAACTCCCCGCCTCCACCCCTCGAGGCATTCGCTCTTGTCATTCTACTTTACGATGATGGCTTTACTGTCGTCTTTCTCTTTCCCTCTTCCATCGAGCACCGTTGCCGCTTCCGCCTTTATACTCCCTCGGGCCATTCCGCTTCCGCGCTTGGTTTATAAGGGGGCTGTTATTTTTTTTCGTGACTACCCCCTCAATTCCCTGGAATGTCCTTTTCTTTTCGTCTTTTTCTTTCGGATCGACCCCTTCCTCTCTCGCTTACTTCCCAGCCCTTTCGTCCACCGTCGCTTGGCTCAGAGATCCTGCCTGGCGTATATAACAGGGTGTCTACCAACCGGGAAAACCGGGAAAACCGGGAATTCTCAGGGAATTTGAACAGTCTGGAAAAACTCAGGGAAAACTCAGGGAATTTGTGCTTCCATCAGGGAAAATTAGCTGTAACTTTATTGAAAGGGAACGAAAGTCGTGTTAATGCTGGCTCCAGTAACAGAGGAATCGCAACGAATCGTCATTGACGCCGTGTCATCGGCACGATGTATTGCCAGAGTAGTTAACGACCGATTTTCTAGACGCCCGATTTTTCGGACATGCCCGATAATTTGCATGGTTTTGCGGCACCACCACGTACTCCATATAGTCAATGTATATTGCCCCGACTGCAGGTCTGAAATGGCATTAATCAAAGCCGCCACCGCCGCTATTTTGATTATCTCGCCGCCTCGAACCGGCACTCTCGCAGGCAAATCCGCAAATCCGTAACCACCACCGCGGCAACGTCAGGCCTAGCTGCTTCTATGTTCGCTATTAAGCTTCTTGCCGTGCGGTGCCGTGTTTTTCATTGAAAAAATTCGCCGCTATCACCAATGGCACCGACTCCGCCTTTGTATTCCTAGCGATTGGCTTTGAAGCTCGCAGAGCACAGCGCGTTGCGTAATGCCAGTCTGCGAAAGTTAGCTTCGCCTCAGTACACTAGTGTTAGGCGGTGAAGCATAACAAGCGTGGGAAGGGGGCAATTGTCGCGGGACACAGTATACATTACTTAATTACACATGCGTGCACGTCGTCTTCTGTCACAGTACAAGCCCTGATATGCCTAAAAAGCATACTGGCAGGCCTTCAGAGCTTTTTGAGACGTGCCTGTGGTAATTTTAGCCCTTAAAGGCAGTTAAAGACATGCATTAATTTTTTTTCAGACTGCCCGTTTTTCTCAATTTTTTTTTTTGCGGCCCCTCGGAAGTCCAAGAAATCAAATGTTGACTGTACAACTGACCAAGAGGATGCTTCAGATGATTCATGTGGTGAAAGTGTGGTAGAAGGAGGATGAGAACAGAAAGGACCGACGCACTGAGGAATTAACGGGAAAGGAAGGGTGCCGCCACCTTTTTGAAGGAGCTTGAGCTAGAAAAACTAAGTGATGGCTGATGCTGAGACACAGGTTTCCCTCATCCAAACCAAAATAAATTGTTTACGCAGTGAAATCCAACACTGAGATGTTGTGTACGGGCTGAGAGTATGTCAGGACAGTTGAGGTTGACTTCCCAGCTGCTGAGAGAAAACCTTAGTTGTGACAAAGTTCAGGACCTCATACAGATGAGCTTGCTATCAGTTGATAGAAATAGCTGATATTAAAAAAATATTTACTTATGTATGCATCTCCTTTTCATTCGTATTTGAAAATGTTCGACTTAATTTGGAATGGGCTTTACCATTTCTTTCGCTGTGCATTTTACTAACACCTTCCTTCTGTTTTCTTTTTAAATAAAATATATATTACTCCTTACTATTCAAACTGGATTAAGTCATTTTTTTGTTTCAGCATGCTTACTAGAGAGTGACAGCATCGGGCAACGTGGTGTCAGCCTGTCTTGACATAAAACAAAGATCTGACTCATTCAGGGAATTTCGCAAAGGTGCTCAGGGAAAACCTGGAAAACTCAGGGAATTTGGAAATGTCAACTTGGTAGACACCCTGTATAAGTACTGTTTGCGTAGCGTGACACTGGCGTTTACCTGCCCGCCGGTGACTTAGTGGCTGTGACGCTGGGGTGCGCCGGCGCGATCTAGCGTGCTGGATTCTCTCTAGTCCGCGGCTTGGGCTTTCTGATCAGGACGCACAGCAAAAGGGGTTTTGTGTGTACATTCATGAACATTTGCCGGTCAAAATTTAGTCTGCAGTCTCCTCCTCGTCTCTCTCGGCCTTAAAGCTGGTCAAGGCAGAAAGCTGGGCTAGTTGGTGTGTCATCATTATTCAAAAGACTAGCGCGAAATAGCAGGGACAAAGACAGAGAAGACGACAGGACGAGCGCTGTCTCTGTCTTTGTCATTGTCTCTGTCTTTGTCCCTGCTATTTTCCGCGCTAGTCTTTTGAATAATCATAAAGCTGGCTTTGGGGACGTGAAGGCCCGCAACTTAAGCTTAACGCCGACGTTCGTTTAAAGCGTCCGCATATGTTTACACGCATGTTCACGGCGTGCATAGTGGGCGGCGAGCGCTGGCCTTTTTTTGTGCGTTGCGTTTAGCTGAAAACTTAATGGAGGCGCGCTCTAGGAACCACAGGTGCCCGAACGTGATCCGGCGCACCTGCCAGCTTTTTACGATTTTCTTTTTCATTTTTTAGCGTTCGCTTGTGATTGTTGTGCTGACACAAATATTTTACGATTTTTCATTTGCGTATAGCTTAGAGCAAAGACAACACACACAAAAAGAAGGACGAGCACAGTCGCCTAGCGATATTTTTATGGCCCAATTTTTCGGATCCATTGATTATGCGGGCGTACCCCTGCGTACCCCTACGTCAACAGATAGAACCAATGTATAACGGCAGCTGAATATTCTACAGCCCTTATACTTGAATATTACATTAATATTTTCAAAAACATTTCTTGCCTGCGGCGCAGGTCATTGTTGCTGAGACTGTGTAGAGCAGAGTGTATTCACGCCATCGCTGCATGCAGAACACAATCTGTGAATATTTATAGTAAGCAGTAAACATATCGAGTTATCAAATAACTTTTAGCGTTACCCAACGAACTTTGGTAGTCCTTGCTCTCCACTGTAGTGTTCTTCGAATTCCAAAATTGGCAAGTCTGAATCCCGGATTCTCCTTTGAGTCCTATGTTATAGCCTCCGTGCTTCGCCTTGGAACGTGATTGGTAGATCACTCATGTGACGTAACACAGCGGGTACGTTGCCGGTGCGTTGATTCTCAGCCTTATTTTTTTTAACCCCCTCCTAATGTGGTGGTGTCAGACGCGAACAGATGGTACTTGCACGATTTCTTGCTGGCACTGCTGTCGTGGATTTCATGGATTCCATGCGGCCGTACAGTCTGGTAACGCCAGCATTGTTGGTACATTCGCGTTGCACAGCGCCTTAATGGCAAACTGACACGTACGCTTGCCGGCGTGCGAAAGCTCGCGCTCGCGCGCCTCGCGAGGAATGGAGGTTTGAACCCATATAGTTTCTCACTATATCACCTAGAGGGAAATCTGGCGCTGCTGCGCTGTGGTATGCATGGGAATGCCGGTATATTGTGACTTCGGATTGGCATCGTTCTCGCCTTGAAGACGCGCTTGGCAAGTACCGTTCCGTCTGTCACAATGATTCATTTTCTACTAGAACAGCACGTGAAAAGCTGTTTTAGCTTTATTATTACGCGAAAACATGTTTTGTTTAACTATGAGAACTTGTTATTGTGTGTACGACTACTTGTTACGTAAAAAGTATCAGCGCGCCGCTAAAGTTGGAGGACAGACGACAAGGTTCGCGCTCGCTTTAAAACAATTGGTCGTCTGTTCTTGTTTTTCTTCGCTTGGTCGTGCATTGTGGGTGTGTAAAGATGTAATATGCGTGAATGGAAACATTTTATGAAGATTTTACTTTTAGAACGCGTTATTTGCGTTGCCATATCCACGTTTTAGACGAAGCCTCTTACAACACCGGCCAACACGAGCCTCGCAGACACATATACCGTCACTCCCATGACGGCACGGTGCCCCCTTAAGAAACTCCCATAGACGGTGGCGCCAGATTACCCTCTAGGTGTTGTAGTGAGAAACTCTATGTTTGAACCTACAAGAGGCGCGCCCACTTTACTCACTATTTTCGCCTCGGTAGACACCGTTTCGTATTTTGGCGAGGCAGCAAGAGCACCGGCATTCGTCTGGAGAAGATGTATGTGCTCGCGCCGCGCTTCGACGCGTGCGATCTGTTCTGCACCATCTGCGCATGCGATGCGACGCGTGGGTGCGTGCTTTCGCGCGCAGTCGCGCGTACGCTACAGTTTAGCCATTAGGCTGACGAAAATTATGCATTTAAATTAGTCTAGGCCTCAAAAGGTGTCGGCACAGCTGAAAAATGAACTCCTCTTCGCTGTATTTTTTTAAAGCTGAAAGCCTTAAATCTCTGTTTCAAGGTCGCGTTGTGAGGTACAAAAAATAGCACGTCACTCAAGGAAGGCCAGATGCCAACGAAAGCACGTCCAGCCGTGTAAAAGAGGTGATTAATGATTAGCCAAGGTAATGCATGATTGATTATGATTGTATTAAGGAGGATTGATTAAGGTGGATTAAGCTTGATTAAAGAAGATCAAGGTGGATTCGGGTAAATTACAATAGCCTTTACGAGGCTTTCGCCTTCGCATCTCTTAAGCGATTGCTATAAGGACACCCGGGAATGTTTTTTCCTTTTGTCTCTTCCTTTCTGTTATTTTTTTTTATGAGCCGGTCGAAATGCAGGTCTCGCAAGTCGCAGAAATTTGGACGTCCCGACTTAGGCTATGTGCCGCATCCAGTGCGCCTGCGACCGTTATGTGGCAGTGTTTCAGAAGCGTCGGAACTCGGCGTTCCGTCACATCGAGGGTTCCTCGTGTGCTGGTACGTGCGGTTCACTTACTCAGCTGGCCGCTAAGAGATTCCCGCGCCGCTGCTCGGTGAGAGGAACTCGCTCTCCTCCTGATCGGAAGCCGGCGACTTCCGTGACCAGAGGATTCGCGCGTTTCCAGCTTCGATTACCGCCGGAAGGGCCGCGGCAAAGGGTATCTCACCGCGAGCCTCGGTCAAGTCGAGAGCTGATGGCAGGGAGGGACCGGCACGAACTCGATGCCGCTTTGAAGAAGGAGCGGCACTTCTTTTTTTTATTTCTAACTGCACTAGAGTCCATCTTCGCCCCCACTCGCACCTCTTTCTGCTTAACCGTTGCTGCTAACGTGTCTTTTATTTTTTCTTCTCCTTTGCTCCGCCTTCGAAAACGATCGAATGGCAAGTTTTCTTTTGACTTCCTCTTCCTCCGTGAGGCCGTCTCCGTCTCTGCATTTTTTTTTTTTCTCTCGCAGTCTTTTCTCTGTTTGGCCCACGATATTTGCGTCTTCAAGACGCGATTCTGAAGTCTTTGTCGTTCTTGGCCTCGCTCCCGTATACGTTCTCCACCCCTCTGTAATATCAACCCCTAAGCCTCCGCCTCAACCTTGCCCTAACCTCTCTCTCCCTCTCTCTCTATATATATATTTTGCTTTCTGTTTTTCTTGAGAGCTGGGAGGAATTGCTTGCGGGTCTATGGTGAGGGTAAAGGAGGGGGAGGGGTGGGGGGTCTTTTATCGTGATCGTGCCGCCGCTCTTGCGGTTTTGGCAGGCTATAGCCACATAGCCCAGGCGCTGAGTCGAAGCTGCGCATTGGTGTCGTCGATCTATATGCGAGGCTTCTGTCTCTTTGTGGGGGTCGTACCCCATCTCCCCGCTTCCGTCTTGGCCCACCCGCTGTTCTTGCCGAGGAGGCGGCTTTGACTTTTTGCGAAGCATTCGCCTCCCACCCCCCCTTGCCGCCGCCTTTCTCGGTTTCTTTCTTAGCTGGCCTGATGCCTTCTTGATTGTCGAACCCTCCCGAAAAGTTTCGCTGTGTGTGTGTGTGTGTGTGTGTGTGTGTCCTATCTCCTATTGCTCCTACGGAGGGAGAGTCACTACTCCGTTATTTCCCCCTCATTCATCATTCCGCGGTTTCTTTCCTTCGCGTCCGTCTCCGGCGCGGTTTTGTGTGCACACAAACACGCGCGCGCGCGCGTGTTTGTAAGAAAGAAGTTGTGTGTTTGTCGTTCGATGGTGTTGGGGCTGCGCGGGCACATCGCGTTGAACTCGCCTCGGCTCGAGGTGTAGGCGGCGTCTCTTTCGAGCCGCCTCTAATGACTCCATTGTAAGGCGCTTTGGTCGCGTCAACAACGCCACTGCGCTTCGCGAAGTGCGAATTCGTCGTTGCCTCTCTCCGGCGAGAAAGACCATTACCACCGCTGCGACCGCAAATGGTTTCCCCGCGTTGTAGTCGTTTGTTTCGTCGGGTGCGGTGCTCTCGCGTCTTCACGTCTCTGAGGTGCGCGCCCGCGAGTCGTTCCGCTGCTGTGACGACTTGTTGGTTGTCTCTATAGGTGCTTGTGGTGTAGTTAGTTCCCCGTGCGACTGCGTGTGAATGTCAAGTTGCGTGCAGCGAGCAGCACACAACACGATCTGAAGATTTTTTTTTTCCCCTCCTATATCGCGTGTCAAGTCGGCTTTTTTTTCTGCGACCCCGTTGCCGAATATGCATCGCCGGCAGTTGTCGTCGGCGAGCCATTCTCAGTCGGACTGTTGTCTCCTTGCTTAGGTAATGAAGTCCCGAGCAATTAGTTTTCGTCAACGCACGCGAACTCTACGGACCTTTATGTGATCACCAGTGTGTACTACGTTTCGTAGATGTAGCTCTTGTCATAACCTGTGTTATTCGTTATTTCCTCTTTCTCTTTCCACCCCCCCCCCCCCCACCCCTTGTTCTCCCTATTCGTTCGTATACAGACGTGCAGTAGTGTGCAGCACATGAACGTTCCGCCCAATGAAAGACAGTTCTGCAGGTTCATTTGCATGAACTCGGCGCGAGGTGTTTCTGCAGATCGACCCGACACCGTTTACATGCACTTTTTTCAAGTGGGTCGGGTGAGTCTACATCTCCACCCTTCGCCGAACTGAACTCGCTTAACTGAACTCACCTCGACGCTCGCTCGGTCCCACCCGCTAGCGTGTACGTGAACTCGACGTCATCAGGTTCACGTATAACCTTAGCTTGCGCGGATCTCTTCTCCCTTTTGGAATTTGCAGAGGGAAACCTTGGTGTCGCGTAGATTGAACGAAGAGAAGTGCTTGTGGCCTGGAATCTCAACGAGAAACGACAAAGTTATGCGTCGATTGAGAGAGAGAGAGACCTTTGAGCTTGGCAGCGTACAGTACATGCGCAGAAAGACCGCTCTACGGGCACGGCGACTGGCACACCCGGCGTAATAAACGACTCATTGTGGCCCGCAAGCGCTCGCCACGAACGCATTCGTCGTGTGCTGCTCGGCGGCGCGTGCTGAGGTGGAGAAAGTCCTCCGGGCACGTTTTGCTCGCGATGGGCGAGCGATTTGCAAATTGCGCGGTGAGGTTATGCGCATTCTCGGCTTGCCGCGCTCTCTCTCTCTGCCTCGCGTGGCCGAGTGGGTCACACTGCGGGGGCGGCGACCTTGTGCCCGCGCCGGAGCCTTGTGGGAGTCTCCGCTTTGTTGGGTCATCCGGCGGGCCGTCGCAGATGAGTTCTCGGGGGGTCTTGAGGTTACCCTTCCGGGCCAGTAGTGGTACTGGGCTGACGAGTTCTGCAGTTTCTTTTTTTTTTTCGTTTTTTTTATGCGAAGCATACTAGCCGCACAACCACGCTCTTCCTTGCTGCGCCGCGCGCGGCCGCGTAGCTACCATATGACGTCATAACAGCTGCTAAAGCGGAATCTCAACTCGTGCGCTTGCTTGCGGCCGCGTAGCTACATAGCCGGGTCTCAGCTCGTGCGCTCGCCTGCATGGGTTGTTTCTTCGTCTAGCCGAACCAAATATAGCCAAGCAACAGCAGTTCACCAGGCTAAACAGTGGTTCAACAACTAAAATAAAGGCTAGTATGTTTCGCATCCTGGGCTTAACCTTAGCTAAGCCACAGCCATTTTTTTTTATACCGACTCCATCCTTAATTTTGTCGGGTCATTGTCGTAGGAGAGTAGATATTAAGTGCGCTTTAGAAATAAAGGACGCATGCGGCCCAGCGCATGAGCAAGAGTAGGGCCAGCGTCACTGCGCATGCGCAGAACGCGAACTCGTCTGGTGTTCTTTTCGTACGCAGAGTGGACGGAGTACATTCTGTTCGGGTACCTGATGGTTTAAAACCATAGTCCCCACTTTATGCTGGTACTTAACGCAAAATACCGGCACGGGGCCGCGTCCTGCCAGGTGGCGACACCTTGTGTTTGCTCAGCCAAATGTGGTGGGCCTCTGGTTGCATTTTGTGGCTTTGTAAGCACATCTGCTATCGTAAACGTTCTCGTGGCGGCGCTCGAACTTGCTGACAGTGTGTTGCTGTTGTTTTCTTCTTCGCCAAGAACTGCCACACTGCAGAAGAAGGCTCTAGCTTATTGCGGCTACGGGGCGACCTTCCTCAGAGAAAATAATTTAGACTGTGCGTTGTTGGACTTCCCGTGTTTGTCTATAGAAAGTAAACAGGCCGCATGATATACAAACGAAATTCGTTAATAAGTGCAGGTATATATATATATATATATATATATATATATATATATATATATATATATATATAATTTCGTTGTCTAGAGACTTCCAAACGAGTTATTTACGTATATAAAGCGCACGCACGAAAGTCGGCAGCAGGTATCAAGGGGCGTTCTTATATCGACTGTTCAACGAATTGCCGCAAGCAGTAAACGTTCATGTGTTCCACATTTTAAAATGTTTGCACGCCAGTAACGGCGCGCACGCAGCTCCACCCCGAGCAAGCAACGCCAGTAAATAACGAACGACGTGGTTTCACGTACACCGACACCGCAGCGCTTTGATATAGGCTTTCTCTCTTTGCACTTTTGCGCGCGCGCGTTTTTTCCGGCGGGAGAAACCAGGACGCCGGCTCTCTTCCGGCAGCCGGTGCCGGCGTTAGTTTTACAAAGCGCAAGGAACACCGCGTGCGTTCGCCTTTGACTACAGAGACGCTGCCTATGTACGCCGCACGGCGAAAGCCCGCCGGAGTTCGACGACGGAGAGAGAAACGGCAAGGCGCTTGCGCTAGGAAAGAGGCTTTCCCATCCGAAGTCGACGCCTGGCTTGCTGGATCGATAAGTATAATCCGCGCCTGCGCTGGGTGCTCGGTTCCGGTGGCTCGTCTCTGCACAGCTGCGCCTTCTCTTACACAACGCCGTCTGCCCTCGTCTCGCCGTGCTGTGCCCCGCGTTTTCCTGCTTCTTCGCTATACGATCTCTTTCGTATAAAACGAGCGCGGGAAAGACGCGGCCGCTTCCTCTCGCTTTCAACGGTGCGCAGGTATACATCGACGGCGGCGGGAGGGATCCCTTTGAAGTTGCGCGATATCTCTGCGCGCGCTTGCGGTGGCGCGTCTGCGGTGCCCGCGCAAGGCCGCCGGATGCGCTCCGAGGAAGTTTAGTCTGACTCTCTCTCTCTCTCTCTCTCTCTCTCTCTCTCTCTCTCTATGCGTTACGTTATTTATTCGCGGTTTCGCTCTCTCTCTCTCTTTATTTTGTTTTTGGAGGGGATCCGCTTGTTAGAGTGCAATGCCTCTGCCGCTCGCCGTTGTAACATATACGGTTGTGGGATCGGTGGTGGCTCTACGTGGGCTAGCAGTCCTTACGCCTGGCTTCCCCTATCCTATTGGTGGAGGGCGGGTGACGTCGGCGCCTTCTTTCGGCCAATGGTGTAGCGCTTGTCTAGCTTTCCTTCCAAGTCGATTCGCTAGCGGAGCGAGGAATTCGACTGCGGCTCGGTATGCGAACTCCGGTTCGTGATGCGTTGGAGTTCTTAACTCTGCAGTCATATAGTACGCTCCGAATGCCGTTCCCCATAAGTTCCAAGGTGGACAATTTTAGAGCGCAGCTCTCAAGCGCCCGTTCCCGCGTTGAGCGACCACGTGGCTCGGCGTCGTCGGCGTAACCGAGCGGACGACCAGAGCGAAGGATGGAAGAGTGAACGCGGAGTGCCGCGGAGAAGGAAAAACGAATAGAACGCGAGGGCGAAAGCGGAGGAGGAGGCTATATTGGGAAAGCATGGGGCGGAAAGTGGGAGAGGAGGCTATATTGGGAAAGCATGGGGCGGAAAGTGGGGGAAGAGGCTATATTGGGAAAGCATGGGGCGGAAAGTGGGGGAGGAGGCTATATTGGGAAAGCATGGGGCGGAAAGTGGGGGAGGAGGCTATATTGGGAAAGCACGAGGCGGAAAGTGGAGGAGGAGGAGGGTATGGCGAAAGTGGCGAGAAGAAAAGCGTAGCTGCTCTGCGACGACGATGGCTACGAGATGACGCCCAGGGTAGCTCGCGTCGTCTGGTCATCGATGGCATGCGGCGAGTGCCTCCAACGATAGTACACATGAAAACAAAGCGCTGCATTAGCGGAAGTCTGTTTGCGGTGGGGAGGAGGAGGGTATGGCGGAAATGCGAGAAGAAAAGCGTAGCTGCTCTGTGACGACAGTGGCTACGAGATGACGCCAGGGTAGCTCGCGTCGTCTGGTCATCGATGGCATGCGGCGAGTGCGTCCAACGAAAGTACATATGGAAACAAAGCGCTGCATGAGCGGAGGTCTGTTTGCGGCGGCTGCTGTAGTGAATCGCGCCCACGCGTCACCCTCGCGCTGCCTCTCGCGATCTCCCGATTAGCGAGGCAGTCGCGCCACACTTCGCTCCGTTTCCAACGTTCCGCACGAGACAGATTGTACGCGCCAGCCAATATATATCGCAAATGAAAACACGCATGGAGCTGCGCTCACATTTTGCATTAGGCAGTATCCTAATCGTCGGTGAATTTTTTGCTGATAAATTAAATACATTCCACTTACTTAATAAAACTTATGACCCGCCGTGGTTGCTCAGTGGCTATGGTGTTGGGCTGCTGAGCACGAGGTCGCGGGATCGAATCCCGGCCACGGCGGCCGCATTTCGATGGGGGCGAAATGCGAAAACACCCGTGTACTTAGATTTAGGTGCACGTTAAAGAACCCCAGGTGGTCAAAATTTCCGGAGTCCCCCACTACGGCGTGCCTCATAATCAGAAAGTGGTTTTGGCACGTCAAACCCAAAATATTATTATTAATAAAACTTATGTGGAATGATATTGAGAGTACAGTGACAGTAGCTATAAGCTCGACCGAAGGAAGACCCGACGCCAAGGACCGATCGTTGAAAAAAAGTTCGTCCTACTCCGCCGATCGAATCCTTGAGGAAAGCCTTTCTGCGGATGTCGCTCAACCATCCCAGCTAATCAGGAGTCTGCAGCAGATTGCAGGACGAGGTAGAAGTCACCGGCGAGTCGAACCCCGGAGACAATTGATGAATATGTCAATCTGTTCCGCGGAAATCCGCTAGGTGGAGGAAGCTTTATGAAAGGGGAAAAAAAAAAGTCATCTATCAGACAGTATAGCACGAAGCTATACGAAGCTGTATACTCCTTTGCAACATTGTTACTGCATTTCCCCCCTATTATCGTTTTATCGTATAATATAGCGTTCACCAACGTCAGACTCTGTGGTTCTCTTTTTTGACTCGGAAATTAGATATTTTTAAACGATTCTCTCTTTTTTTTCAGCTTTTCGCTGGCTGAGCCCTAAATAGGTTTGCATTACTGTGCGGGACAAGCCGTCTCTGGCAGGGTTGCGATGTGGGCGACACCTGTTGTATTTGTGACACTCAAAAGAAGGCTCAAATGCTACACAAAACCACTGGTTGCTGACTTATTGACGACAGCGCGACAACGACGACGACGACGCAGATGACCGCGGCACCACGGTTCACGAGATCGTGCGTTCGGTACCGAATTCTGGGGTCCATATGCCAGAACACACTGCACATTGTTTTGTGGCGTTTCCTTGGGTAGCGTTTCTTTGTGTTTTCCACAAGTTTTCCTTACCCAGGATCGCATCTTGGGTGCACGGGGCAGCAAAAGTACTCCCCTAAATGAAAGTATACGGATCAAGGGTTCCGCGATGAAGCCGATATCCCTATGTATTCGGCTGTGAATGTAACTGAAAATTGGGGACTGCGGTCCAAATGTGGCATTGCGAACTTTCCAATGCACTTGTCAGTTTGAGTTTGTACGTCTGTATTACGAATAAGTTCAGCTTCTTTTTCTTTCATCGAGCCCGTGGTCCGTATACCGTTGCTCACGGGTGTATAGGTTGTGGTATGGAAGAGGCTGCGTGCGCGCGTGGAAGCAATTGCACGTTGTGGGGGCTGTGTTGGAAGAAATTTCAATTCTTGACCATGATGTCGGGGTGTC
Source organism: Dermacentor albipictus (assembly GCF_038994185.2). Taxonomy (NCBI): domain Eukaryota; kingdom Metazoa; phylum Arthropoda; class Arachnida; order Ixodida; family Ixodidae; genus Dermacentor; species Dermacentor albipictus. The sequence continues at coordinate 42,494,054 of NC_091829.1, read as the reverse complement.
GAAACTATTCTTCGGTACTTTGCATATTCTAGCCACTACAACACTGAAATACGCGACGCACCGTGTAACTACTGTTTCTGTTAGCCATCCATGTCGTGGATGGCTAACGTAAAACCCGCTTTCTTTCTTTCTTTCTTTCTTTCTTTCTTTCTTTCTTTCTTTCTTTCTTTCTTTCTTTCTTTCTTTCTTTCTTTCTTTCTTTCTTTCTTTCTTTCTTTCTTTCTTTCTGTTCATATATACACATTCCGAGTTCTTGGCGAAATCTTGTTCGTGCATGATGAAAAACCAGACACTGTAACATTCTGTGCAGGATTCTCGACTGCGCGAGCATCCACATGCGTCGCTACAATTGATTTCAGGAAATCATTTCTACCAGTTTGAGTCAATGTTTTCCTTTGGAACCGCGGATGAAAAAAAAAATGCTTTGCAACATGAAATAACAGAGAGAAACAAAATACAGAGGAAGAAAAACGTTTCGGTCACTACTTTCTCTCTTTCTCTCTCTTTGTGTCTCTCTCTCTCTGTCGCTCTCTCTCTTTGGCTTCAAACGGACCCTGGGAGAGCGTCGTTCTGAGGCAGCCAAGAGCGCCGTCGTGTCTTTTGAAAGCGGCGCGCATTCGAAGCAACTGAACGCAAAACTGTGCGTGTGCTTGAAACGAAAGCGCTGTAAACTTTCTCAGAGCTTCTATGCGTTCCGCGTGTGTACACTCACATGGGCCGCGCCTGTCGCGAAAATCAAATTGAGCCGTTCAGCGTTTCTTGCTTGTTTTGCCCCGGGCCGCTGTAAGGAAGACAGAGCGCGGACCGAAAAAAAAAACACAAAAAAAATGCCCGGCGAAGTTTGCGCGTGCTTGCCCCCGAGGGGCTCACCAGCTTTCAACCGGAGCGCCGGGCTCTGAAGGCGGTTTGGGGGAGGCGTGTGAGGGGGGGGGGGGCGAGGGGGGGCGAGGGGGGGGGGCGCAGTAAGCTACGCGCCTTCCCAGTGACGTATGGGACGCCCTCATCAATAAGTAAAGTGGACCCGGCGCGTCCGACGCAGCCGCTGTCTCCCGAGGCCGACGGCATGCTAGGACGGCCCGATATACAAACAAAACAAAACGTTATGCAGCCCGAGCGGTTTGTTGGGCCGTCTGTATGTGCGATTGTGCGGACGTGTGTTTGAATATGTGTGTGCGGTAGTCTGCACGCGGGTGTGTTATGCCTTCGGGCGTCCGTGTGTCTGTGTCTGTCTTTTTGTGCGTGCGTGCGTGCGTTCGCTTTATACAAGGCTGTAGCTTGAGCGCCGAGCTGGTTTCGGGAACGCGCTCGCTCGCTTGTACTGGCGTGCGGCTCCTCCGAGCGAGCGATATCTTTGGCAGCCGAAAACCACTGGGTGCTGACGTTCCCTCCCAAATACCCTTTCTCTCGGAAGCATGAACGGATTGAAAGAGGGGGGGGGGGGGACGCGATAGAGCAGCGAGTGCATGTTATCGCGTGTGTCAAACGCTCGTGCCGACCGATGAGATCGGCTTCGTTTCGAGTTCGTTCCATTTGCTCCCCATTTTCTCTCTCATTTGTTGCCGTGCGTTTGTCGTGTTTGCATCCGCGGCCTCCTTTCCCTCTCGATGGCTCCCCGCTCCGCTGCGCGCCCTCCTTTGTGCTCGAAGGTGGAACTGCTTTGCCGCGACGACGTTCGCGTCAGGCTAACCGGGTAAACTGATAGCACGCGACGCCGGCTGCTGACTCGACGCGTTTCTTTCTCTTCGCTGTTTTCGGAGTCGCGGAAGAATTTTCGCGACGACTCCAGGGGTTGAATGTGGATTCTTTTACCAGTTACTCTGCATTCTAGCTATCTTGAAGCTCTCTCTCTATTTGTTCAGTTCGTTCATGTATACTTGCGAATGGTCACTGTTATCTCTCTCTCTCTTTCTTTCTTTTTTCTCGCGAAGCAAGGTTTCTGATGCTGCGAAAGGTGCCAACGTTACTGTTGCTTGTGGCAGTCTCTGGCAAAGTGCTTGGTGTGCGGCGGTTGGGAACCGTACTCTCCGCGGCGCATCAAGAACGACGAAGTGAAGAAGATAGGCCCGCGACCTGCGGGCTGCGCGTGCTGGGCTTCCCCGTCGTGAGATGAGCCATACCGATAGGCACCAAGCCAAGCCAAACTTGGAACGTTGCGTTCGCCGTGTTTGCACGGCTTAGCGCTCTGCGCGAATAAACGCTGCAGAATTGTCTTTTTCTTTTTATGCGTTGCATATTGCAATCACTCAGTTCAGCCCTTGGGCGCGGCCGGGCAGCCACCATTGACCTTTAGCGCAACCACGTGACGTGACGTCACGACAGCCGGAGGAAAAGCTGGGCCCCAACTCGCGCAATATGCAACGCATTCTTGGCTTAACCAAGCTAAACCTGTTGTCGTTTTTTTCTTTTTTTCCTGTAGCAGTAACTGCGAATAAGCTCCAATACTCTCGGAGCTGTGTACCCATCTATACTGCGTCTGCATGTTTGCAGATCGCCACATTTTTCCTTTTTTTTTTCCCCCGTGCACTTTCCGCATTGTGGAAGCCTTCTTCACGTAATGCCTCTGTTCGCTTTCTGCATGTAAGCGTCGGGTTATCTTACATACGGGCACGTGCCCGCCAATCTCATTACCATCGTGCCGTCCGCGACGAGCGGCGACGGCGTTTCTCAGCCGTCTCATTTTACGACCTTTACGTAACGCCAATCTCGTGCCGCGTACATGATACATATATATATATAACCGAGGGGAACTGGGAATGTAGCGCGATGCTCGATGGTATCAAGCACTGTTGCGTGCCGACGGTCCCCCATGTATAAGGAAGGCGCACACGTGTGTTCCGCCGCGTGGGACAGAAATAAATGGTGACATTCTATACCGGCGGGGCAACGAGATAACCGGCGGGAGAGAGAGAGGCCTGCCGGAGTTGGGAGGGTACGAAACGCCCTCTGTGGAGGAGCTTAGGAAACGCGTGTTGGCCTGCGACAGTTCCTGCTAGCGAGTCTTTCTTTTTTTTTTTTTCTTTTTAAGTATTCTTTCTCGGTGCCAGCTCTGTAGTCGGCGCCCCCGCGCGCCTATCGGCTCTGGGCGTAGCCCCGGACAGGCCCCTCTCTGATAAATTGCTGCTGGGATCAACTGTGCCGGAGGAAAGAGCGAGTCGCGCGCTGGAAACGATGTTATATTATACCTGCATGCGTCGACGAGGGATGACGGGCGAGCGATCTGTCGCCTATCTCGAAGTAGCAACAGCAAAAAACGCGTCAGACGAAGAAAAAAAAAGAAGAGAAAGCGTGCAGAGAGGGGATGCCGGTTGGCAGTTGGGAATGGGGTCTTGCGTCGCTGTTTTGCAAATTCGGTTCACCTGTGCGTCCCGAGAGTGCGCTCCGAACGTAGCCGCTGTTGGTTCAACTGAGCGCACGTCTGGTTGCCCGCTTGCGTGTCGTCAACACTGATGACGTCACGCGCATCGTCAGTGCGGAGGTGAGGTGAGATTGGGGATAATTATCTTGTTTTATCACACGGCGTATCTAAGCGAATAAGTTCGAATAGCTTCAAGATTTTTCATGTAGGAGCTGTCGACTCGGCGACGTTTTATTACGTACGTTGGCACACGATAGTTTTGTGGTGGTTGAAGCACAACCTCAATTTGTGGTGCAATCGGTCTTCGATGTAGTTTCGAGTAGCCGATGCATGCAGGCTTCGGTCTTTTGTTAAAGCGTTGTGCGTGCTGCCGCTTTTCCGAAGGGCGTGTGCGCGTGCTTCTTCTTTCCGTTGCATATCCGTTCTTTTTTTAACCTACACAGTCTAAAACAAAACAAGAACGGTTTTTCCTTTTGCATCATCTGGGGCTTATCTCGTCCCTAAACAATAATCGTCGTCTATCTTCTGTGCAGATCCTTACTGTAGCACTGGGCGCTCGATGCGTTCCTGTCGCGAACATTGCAACACCTGATGCATTTACATCGGTGAATGCGCGCTACGAATGCGTTGCAGACGAACGCGCCTTCGCTGGCTGCCCTTTCACCCTTGGCAATGCTGATGGGCGTGTCCGGCTTCTGAGCTCAGAGCGCGCGCGCGCGTCGTTCGAATGACGTCATTCCGAAAACGGGGGCATCAAGAATATAAAAATAAAAAGGGAGAAAAGAGGAGCTGGATCGGAGCTCCCAACTTGGCCCCCCCCCAGTGGAAAAGGTCGGGCGCACTGACTGCAACGGAGCAGGGAAGGAGGAGCATTATATGTGTGTGCGTGTGTGTGTGTGTGTTTGAGACGGGGCCACTGACCAGCTAGGCGCGGCGTAAACACCCCTGGACATTATAGAACGGGCCCCGCCGTCGCCGTCGTCGTGTCCCCCTCCCCACTGCCTCCCCCCCCGTTCCCGGGTTCCCGGCCGGCGGTGCCCGGCAGACTCCTCTTTCCCCAGTGACGCTTTCTCCTCCCTATACATCGGAGCGGGGAACTACCGTGTTCACTCAAATGTAATCCCGCACTTACTTTTTTTTCATCCCGATGGCTATCGTGAGTTGGGGCGCTAAATTCCGCGGCTAATATGGTAGCATTACAGCGCGAGAGGGAAACAAAGGAAAGCTAACAAAATTGATTTGCTACCCTGCACGAGGGAAAAGGGATTTAAAGAGTAACTTCGGTATAAGGCCAAGATACCTGAAGCTACGGCAAGTTGTAGTCTGTAGTATTTACGGTAGATTACTTCAGTTATGGTTAAGAGGATGCTTTAGCTCGGGCCCAACTCTGATTCCACCTCTTGCAAATGCATTTAAAACACAGAAACGCTTTCTGTGAGATAATTACTGGGCCACGGAGTAGGAATAAACGTTTATTTTTGAAACAGGATCCCGGAGTAAGCCCCGCTTCATCTCTAGGTGGGAGGTCTCCTCATTCCAGGAACCCTCTGGCCTTCGCTGCCTCCTTGGCCCTGGCGACGAGGCGTCGTTGTTGTTCCAGGTCCTGGGAGACGAGCTTGGCCTCCCACTTTCACTGGACCGATTTTAATGGAGTTTGTTGCATTTGAAACAGAACGTTAAATTTTAGTGACTGTCATTTCATCTTCATTTTGGGCCTGAATTCTTCAAAAGGAACTTTCAAAACGTGGATAACATTGAAGAAAATGAAAGCATAATGTTTGCAAATTCGTAGTTCTGCACTAAGAACAGATATCGTAGCTCTGTAAAACTGCACCCATTATAGAGCATACAAAGGGGAGAAATTTGATTGATCAATTTACAACTAACATGCACTTCTTACATTGTTTGCAAGGGTTTTGCAAAAGTCCTGCCCACGTATTAGTGGTCTATTTGAGAGCCACACTCACACGCACGCACACGCACGCACACGCACGCATGCACGCACACGCACGCATGCACACACACGCACGCACACACACGCACGCACACACATACACACACACACACGCACACACACACAAATTATGTTCGCTGTAGACGTACATTAGATACAATTTACAATATTGCGAGATTGTTTTTCATTGCTGAGTTAGAGTTGTAATGTTCACTTTACTGAAAATGTGCCATCTTCAACAATTCTTATAAAAATATTGACGGCCTAAATAAAGAATTCTCTACGAGCAGCGACTAGATTTAACCCTTTTTCTTTTAAATGCAACAAAGCTCATCAAAGTTGGTGCAGTGTTAGTCGATAAAAACGATTTCTTTTTTCCCACGTGTTTAGATGGGAGCCCCCAAGCTAAAGCTCGGGGGCTCCCATCTAAACACGTGGATCATGACTATTGAATCATGGCTATTCATTAAAGTTTGGTTGGAAATGACACGTAGATGGAATATGGGGAAGAAAAAAAGTATACAGCAATAAGTTAAACAGTTGTAGGTACAACCTATCGCCGGCAAATCAACCATTGTCTTCCTTTTTTGGTGGGATGTACACCGACCCAACTACGATCATTGACACGATGTCTAACTGTTATGCAACGTGGATAATAAAGTGTGGGAACCAGTGACAAGTTGCGGAAGAAGGTACGCGAAGTATACAGATGATGCGTACATAAGCGGCGAGGGCGCTGTAAGCGCGAAAGCTACGCATAAAGGACGCGAGAAAATGCGGTACGCTGGTCGCCTCTGCATTTGTCCCTTTCCTGTCCGCGCGAAGGGGGAGAGTTAGGCGCGCCTGCAGTGGGCTAGCGGTCCCGAAAGGGAAGACCTCGTTTGGAGAGGAGGTTAGCGGGAAAGGACGTTGAAGGGAGGTTCGGGAAGGGCCGTTGAGGGCGGCGAGGAGGAGTGGCGGCTGGCGGGCTTCCTTTGTCCCCATCGGACGGGTCGATATTTCACCGCGCGCGCGCGCTTCCGCATCGGGTTTCCGAAGTCGTCGCGGGCCGCTCGGAAAGCCTTTCCCATCGGGAAGATTGGGAGAGGGGGACGAGGGGTGGGGGAGAGTTCGGGAATTACTGGGGACGCGCGTGTGTGTGTGTGCAGTGCGCGGGCGCTTGTGCTCGCTCAAAAAGCGTGCACCGTTCTTCTGTGCAGACGGAGCTTTACTGTGATGCAGCGCAGCCACATGGGGCGGCGTGTTTTCGACGCGTTTTCGGCGCGTCTTCGTCTGCACCGCGCCGCGCGGCGTCCGATTTACGAAGACGCCAGACGGCGCTGTTCGCAGCTGAAACGTGGCACGGAACTATAGGGACGTGCCGGCGGGGCGATGAAACGCGGGCGGCTGTATTATTCATTCACGTGTATTATTCAAATGAAGTGGCGCTGCACGGCTGGAACGGGACACAAAAGTAAGAACGCTCGCGCGCACACAATACGGCGCCTCAAACTGCATGACGTTTGTATTATTCATTTAGCTTTTTAGTCAAATGAAGTTGCACTGCCATAGCTGGACTGAGACAAAGAACTACTACAAGTGCGCGCGCACACACACGCTTTGAAGCGGGAGCTACCAAGTGCATTTATCCACAGCGACGATTTTTCTTCGTTTATTAAACGAAATAGCTGTTAGTTCACGCTTCGTTCGGCTTTGTAACGTCGGCTTTTTTTATTGGTTCCATCCTGGCCCCAGCTCGCTTCCCTCTTAGCTCTGAAAGTTTGGCCAAACCTTCTGGCCTCTGTAATGCAGGGCTGCCAGCGAGAACTATGGGTAGGGTTGCGTCAAGCAACTAGAACACCGAAACACGACAACGGTTTCTCTATTCTCCTCCTCCTCTTATCGTCCTCCGCGCGACGCCTACTGAATGGAATGCATTGTAGGATCCGTAGCGCTCAGTGGACGGGCCGTCCCACTTCACTCTGGAACCTTCTCTGTTCCTCCTCTCTTCGCCGATTTTCGCACACGAGCCTTAACTTTCGAAGCATGCACTGCACTTGGCTGGTGCATGGCCTCCGTGATGGCAATCCGGCAACGTGCGATCTCGGAGTCCACGTTTGGTGAGGCGATCTTGCTCCCGACTTCCACAGTGATGCGCACACTTGATAAGAGCGTGTGTATAAGGAGGGCCACCCGGGGAAGGCGCGTCACTGCGTGCCGGCGTCTCTATACGAGACGGAAGGTCCGTATACACGCACGCTATAGTGTGCATAATGTACATCATCATCATCATCATCAGCCTGGTTACGCCCGCTGCAGGGCAAAGGCCTCTCCCATGCTTCTCCAACAACCCCGGTCATGTACTAATTGTGGCCATGCCGTCCCTGCAAACTTCTTAATCTCATTCGCCCACCTAACTTTCTGCCGCCCCCTTGTAGGGGTTGGAGGACGGACGTCGGGATGTAAACCCAAAACTTGGGAGGATTTATTCTACATTATATACAAGAGGTGAGCGTCAATTAACGGTCGTACAGTCATTACGGGCCCGCAGCAACTCGGACGCTTCTCTGGAATGCACTTTCCTGCTTCTGCATTCCTCAATTAGCTGTGCTGCAATCCGATGTGGTCTGGGGAACTCGAAGTAATCGCAGGAAACAGCTCCATATCTAACACCCTGCTACGCTTCCCTTCCCTTGGGATCCAGTCCGTAACCCTTAATGACCATCGGTTATCTTCCCTCCTCATTACATGTCCTGCCCATGCCCATTTCCTTTTCTTGATTTCTTGATTGATTTTCTTTCTTGAATGTACATACACGCACGCTATAGTGTGCATAACGTGTGCCGTTTGTGGTTAGAAACGACGACCAGGTACGAACGAAAGACGTCTGTGTGAAAGATGGAAGATGAGGAGCGGCTCTGTTCAAGAAAGATGTAGACAGAAAGAAATGGAACGAGAGAGATTGAAAACGATGCCTGTCAAGAAGCGTTAAAGGAAGAGGGGGGAGGGGCGTGGCCGGCGGGGTTTCGTGTAGTTTAGTGTGGGCTGTCGTGGTCGAATCTCCTGACAGATCGTTGACAGATATCGCAAAGTGGGAGCATTGTCGTAGAGCGAATTTTTTTATCGCTTGTCTCGCCGCCGAGGGGTATTGCACGGAGTTAGTAGTGCCTGCGGCGATGTTCTGTGCCGAGGGGTCTCGGATCGTTGCGGGAGCGTCTCTTCTTTCGTTTCTTTATTCCTTTCCGCCTTTCTTTCTTTGTTTCTTTCTTTCTCTCCAGCAGACTACTATGGAATTTGTTTTTCTTTTTCTGACGCTCCATATGCTGCGTCGAAAAGCAATTATCACCGGGTCATCGTGGCTGGCATAAAATAACGCGTATGCGTTGAAAATGTGTGGCTTGTATTCGCTTTAATAACCACTACTGGGCCGATCGATCGACTCATTCGTTCGTTCAATTTTATTTTCTCTTGTCAACATTCACGAAATGCAAACACTTAGTTATTGCACCAATAGCCGGGGGGGGGGGAGGGGGGGTCGATGGCACTGTCTTGACATGAAACAGAACAACTCTGTTCCTGCTACCGCAGGAAAGTGCGATTGAATACTTGTTGGACATTCGCGCAGGAAAATCAGTCACTATATTAAAGGCAGCGACGAAAACAACTTACACAATGTTGTGTAGAGGTTAACAGTGAATATAAAGTTCTTTAATGCTCAGATTACAAACAACGACAGGCGCGAGGAACAGAACATACAAATATTTATTCGTTTTAGTTGTGTGTGCTTATTTATTTATTTATTTATTTATTTATTTATTTATTTATTTATTTATTTATTTATTTATTTATTTATCAGGTACACTGTTTCCTCCATTTCCTTATGGAACAACCAACCCACCAGTTTGAAGAACGTGGAGCTTAATTCACGAAGCTCTTATAATAAGTGTCATTTGCTATTGAGCGGCTTCCTTCGCTAATGATATGTCTATCACGAAATGCTGGCATCTGTTCTTACGAATAGTTCCAGCATAAGAACATCTCTGCGAATGGTACGGGGGTGCTCACTTTCGTATCCCAGCTTTTTTTCTCTCTTCCGTTCCATCTAAATGTCAGGGTTCGTACCTTGAAATCCTTGAAAACCCCTGAATTTGGACAGAGCGATTGAAGGGCCCGTAAAACTACTCGAAAGTAAATGTTCTCCTTGAATTTCGTGAAAACTTTGGTTTGGGGGCGACTTTGGAACGTTCAAAGTAACAAACTTCCCATGGAGCTATCACTCCTAAACAGTTTTACTCCGTTAAGGGCTACTGAAGGGTGCAACTCGGTCTATAACTTACAACCTTACACCCGTAAAGGGTTTAAGGGCTTGGACACTGTCTGTCGGGAAGCTATCCTATATATTTGCCTTTGGGAGTGTCGGTAAACGATTACAATGTGGCGTGTCCATAGGCACAATGAACAGGCTTGTTTTAATCACTCGTTATTATCGTGGCACTAGACAAACATATACATCCAAGCCGTGGCATACCATGTTGTCGTTTTGCTATAGTTGGTTCGCAATGCGCCTATCACGGCACTATTCTTGAGCCCTATAGGCTCCATAAATGCCTGCCGGAAAGTAATTTTCAGTCACGTGGCATGCTTTATACCATCTTTGGCTGAAGTCGGGCACAACTAACCATCATGCTAGAAGGCGACTGACATCGTTACAATTGGAACGTCAGCTTAGAAAAGCGACCCGGAAAAGCTTGAACGCGTGTGTCCAACTCTTAGCTGCGAAAAAAAAAAATTGCATCTAAGAAGGGAGAGTTCACTATATTTCCAGTATACGTGTACGACTAACCCCCGAATTCAGAAATTGATCCTAACTTGAAGCCCATGCTAGACTTTGTTTAAATGACGCCTGTCGTGAAGGAACCAGAAACGCAATGAGGCGTGGTGTATATCAAGTCAAGCATGAACTTCAAGTTAAGATGCATTTCTGAATACGGCGGTAAGGTTCGTTTCCCGCCTTCCTTGATTTTGGGCCATCGGCATATATGTGAAGTCCATGTGTGGTCCTTGAAAATTTGAGTCATGTGTTCTGTAGGCACCCTGGAAAGAAAGAATGAAGTATGTCTTCCTTCCTTCCTTCCTTCCTTCCTTCCTTCCTTCCTTCCTTCCTTCCTTCCTTCCTTCCTTCCTTCCTTCCTTTATTTCTTTTTCTTTCTTTCTTGCTTGCTTTCTTTCTTTCTTTCTTTCTTTCTTTCTTTGTCTTACTTTGTCTTACTTTCGGTTCTCTGGTTACGCGCGCCCGACGCTTTCGCGCGTGTTGCAATAAATAGAGGGGATGTGTGGTGCGGGAGTCACAACAAACATGGCCTCTGTGAGCGTTGGTGTATATGCGCCACGACTGTGAGACGCCCCGAGCGGCGCCGCGGTCGTTTGCGTCGTCGCACCACTTCCGCAACCATTATTCCGCCAACTAAATATGCCGAGTACGTACGAGCTCCGTTTCCGTCGTTTTGTCACGCGCCGGTGCTTCGCCGGGAAAAAAGAAAGAAGAGTCCCCGGAAATATAATCTCGAATACACAGACAGAGACTAATATATCGTCGCGTACTTGTTCAGCGTGGGAGGTGGTTAACGTTTTAACTCGAACCCGGTAGCGCCGCTGTTTTATAAAAGAGCTGGTGTTCCGTAATGAACCTCGCCGCTTCGACGTTATCGCGTGAGTGCTGCTGTTACTTGCGTGAGCTGAAAGAAAGCTTAAGTCGGTTAAGTACTCGTTTGGTTGCTGACTGTTTGTCTAGTCCTTTTGATTTTTCAAAGTTTTAGGTTGTCCGTTAATTTCTCGCACCGTTTCGGATATTGCCGTATAGCCGGGGATGGCGGTGGCAAAGCTGGCGGTGACATCTAGTGACACTTTCTTCAACTTCAATGCGTTTCAAACATTTTCGTACTTCTTTTTTTTTTTCGTGAGTGCTCTCGTAGAAGAAAAATGATAAATGTACAGCATGTTAACGATTATGCCGCACCAACGCTTTAGACTAGCAGTTTAGTAGAATATACCGTAAACTCTCAGTTGTACGAACGTCAGTTTAACGAATATTTCAGAATAACGAATTTTTAGGAAATGCCGGCGGTTTTCCTGTGCATTCAATTCAAAAAAAAATCTTTCAGTTGGACGAATTTTTTAATAGCGAACATTTCGGTTGAACGAACTTGATCAGTGGACCCGGGCTCATCTTTGAACGAAGTTGTGCGCTCTGCAGCGCTGGCGTAGCCAATGCCCGCCACCCCCAAATCGCCCCCCCCCCAGCAGCAGTTGTGTGCAGTGTGACAGTGAGCTGGTTACATGTGCCGAACTATCAGATCTGGTAATTGTTTACAGTGTTCGTCCCGAAAAAGAAGAGGCAGATTCAAATCCCGTAGTTCTAGCCGAGGCTGTAGGATGCCTTGGAAAGTCGAGACTTAGTGTCTCAGCGACAAGCTGTGCCAGAGAAAGGGCGTAAAAACATAGTCTCTGGACAGCTGTATTGCTATATATATATATATATATATATAATTTATGTGAAAGCGAGATAGGCATAACGTAACTGTTATGCACTTCGTATATATATATATATATATATTGATGTACAGTCAACCGCAAAAGTTTACGGGACGCAGGATCTGCCAAGAAGCTGAATTCTCGCGAAGCGTGGTCACAAAGCCTCGAATTAAATGTTCCAGCATGTAGTAGCCTTCGCCACCTACGCAGTGATTCATTAAATACGAAGTGCCGTGCCTTAACAGTGTAGGAATTCACATTTGAAGGGGAGACTGCATCCCGTAAACTTTTGCTGTTGACTGTACATAACTCCATAAATTGCATTCCACACTTGTGTGACTCGGATGTGTGCTGTGCCCTACGCGGTTCCATATTCCAGTGAATATTCAGTTTAATGAACTCACAGTTAAGTGAACTATTTTTTTCTGTCCTTTGAAGTCCACTCAAGTGAGAGTTCACTGTAAATACGTGTTCCTGCATGGCTCCCTCATTGAACTCTGCGCCTGAGGATACCGCTACTATAGCTCTATATAGCTGCCTTACGCCCCTGTGGCAACGCGCTAATTCCGCAAACGGCAATACGTTAACGGAAATGCTAAAACTTCATGTCGTCGCGTGTTCTGGGTTAGCGGTAACGATTTGACTCGACCCAGAGCCGCTTTGTCGAACCGGCGGATTTTTCCCTAATGAACCTCGCCGCTTCGTCGTTCACGCAGGCAGGGGTGTCGGTTGCATAAGTTTAGGGAAAAGCCTGTAGTTCGGTTCAGTACTCGTTCGGTCGCCGGCTGTTTGTGTGTCGGTCCCTTGACTTTGCAGCTCGCGAAGGCTCCTATAATCGCTGCGGTGTAGTCCCCGCCGTCGTTCTGTAAATTCGAAGCGCGCGCGCTGGTTTTACGTATACGGCGTTACGATATATAGCCACACGGACGGTGCTTGTTAAGATCGTTGCCCCGCATGGCGGACTCGAATCGTTCTCTTCCGCTCCGACAAGTTCGCTAAGCAGAGACCCTGCCGCTTTCGTTTCAACTGGCGGGAAAAAAAAAAACTGCAGAGTCGTGGCGGTAAACGAGGCCTAAGAAGCCATCTACTGTGTATGCCTCAAGCGGTCAGGCGTAAACAGGCCAGCGCAAGTTTCGTATATAGCGCGGTTCTTGAAACGCCTGAAAAACCCTTGAATGTCGACCTGGCCTTTTTTCCCGAGGTTTCGAAAGACCTCAAGTTTCACGGATTGCCGAAGAATGCTTGAATTTTGGTTTCGGCATGACCTTATCGTCGACTTTGTGCGTTTGACTACGATATATTCTTGTTCTCAAGTTCATGCTGCAAACGCAAGGACGCCTTCAGGACCTTTTCGACTCGTCCATCTTGAATCTGTGCTGACAGTAGAGTACACATCGCACGCAACTCGCTGTGGTGGCTATGACGTTGCACTGCATGCTAAGTCCGAGGTCGCGGGATCAAATCCTTGCCGCGGCGGCCGCATCTCGATGGGGGGTTCACAATGCGAGAACGCCCGTGCACCGTTCACTTGGTGCACGCAAAAGAACACCGTGTGGTGAAAATGTAATCCGGAGTTCCCCACTATGCGGCGTACGTGCCTCCTAACCATAACGTAGTTTAAGTTCGTAAGACCCAAGAACTTAATTTAGTACGTAGCACGGCACCGAAAGCAGACCGCATAGCATGTTTACCGTGCTACCGATAGGTCGGTGTATAGTGCTGGCTGTTAACAGAAAATGACAAAAGAAACGCAACATAAGTTAAACTTAAGCACATTAACCTAAGTCTTGCGTGCCTTGTATATTTTGTTATCTATAGGTATGTTACGGCACGTATACGAGGTCGAAGTACCTTTTATCGATGTACCTCGCGGGTTTTGCTATGACTTTTTTAGGCTTGTAGCGCAGCTTAGAAAGAGCTAGAAAGGAAGGAGGTAGGGGTAATGAAAGTAATCATTTTCCTTCTTTTTTTTCTCTCTAAGAAAATGTCTTTGTTATCATGAGCGTGCTATCACGAGTGCGAGATTTTCCGCTTTTTTTTTTTTTAAGGTTCACCCCTTCCATCAAGCTGTACTGATGGAAATCGACATATATTACCACGATACATATCCTCCGTGCGCGAAGCGACGCTGACGGCTTATTAATAGCGACGACGCCCCAGACACGCCGCTATCTGCGGTGGGACAGGAATTTGGGTCACGGCGAAGAAAAAAAAGTGTGCAAAAAAAAATTGAATAACGCGGCAACCGCACTTATACTATAAGCTGGAAGGGGGAAAGAAAAAAAAAAAGGCCTCGCTTCTTTTTCACCCCCTCTCTTGTTTTTTTTTTTTCTTATTGTCTCGTGTCTCCACGCTCGGCTAGTCCGCTATTCGCTTACAAAAGCGCCCACTATAGATACATGGTCGTGTTACGGATCGTTTACGTAATTTACGCGCGAAGCGACGCCCCCTGGTGTGAACAACGATAACCGCACGAGTGTGCGTGTGTGGTCGTTGCTATAACAGTCTGTGCGTTCGTTCGCGCTCCGTTGGAGCGGTGGAGCTTTTATTTTTTATTTTTTTCCAGGCGAGGGGGATGCGTATAAAATAATGCCCCGTTTGAGACGAGATACATGCGTGGCGCGCAGTCGACCCGGCTCTGTGTCAAAAGGGGAAAGATAGCCGAGAATTTGACGCGCCCTCTGGCCATGGGAAGAGCGTAGTCGAAAGAAGCGCGCAGTCGGCCGCAGAACACTACGGAACGCGGAATTCGCAAGAAAAAAAAAAAATAGAATATCAAATTTCCGCTGTGCGATCGCGCGTAGCATGCTGGACCTTCGCACATTCGAACGGTTTCACTATGTGTTATAGTTCTTGCTTAAATCGCTTAAATCAAAATTCAAGGTTAACTAAATTAAGGGGTTTTGCGTGCCACAACCACGATCTGAATATGGCACGCTGTACTTGGGTGAGTGGGGGGGTGGGGGGGGCTATCCGGATTAATTTTGGTCCCCTGGCGTTCCTTAGCGTGTACGTAATTCAAAGTATACACGAGTGTTTTTTTTTTTTTTTTTCTTGCGCGTCGCCCCCATCGACATGCGGCCGCGGGAATCGAACCAGCGATATCGCGAGCTCGGCGGCGCAACGACACACACTCGCCGAACTATGACGACGGGTCACGATCCGTGAATTAGAAGCGTCGTTCCGTAACGGAGCAGAAGTTCGCAGTTCCGTCAAACCCGCGGTGTCTCATAAACTTTTCTGGCCGACTGTATGCGCGCACTTGCTGCGTCACTGTCTTCTGCGTTAGGTAGAGCGCGGTATATGGCTGTCGTGTGCGTTTGTGTGTGTTGTATTTATTACATGTACAGACGTCCTTACGATCGCGAAAAACGGGAGATGCGTGAAAAAACGGTACGGCAGGCGAGGCTGCTTTCTTTTGCGGGTCTTTAGAAGAAGCGCAAAGCGACACACAGGACGACGCGTCGGTATATACGGTGTCGGACTGAACGTGCCTCGGAAATCCCGCGTCACGGCTCGGCGAAGTCTGTGCGTCCCGCCGGATATCCGGCGGAAAGAAAGGGCCGAGATATTTTGCCGCCGCCTCTCTCTCTGTCTTTCGGCGCCGTGTCTCGTTGACGGACGGGCTTTTCATACACACGTCTCGTTTCCACGGCCTGTCACTTTTTCGTCTCGCCGGCTCGTTCTCCTTTCGCGTCACAGCGCGGTCCCCCGCACCGCCGCTCGATGTGCGCGAGCTCTTTTTCGCTCAGCCGCATGCGCGGACGTATTGCAGGCGTTACGAACCGCATTAGAGGTTGACGAAAAGGGAAAGTGTCATTTACCGGAATGGGAAGCGCGAGCTGTACGTTAGAATAGATGACAGTCTTCCCGTTCGCGCGACTTCCCCTGGTGCTCGTTAACGCTCCCAGAGCTTAACATAAACGAATATGCGTGCTCTCTCTCTCTCTGTCACTCACTCACTCACTCACTCACTCACTCACTCACTCACTCACTCACTCACTCACTCACTCACTCACTCACTCACACACGCACGCATTCACACACACACACACGCACGCACGCACACAAACACACACACGCACGCACACACACGCGCGCACACACACACACACACGCACACACACACACACACACACACACTCACACACACACTCACACACACACACACACACACACACACGCACACAACACGAATACCAAAGAAAGAGCGCGGGAAGGTGGCCGCCGCGGTAGCTTGATCGGTAAGGCACAGCACGCATAATGGTGATGTGGATCCTTGTCTCACCTGCGGCAAATGTTCTATTCATCCGCTCGCGTTAGTCTGAAGATGTCGCTACCAGCGCTGCTATGCGGCCGTGCACGGCTCCGATAACCCCGTATTCCGTAAACGGTGGCACATGTTACTGACAAAGCGTGGCTCTCTCATTAATATACACGCCGGTCCGGACTTAGATCCTTAAACCGCATTAAAGTTTATTCCTCCTCCTGTTATACACATCCGCGCTGTTCGGCCCGGACACTGGTGGAGACGTCAGTAAGCTCCAGACCCGCCGGGGTTGCTTAGTGGCTGTGGTGTCGGGCTGCTAAGCACGAGGTCGCGGGATCGAATCCCGGCCACGGCGGCCTCATTTCGATGGGGGGCGAAATGCGAAAACACCCGTGCGCATAGATTTAGGTACACGTTAAAGAACCTCAGGTAGTCCACATTTCTGGAGCCCTCCCCCACAACAGCGTGCCTCATAATCAGATCATGGTTCTGGCACGTAAAACTACATAACGTTTAGTAAGCTCTCCAGCGCGCCAGTGGAGCGAGGCTCTCCACCACCGAAAACTAGAAGAATGGCCGGTTCTGCTCGTCGACTTGGTTATCCGGGGCCTGGTGGTTGTTGTCTTCGACCTCTGCCTGTTCTTTCTCTCCCTCCTTCCCTTGAATTGGGCCATAGACCGCCGTCCTAGTATACATGCAAGGCAGGCGGGAGCGGGCCGGCGTCCGCGCTCGCTCCTTTTTACGGTCGTGCCCGACGTGCACGCGCCGCCAGGGCGGCGCGCAGGTCGCTCTGCCCGAGCCCGCGAGCACGGAATGGAAGAATGTGAATGCACGTGCGGTGCAGGCCGGAGACGGCGTCACTCGCTTGCTCGCTCGGCCGCCCGCCCGCCTTGCAGGCGCGTGCCTTCTTCGTTTACGGTTTCTTGTACGCTAAAAGCCACGGGTGTGCATGCTATCGAGCGGAGACGCGGCGGCCGGCTGTTGTTGCGGCGCCGCAGAGGTGACGTCTGGTGGTTGTTGCGTTGTTTCCCCTTCCTTTCCCGAGACTAGACGGATGCTAGAGTGCGAGGCAACGAGAAAGGGGTGAATAACGTGATTAACCGCCGTATTCAGAAATGCATCTTGACTTGAAGCTCATGCTTGACTTCATATAAATGACGCCTGTTGTAAACGCGCCAAAGATGCATATTCCGTTTTTTTTTTTCGGTGTGTTCGCGACAGGCGTCATTAAAATCAAGTCAAGCATGGGCTTCAAGTTGAGATGCATTTCTGAATACGGGGGTAAGGCCTCGAATACCGACCGGAAAGGAGCTAGCTGGCGGTGGAGATCGAAGAGAGAAGCTTTTGCGAGAAAAAGGAGACGGGGGTGGTGCGAGGTCGAGGTCTTTTCTGTCGCTTGAGCGACGCATCGCGAGCGTGCGAGCAGATATAGGAAGCATGAGAAGGGCCGTCGCTCTTGGAGATGGGGCTGTCCCCTAAGAGCGCGTGTCCGCGTGTGGTAGGGGGCGGCGGGGCAGGGGGGGGGGGCGCAATAAAACAACCGGTCGAGCAGCCAGCCCGTCGTCGTCGTCGATGGAGCGGAAATCAATTTGTCTCTGGTCCCCCCATACGTCCTGGAGAATCGTTCCTTACGCTGTATGGGGCTATTCAAGGAGTATCCATGTACCTAGCCCTTGACTACTACTTTCGGGGGAAAAAGAAAGAAGAGGAAGACATATCAGGTTGATATGGATCGAGTGCGACCTATACGAGCCTATAAAAGACACGTAGAAGCGCTCCGTGACGGCTCGTTCTACTGTGTGCTCTGTAAGCTTCGTGTGTATGCCGTTCGGGCCCATAAATCATGCCGCGTAGCAGACGGTCACTGCGTATTGCGCATATTTATTAAAGGCGTTTTCGGTTCGTTCCCCTGCCTTCGTAGTCGATCGATGATGACATGAAAGCGTAGGAAGAAGAAAGTTATATACAAGAAAGCAGTATACTGTTCGTTGAACGTGGCCCGTGTATATCATTGCCCATTCGGAAGCAGGGCGGGGAAGCGTGGCAAAATAACAAATAAAATAAAAATAAGAATCAAGAAAAGAAAACGGAAGACGCTTAAGCTTCGATTTTAACCGCCGTATGCAGAAATGCAACTTAAGTCGAAGCACATGCTTGACTTGATTTAGATGACGCCTGGAGTTAACGTGCCCAAAGACGCTCACTGCATTCCTTCGGCGCGTTCCCGATAGGCGTCACTCGGATCAAGTCAAGCATGGGCTTCAACTTAAGTTGCATTTCTGAATACAGGGGTTAGAGTGGAACGCATTAACATTCAAAGATCCTTGACTGCTTGTCCCGCTTCCAGGCAAATGCAGCTTTCTTGCCGATGCGAGCGCCATCTGGGTGGTGTCGTTGCAAGGAGCCGAGCGGGCCGCGCCGGTCTATGAATGGCAGAAACGCTGGAAAAGGGGGTTTGTGTTCGGGTTTTCGCGCAGCAGAATTGTGTTTTCTGGCATATTCAAATTACAATCCGACGCTATCGTGTCTGTAAGTTGTCTTTTGGTCGTACTTTGCGATTTCTCTGACGCATTTTGTTTTTGAGGAATTCAATTCGCTCATTATAACGCCTCTGCGCCACGCGGAGAGCCTGCGTCGTTGTTGTTCGGAATGATTTTACGCGTAACGGCGTCCGACGTCGACACCGGATGTTTTGCGACATGGGGCCCTTAGTGCTATCGCGTTGATAACTCCGACAGAAATCATCTCAGTATGACCGTCGGCTTTAATGCGAATAGCATGAAAGCATATAGCGACACACCGTAATGCCACCGTCGAAGCGCGTCATGTGCGCGCCACTGCAGCCGGGCTCCTCTACGGCGCTTCCCTCTGAGCATAGCGCACGTACCATCTAGCGGCACGTACATTCCGGTACACTACGCGCAGCTTTGTTGTCCCCTTTGACTCGCTAATGAACGTTCTGTGCTCTAGCCACAGTGTCAAGCTCGCCAGCTACAGCCTACGTCATGCCTGGCGGAATTGCGTGTGGAACCCGCCGTGGTTGCTCGGTGGCTATGGTGTTAGGCTGCTGAGCACGAGGTAGCGGGATCGAATCCCGGCTACGGCGGCCGCATTTCGATGGGGGCTAAATGCGAAAACACCCCTGTACTTAAATTTAGGTGCACGTTAAAGAACCCCAGGTGGTCGAAATTTCCGGAGTCCCCCAACTACGGCGTGCCTCATAATCAGACAGTGGTTTTGGCACGTAAACCCCCATAATTTAATTTTTTAATTGCGTGTGTCAAGTCCGCGGTAACGTCTGCGCGGTACTTGTCGGAAGTGGATTCGAAGCTTCTCTTCCACTGCGCGTGTTCACTTTTCGACTCAGTCCGATTCCTACGGTTCCCCATCTGACACTTGTTTCAAACCCACTGCAGCTATACTTAGGGCGAGAATTAGGGCTACCACGACCACCGGGACCTTCCGCAAGTTGTGGTGGTAGGGCCCAGCCCTCTCTCTCAATCTCTCGCGAGGTTCCTATTCACTTGTAAGCCCTGCATAACATGTAAAGCCGTCTTTCGAGAAGCGTCTTGGTCAAACGCAGACACCGTAACTGCGCGATATCGAAGCCACGGTGCTACGGCGTTGCGCTGCTGAACTAGAGGTCGCTGGTTCGACTCTCCCGTCCGCGACTGCCAAACTTGGAAGTGCAGAAAAACGCTCGTGCACTCGCATTTAGATGCACGTTGAGAACCCCGGGTGGTCTAAATTAATCTGGAGTGCACCCCCCCCCCATCCCCCATTACGGCCTGCCTCATTTTTGCACCTAAAACGGCATAATTTTGCTTTAAATTACATTAATTTCGAATTCATGGTGGCTCGAAGCTTCGAAACGCGAGCGCGCCATCACCCGCCGTCACCCGCCGTGGTTGCTCAGTGGCTGTGGTGTTGGGCTGCTGAGCACGAGGTCGCGGGATCGAATCCCGGCCACGGCGGCCGCATTTCGATGGGGGCGAAATGCGAAAACACCCGTGTGCTTAGATTTAGGTGCACCTTAAAGAACCCCAGGTGGTCAAAATTTCCGGAGTCCTCCACTACGGCGTGCCTCATAATCAGAAAGTGGTTTTGGCACGTAAAACCCCAAATATTATTATTACTATATCACCCGCCGTCGCTTCTCTCCCTTCGGCGACGGGGCTACCTAACTGATAGCTGTTGGCTTCCGCTTGTCTCTCGTCCGTACGGCGGCGGCACCGGCAGATAGCAGCCTCGCCGAACGACGTCGGAAACCAGCGTGTTTCCGACCCCCGCCGTTCGTGTATTCAGTACACGCGGCTCGTTTCACGGTCGCGCGCAATTGCGGTCGGAGGACGAGAACGGGCGAGAAGGCGAGGGAGGGAGAGCGACGCAGCGAAGCGTGGCTTCGCAAACGCAACCGCGACGCCGTTGTACGTGTAGAGGCTCAGCGCAGGTTTCAGAAAATGCAGAAAGCTGTAACGAGCAGAGGAGGAAGACAAGGAACCAGTTTCGAGAGCGTCGCGATGGCGATTCCTCGAAGACTGCCGTAAAGCTTTTGATTATTTGTTTTCTTGTCCCACGCACGCGCTCGTGTTTGTATTTCTTTGTTCGTCTTCTTCTTCTTCTGTTTTTTTATTCTCACATTTTTGCACTCGCCGTTACGGCCCGGGATGAAGTCGTGCCAAAGTCGACGCAGTGTTTGCTGCGACAGCTAGTCTTCCGCTCTACTTAAATCCCCCTCTTGATTCATTGTTTCATATTGCTTCTTTCTTTTTTCTTTCTGTTTGCACTTTCCGGTTCGTTCTATAGAACCGTGCGCTTCCCTAGCGCGTTCGGCTCGCATTGGTGCCATCGGAAGCCGAAATTGCTACGCCCACGTATTGGCAGAGCAAGCGGGTCTTCTTGCCAGCCGCGTTGATCGGCTTCGTTGTGAGCGTCGAGGTCCCGCTTTCGGAGCAAAAATCGGTTTCACGGAGCGAACGGCGCACATTAGTCACTATAGAAAAACAAGTTTCTTTCTCTCTCTCTCTCTCTCTCTCTCTCTCTAATGACCTGACCGCACACTAGGGTGTCTCCATGCGTTCCCTCTCCCCCCGCACGGAGAGAGGGAGGAGGAGCGCATGGAGGCATCCTCAAGTTTGTATGCTGTGCAGTAACTCTATACCGCACACTGCGTCCCAGCATCGCACACGGTACCTCCGGGAAGTATCTTGCAGCAGACTGTGCTGTTCGTGAAGATATATTCCTCCCAGAAGTCGTTTCCAAATGGGTCTCGATTCTCTTCCATCCTGAGGGCCTTGATCTCTACATAGCTAAGAGAGCGCACGTACTGGCATCGTCTTGGCGCCGTTGTTTTTTTTTTTTTTTTTTTATTGTCAGGAGGATGGGGGATAAATGATGTTACCCTACCGGGTCCAACGTTTTGGTTGCCAATCACACAGTGACTAAAAGCTTGAAGAAGGCGAACTCGATAAGCGATGCGGCTGCTTATCGCGTCGCACACACTTCAGTAATTGGCTGCATTGGGAGGTATAATCTGAGCTTGTTGCTGTGATGTGTTATCGAACGACTTCTGCTTATACTCACATGCTGAAGTCGGAAACAGGCAAGCTGACTGAGGGTCCGTCGCTCTTGGCTTTGTGACCTTGTGGTTGCGTTCTGTGCCATTTGCGACGCGATTGTCTCCGCTGCCCCTCAGCCGTCTTTGACCCCAGGGGCCGTGTTATTCTCGTCGTAGTTTTGCTTTGGAAGCCTAGCGTCCCATTCAACTACAAGCTTTGTTTGGTAGGGTTGCTTGCTTGTCCTGTTGGCGTATGACAAACATGGTCAACCATCGAAGGAACGCATAGGCATGAAGTGGACGGGATCGGAATTAAGTATTTTGAAGACTCTATGAGAAACTTGGACGAGGCCAGCCGCAATTTCTAGATTTGCTTGAAGTTCGATCTATAAAGCGGGGTTTCGAGTCATCCGAGCGAATTAATTACTGCTTTCGAAGGGATAGCGATTCGGTCTAAAGGCTGGAACAAAGGTTGGTTTCGTTAAAGCAGTGCACTTGAATAAGAAAAAAAAAGGGGGGGGGGGGGGGCAGGTTGACGCAAATATGAATGAACAATGAGGGCATACACAGGCGGGCATTCAGAGCCCATGTGTTTCAGCATTCATGTTTGAGTGTACGTCCTTTTTTCCCCCCTAAGTGCGCTGCTTTACCAAAACCATGGATCACCAACTGACCCGCCAGTATCTATTAATGATTTGTATAGGCGAGGCAAGGGAAAGGTCGCCCGATTTGGCCAGATTCTAGGCCGAAGTCCCGATAGAGGCCATATTGTAGTACGGTGCAAATCTGCGCTTTATCTAGTTTCCGCTGATCTACAGCAGCACAGTGGAAGCTGAATATATAGACTTCGAAAGGGCGTGCCCCCGTGATGTCGTCTCAATACTCCCGCCTCCCGATAAGGAGACAAATCGTCCGCGCCTGCGAAGAAGCTCACTCTCGGCCGTCTTCCTCCGAAGATTAACTCGGGAGTCCCCGTGCTAACTATCGCGCTATCAGTACGCGCTTGTCTATACCAATGGCGGCAGTGTCTGCGCCTCCCCCCCCCCCCCAAATCTCCCTCTCGGTCAAGTTCGCCATCCGCGAGCGTCCCGCACCACTGTGGGAACTCTCCCGCAAGCGCGCATTGAAACGAAGCTGCATGGTCCGGGTCTTCGACGTTACAGTGTGGATTCTCGCGAGTCCTACAGCCAAGCTAGTCGAAGAATGTACCGACGACCGGTGTTTCTGAGAGGTACCGAGAGGGCGCCTCCGTTACTGCTCCGCCTGACAGCCCGTTGCAAGGTACGTGAGCGCTAAAGTCTTGCGCTGACAAACGCGGGGTATGTGCTTCTTTTCCGACGATCACTGCTTGCGGAGACATGCGCACGCTGACGTCTTCGAACTTGTCCCCCGCTGTAACTCGGTGGTAGCGGCGCGCAGCGTGAGGTCGTGGGCTCGATTCACGATTGGGAGAGAACGCATCCCTCTTTACGTCGATTTAGATTGATGTCAGAGAAGAGTAGGTGGTCAAATGATTGCGGAGCCGTCCGTCGCGGCGTCTCTCGTTGCGTCACATGCTTGCTTGCAGAAGTTCTGTCCCATCACTGTCAAGAGATGCCTTCGAACGAACTGTTCGTTTGGGAGAGCTCTTCATGTCAACATGGACCTGACAGGGTTAGCTGGAGTTTGAGTATGTATACGTTTACGGAAAGGCGATATTCAACTTGGACTTGCTTGGACTTTGTATGCTGTGGTAGTTTAGTGTTTTATGCCGATAATGGTTTTACTTGAACCCTGGGTGGTCTTGTCGATGCCATCGTAAAGTTTTAACCTCAAGGAAAAAAAAAAAGATGAAGCAGAGGATAGGGGGACGAGGAGGTAGACGTTACGTTCTGAAAAGGGGTTCCGTTTTGCACAGGCACGACTGTTATGCGTTTTGACAGTGTCCGTGTGCTTTTCGTGGCACTCATTAGTTGAGAATGAGTCACTCGTTTTACGCATTTCGAGGCGCGATACAGCGCTGGTGCTTTGTGTGCGGAGAAAGCTCAGTGGGCAAACGCGAACGTGCTGCATCGAATACTGTGCAACTCGCTCCTTCCATTTATCTTTTCTGGCCGGCTGCGTCCCATGCTTCTCTCCAATCGGTTGTTGTCTCTCGTAGGTTTCCTCCACCCTACTGTTATCGCACGTGCTGTGTTTCTTCGTGTTAGATAAGCCCTTTTTCTAAGTGGAGGAAGATTTCATGTCTAAAAACTGAAATTTTCCTCCAGATGCAGACGTTTGTCTTTGTTATTGTCTTTGCTCGATCAGTGGAAAGTCTCTTTGGTTGAAAGTGCGACGCTTAGTCTACAGCTGTTGAACTCGTCAGCCACCATTGTATAAATGCTGCGGATAAACGTTTTGACACTTTGTTATGTGTGGCATAAGAATTACTCTAAGGACAGGCCTTCTGCAGAAGCGTACCTCGTAACTCCTTCCGGTACCAAGACCTCGCTCCCGTGCTTATGAAACGCGCCCGTTTCGCCATCTTTGTAACCGTGTTTTCGCACGACATGCAACACTCGATGAATGTCGTTGGGCAAAAATATGAAATTTTAAAAGAAGAAAGTTTTTGTTTTTTTTCTCAGTATAATTCGCTGTGTAATTCACGCTGGCTCGCACCGAACTCGTGCGCCGGGACGCCAGCGCGTCGTCCTTATAGCGCGGGCGCTGTTATTTTAACCGCTCTGTCGTGTCCGTATATACTATGAGCGCCGCCCAGACAGAACACAAGCTCACGCAAGAAGAATAAGCAAAAAAATAAAGAAACAATAAAGTTAAAGCGGCGGTGAGTGCTGTCGGCGGCAAACGGAAACCCAGCACCCACATCCGCGACGATGGAATGGCGACGATCCGGAGGACGCTGACAGCCGCGGAGCTGCTCTTCCTTTTTGTGCGTTCATTGTACCTTAGCGCGCTGCGTCTCTCTCCCTCTCTCTCTCGCTGTGGGGGGGGGGCGCACTGTGGTTTCCGAGAGGCTATTGATGCGGCCAACACTGGAATCGGGTTGCCTCACTCGTACCGGGGAGCGCGCGGGGTTGTTTCTTTACCGAGCAGACGCTCCCTCTCCCGCCCACGTCCTTTTCCATCCCGTGAGAACCACCGGTGCGTTAACTGCATGCCTCCTCGGCCTTGGGCCTACACTTACTCAATTGCCTCCGAGATCGGGTGGCGCGCGCTGTCCGATCTCGGAGGCAACGTTGGCGCTACAGAGCTTCCCGCAAGAATTGCCGGGGACGAACTCTGGTGCTGCGATCGTTAAACTACCATGGGAGTGAGGGGTGGTATGGCATGTGCGTTGGAGAAAACGAAATGCGCG
Source organism: Dermacentor albipictus (assembly GCF_038994185.2). Taxonomy (NCBI): domain Eukaryota; kingdom Metazoa; phylum Arthropoda; class Arachnida; order Ixodida; family Ixodidae; genus Dermacentor; species Dermacentor albipictus. The sequence goes on along the minus strand of NC_091829.1, from coordinate 42,469,071 downwards.
GTTCGTTTAGATAAGGATAACGAAACTATACCCGCCGCGGTGGCGCACGCCGTGGCAGACGGCGTTCAGCTACTGCGCGCGACGGTCGCAGGTCCGATTCCCTGTCGCATTTCTACGGGGGCTGAGCGCAGAAACCCTCGTGTAGTTAAACTTAAGGTGCACGTTAATGGGCCATGGATAACGGATACACAGCCATGTATCGTTGCAAAACGCGGCACGACACCTTTTACTAACGAATTCCGGCCCGTAGAACCTGGCGGGTCCAAATTAATTCTGAGGATTCCACTACGACGTCTGCGCTGGCGCGGGTCCCTTGTCTGGGAGCAGCACGCGCCGTTTCCCTCGCAGTCTCGCTCGGTTTCCATGGCGCGAGCCCCGCAATTTTGTCGTCGACGCTCTCTGCTCAGCCCAGCTGCAGGTATACCGGCAGGCGCCGCGCGGCTTTTTACGGGAGACGAGATGAAAAGAAGCCGAAAGCGGATCAACTGCGGCTAAAGATAAACGCACGAGCTCTCCGCGGCCCCTGCATACGCAGTGCTTGCGCTTCGGTGCGTGCTCCAGCAGCGAGCGGTAAACTTGAGACGGGTTTTCTCTCTTGCGCAGGCTAGGCTTTCACCCTATATTAGCATCTGGCACCCCCCCCCCTCACCCACACCCCTCCTCTTCCTTATTATTTATTTAAAGCAGACACTTGTCCCCTCCTCCCAAATGCCCAGACGAGCCTCCCGTATTACACTCTCCCATACAGCAGCGGGCTGCCCTGCCCGTCCTGTTGCGCGCATCTGGCAAAATGCAAGACACAAAGCCGTTACGGTCGCGTGTGTGTTTCGTTTAAGTTCTGGACGCGTCCATTCCGGCAAAGTCGGCTGCGGTCGTGCGCTAGGTGGCTTAGTTTCCTTTGAGGAAGACTATATGCAAGTCGGGCTTTAAATTGCGTTTGCCCTTTCTCTTTTTTTTTTTTTTTTTTTTTTTGCAGTCGTGCAAGCAGAGCGCTAGCTATATGAAATGCTCCGGGAGCGTCGCCTGCCGTTTAGAACGGTTATAGGTATTCTGGTGTAGTGAAACATACGAAGCTGCAGTACCGGGCGCTTATGTGTAGAGTCGGTTCGAGTCGAATTGTTGGACCTGAAATCGGTCGACTGGTTCATGTGAGCGCTGGCGTGTTGCGCCTTGCAGTGCCTCGACCGAGCGATTGTCGGAATTCGGTCAACCTAAAGCACCCCCCTTCCCGTCCACGCGCCAGCGCGTTGGAGAAAAAGGATATGGCGAGGCTTTAGGTCAACCCGCTTGGCAAGATGCATGCAAGCATGGTCGGTGCGGCATGGATCGGCTCGACTTCTGACTCTACCTGCTCTCGTCGAGCTCACGTGTACGAAGCAAATTATTTCTTCTTCGTAGTGGTCGCCCTGGCGACATTTTATTACATTTCACCGGGAGGAAGTGCATGAGACTGCTAGAAAAAAAAAATTAGTGCCATTCCACTCTGTGAAGGTGGATGACCAGCCAAGCTGTGTGTGTAGGCTTCTCAATGGCGAACTGCCCATTGCCGTGCGTCAAACGCCGTATGCACATAAATGGAAGGCGAGGCGTGACTAATCGCTCCTCCACAGTGTTGAGCCTCAAAAGATGATGAGGCGCCGGGGGTATACACATCCATGTATTGTTGCAAAACGCGGCACGACACCTTTCACTAACGAATCCCGGCACGTAGAACAGACACGCACCTCGCCGCACTCCGAGGCCACACACTGCTTCACCGTATCCAAGGCGATCGTGCGTTGGTCGATGTCCCGCAATGTAGCAATGGTTGTGAAGTACGTCACTCGAAAACGACGAGCGGTCACACACAACCACACCTAATTGGTTCCCCACAAACTCCCTCTTTTGGGGTTATATTCGTATGTAGATTCGGTTATATTTGTATTCACATTCGCGTGGACGGCGGGACCGCCCCTCTGAGGAGCCGGAGGAAACTAGACATGCGTGACGTTTCAACGGGACCGCCACCACGGGAAAGCGGAAGGAAATGAAATACGCAACCGCTTGGAACGCCGACAAAAAGAGGGTGGTGCGAACGTAGATATGGCTGACGCCGGTCAAAGTGTATCTCTTCTTATCAGCTCAATATGTGACACGTCTTCTATTGGGACCCGAGACATTAAACTTACTTTTGCAAGTTGGCGGAGCGCTTGAAGCCTGCTTCACCTCTGGCAGCCGCCGGTCGGCCCGGTATTCACTATCTTCGGGATCGGCCCACTTTTTGGGGCTATGGACATCGATTCGCTGGAAACTAGCCACACACTGCTTCGCTGTAAAAAATATCCCGAGGCTAACCTTTCTACCGCGAAGTGGTGTTCTTCGGCGCTTTTCGGTTAAGACCGAACTGGTAGCCTAAGGGCTCATTCACACCGGCGACTGACAGTGGTCGCGCGACCAAGTTGGTCGCAAAGCGACCAGTCGCAAATGGTCGCAAACGGTCGCCTTTCTTGAAAAGCGGCCATTTTGGGCCAGTCGCTCTCTGCGCGATTTTTCAGTCGCGCGACCGTGGTCGCAAAACTGATAAACCAATCAGCGGCGCACCGGAAGTGATCTTTCGTGTGTCTACATCCGGCCTCCTCCGGCGTCGCGTTCAAATTCCGCGTAGATTCCGCGAGTTCTCGCTGAGAACGATAATCTCCGGGATTGCGACTTGCGGGTCGCGCTCAGCCGGGCTTGCCGGTGTGAACATCAATCGCCTTCGGTCGCTTTTTGATTGCGAGTCGCAAATGGTCGCGCGACCTCCTCAAGTCGCCGGTGTGAATGAGCCCTAAAGCTTACAACTCGCTAGCTTAGTTTACATGAACTTCGTTTACCTAACCCCTTGCAGGAGGTGAACTCACTTCGTTCGCTTGAGTCGACCCGTCTTTACGGCGTTCACGTAAACGTAGCTACCGATCTGGTTCCGGTATACTCGTGCAGCCGGTTCCGAGACTCCCGGTCGCGCGCAGTGCTGGCTTATGTAACCGACGCCTTATATACCGGGATGACGAAGTCTCGCGCGTTTCTTTTCTTCGTGCCAAGTTTCCTCCTGTGGCTCGCATTTTCTCTCTCTTACTGCCCTTGCGGGTGTCAACGACCCCGAGTCCCCTCTCGCACGCAACGCCGTAGTATATAAAGGTGCGCTGGCGCAACACTCATTTACGCGTCGACTCCGACGGTCTCTCTCTCTCTCTCCCCCCCTCTCTCTCTCCAGAGAGCGCCGCTTTTACTTCGTCGCCCGCAGCAATTTCGGAGTCCTCCCGGGGCCGTTGAAGTCTCTCTCGACGCACAGCTTGCGGCTTCTCTCTCGCGCATGCCATCCCGTTTTCCGCGCCGTGTGACGACAGCCCGATGGGTTGCCCACCGCCGACGTCAAAACACGCACGCACACACGCACGCACAGGCGCTTGTGTTTATTGCGTGACGGCGTCGGCTTCGACCCTCGGTCGCGGAAGTGGTCCCTTCTGCCTCACCTCCCGTCAACACCGTCGCCGGCGCGGCGCGTTGAACGTCCGGCCAAACGGTTTCTTTGTTTGTTTGTTTGTTTTTTTCTTGTTGGCTGTTTCCACATTGGCATTTTGCTTCGTCTGCTTCCTTTGTAAATCGTTTATCTTCTTTTTATTATTATATCTCGCTCATTGTCACTTCCTTGGATATATAAGTAACCGCGGAGAGGCGGGAACCGACGTCACCGCTCCTTTTCTGGGGATAGAGAGAGAGGGAGAGAGAGAAAGGGCGCAAGACGATGAATGATCGATAGCGCCGCCGATTTGACGCGACCGGGAAGCTTCTGCGACAAGCCGCGCCGCTGCGGGAGGTGGAACCGCGTTTTCGTTAATTGCGTGCAGCGTTGGCTGTGCTGCGGGGGACGTGGCGCGGGCAGCTTTGAAGCGCTTGTTCTCTCACGCGCCGTCATATAGTGCCAACTTAAACTGTCTTGAAAGAGCTGAAGGCGTGGGATCTCGACTCATTCTTCTTTCTTTTTTTAATTGTTTTGCGTTGTGGTAGGAGCGGGAGCATTCAATTTGCCTATATTGTGTGGCGTGCCGGCAGCTGCGTAATAACGTCATTTTTTTTACTTTTTTTTGGCAAGCTTCTCGATTTTACAAATACTCCAGCATACGTCGCCCACGTAACTTTCGCGCATTTTCCGTTTCTGAGTGCCATCGAAATAGGAAAAGGAAAGGAAGCGCAGACCTGCACTTCGCCTTTGAATGAGGTCTTCGAGGCTCTGCGCAGGTTCGCACATACACATTATGTACACAATTGGAGATCGTCTCGGCCACTGAGACTAGATGTATACGAACAGTGATTGTGTATGTTTACGACGGAAGTTAGTTGACGTCGCCGTTCTGTCTTGGGCGGGAGTACATCTGGCATTATGTTTTGCCCACTTTGGTCGTTGCGCGAAAATGCGCCATCTTTGCGACCCCGCAGCGGCGGTGTGCACTTGCAGTGGCTGGTAACTCGGGCGGCGGGTCCTGGAAAGCATTTTTTTTTTTTCATTTCGAAAATAATTTGCACACGGGCATCTTCAAGGTTGCACGGTGTTTGTAATGTATAGCGTGTGGCCTGTGTATCCTCTTCTCCATGTGTCCCGATAAGACAAGGATGCCTAATAGTGGTTACGATCTCATAGTATGTTGCACTCCTGCTCAAAACTCCGAGCAACTAAATATGCTGGGTGTCTCAATTGACACCGGCCGAGAAACGTGTCGGCTCAAAACGGGTAGTCGCTTAGAAAATAAATTACGTACATGTGAGAGGGACAAAAAGAGAGATATATATATAGAAACAAAACGCGAAATATGCGTGAAATGGCTTACCTCTCTGGGTGACCGAGTCCACTTGATCCTACATACGGTGCTCCGAACTCTCGTTAGTGGCCATCGATCTAGGAAAACTTGGGCATCGGGGCATTGCGGTGGTGGTCATGCGCCGCGCGATGTCTCCTCGTTCAAGATCCACAAAAGAGCTTGCCACAACTGGATCAAATTTGGATCGTCGTGTTCCGTTTGGTCACTTGGACACATGGGCGCACTGAATCAATGCAGCGAGATATCCTGAAGATTTTGAGCGTTTATAACTCCGCTTTAATCAGGCAGTTAGCTCTTAGAGAAGCTTTGAAATCTTGCCTCGATGCTCCGATTTCTACAAACATTAGGCGGATGGAAACCGGAGCTATAGCTCCGGGACTGCTATTCTGGGCGCTCAGATTCCGCCATATTGTCGGAAGCCGCCACCTTGTCAGCGCTGATTGGCTCACGGGGCTGCTACGGTCTCTCTGATTGGCTCAAAACGCCAACGTGGCGGAATTTGACAATATGGTGGAATTGCACTGTGCGGCTGGCGCCATGATGTCTTACTATAACTGCATCATCATATAGCGCAGGCCATTGGAAATGAACCTTTTGTTGCTTCCTACTTTTTTTCTTCTTCTTTTCGTGCCAGGGCGTTCGTGCTGACCTAAATGCTCGAGAAGCGCGTCACTTACAGCCGTACTTACTGATGCTCGAGTATCGGCGGCAACACTACTGGCAGCAGTGCACCGAACTAACGATGAACCGTTGAGCGAAGCCACGAAACTATTCTCCGGCTGTCTTGTTTCCTTTGCGCGGATGGGTCCCTGTCGCATATGTGGCGTGCGTTTCGGTCTCCCCAAACGAAACAACCGGCAAGGCTTGTCTAGTTCTCTTCGTTTTTATTTATTTATTGTTTTTAACTCGCCACTTCTTTTGGTAGTGTTCAGTCTTTCTGCGGGCGCGTTCTTTTTTCGTCCCTCTAGGGGAGTATGGCTTTGCCGCAACACTCCCTTGTTGTGCCGCATCTCTTCCTTCCGAAGCATCGGCCGTACATTTCTTGATAATTTGCTTTTCCCCCGCTCTCTATCTCCTACATCGTTTTATGCCGTGCCTTCTGCGTCTGTCTTGTCGAGTACTGTTACTGCAACAGTTGTTCGACCGTCTCGGTTGTTTTACCCCTGTAATACCCCTGTCATGCCGGGCCTGTTCGCGGTGTTGTCATCTTGCGAGACTTGGTGCGCATTTCCGGCGCCCTGTTTTTTCTTGACGCGACTTTGCAAGCCGCGATGGCGTTCCTCTCTGTCGTCCTTGTGGACAAATTCGGTCCCGCCTGGTGTTCCCCCGGGGCTTGGCGTGCCCCGAATCTTTGCGTTTTTGTCGCTAAACCCCCACTGCGTTGTTTTTTGTTGGCTAAGAACATCCGTCTGGGCCGCGTCATTCTTTTTTTTTCTTATTGAATATTTTGCTGGCTTATTCTTCCTTTTCTTCTCAATTCTCTTGAAAATGTTAAAAAAGAATGTAAAAATCGGTTTTCCACCACGTTGGTCCCTGGATCAGTTCGTTTCCGCCGCTGCAGGCCGTTTCTGCAATGAGCCATTTGCACGAATACACTGCGCGTACGCGAGAAAAACTGCTTTCCAAGAAAAAAAAATCTCGTCACTAGGCTAGTGCAGCAAATTGTTCTTGTTAAATGCTTTCAATTTACCAACACGCCCAACAAATGGCAATGCTACAATTTGTTAAATGCCCTCGTTTTCATCACCTCCGATGCCTCGATGTCCTCCTCGCCCGCCGCTTGGGAGAGGAGGACTGTTGGGCGAGGAGGATACGGCCTCCCTCTCGATCGGGCGTGGAGGACATAGAGGCACCCTACCAAACCAACCGAACCCGCGCACACTCGCTGTACTCCGCGGAGGTAAATCTTTATCGAATGGTAACAATATGTTTCCTGTCGCCGTGGGCCGGGCTTAGAGGCAGGAATGTAGTCTGTGGGCCACACTTTCTCGGTGCCAAATCGCGCGAGCGCCTGGCAACGCCGGTGTTGCACGGCATCGTTTCTTGCACGGTCTTGCGCAGCCTGCCGGCACTGGGGAATTCCTTTCCGCTACCGGTGCGCTGGGAGTTCACGTCAGTAACCACTACCCGTTCAGACACTTTGTTTTGCTAAGCTGCTGGCGATGAGTTTCTTTGTTTTTGTAGTCTTTCGTTGGTAACTGCTGCGAGTGCCTTCGTTTCGGTTTTGTAGTACGGTTGCGTGAGTATTCGAAACTAACCAATTATTTCAAAACGACCTAATGTGAAACTCAGGATATTGATTCTCCATCTACTAAACAGTGTAGCAAATTATCGGAAGCAAGACAACAGTAATGGTTTCGATGCAGTGTGGAAACGAAATGGGTAATGGGAGCTTTGTTTTTGGTTATACAGTGGAAACATGCATTAGAACCTGAAATTTTCCTGTGTAGTCTGTCATTCTTTTTTTTTTCTTTTTTTCCCCCCAATGAATCATGTCGAAACGGACATCTTTGCAGTTTTTCTCATTCCACAACTAATCTTTTTTTTTTTTTCACAACCGTTTGTTTTGAAATGCTTCTTTGCAAGCAGGCTCTGAAGTTGCTGTGCTTCTATTAGTGCAGTTTCATTTTAATGACAGTTAGTGATGTGTTTAAAATTGATCCTTTGTAAAATTCATCCTTTGTTCCTGATAGTCTACCTGTCCTGTTTGCATTGCTCATCCAGGCAATGTACCGAATTATACTGTAATATTCTTGCTGTAAATGTATGTGTCTTGATTTGACCTTTCAGTATTCGATTTATACTTGGAAAAGTTAATATTTGTACACTTCTAGGTTTTAGGCTTGCATGGACGACAGTGGGCACTGACAGCCCCTGAACACGTATCTTTGTAGATGTTTATTGTACAGAATTTTTTAAAATTGGCTATAGCAGTGGCATAATTGTAGTCCTTGAGTGAGTTTACTTGAAGTGGCAGACATTATTCGCACGAGAAATGAAAATACATAACTGACTAATAAAAGGAATTCGCTGATTAACATTATAATAATTTATTTTATGCCACATATTGCAGTTTACAAATTGTAGCCAGTTAGTTTGCAAAGCATATTCACTTGGAACAAATTTTCAGGATGACACCAGTTTCGAGGAATTCATATTCATTACGACAAAATACATGAGGGTTCCTTTAGCGCCTCAATTTATAAAAAAAGCGTTTTGTTAAAAAAGTACGTAAAGTAACAGCACATTTTTTACCGTAAGTTTCATGGTGCTTATCTCGAAACCTCATGCCATCCTTAGAATTTTTTCTAGGTGGATATGCCTTGCAATCTCACCAGATACAATTTGTTGGTTACAAGATGTGCTGTAGAGCAATTAATGAAAAGCCCAGTTAGTGAATTTTTATTAATTATTCAGTTATGTATTTAGATACCTCATGTAAGTAGTGTCCACCTCTTTGAGTAGTCCAGCTTAATAACCAGAACTACGCAATGTGTCACAGGCAGTCTTTAAAAATTCTTTGTAGTCTTAAAGGAAACACCCAGTATTGTGGATCAATAAGATGGACAGTTTTCTAGATACCATTGCATGTTCTGGTAGTGCAAATGGGAAGCGTAATGGTGATGCTGACGAATGCGAGAAAAATATATACATTTCTTTGGCTATGGCCTCTAGGACAAGAGACATGCCGCTCTGACAGTCTTGGAGGCCATGCCTCTTTGACTAGACCACGCTTCTAGGTTCTAAAGCAGTAAGTTTCAATGAGGTTCGATGGCTTGTTAACATGAACCATAGCCATAAGCTAAGCTTGTGGCAGGGAGGGCCAATTTAGTTGTTTGTCTGTTTTGCAAATAGCTATTCGCACAGTGTTTGACACTTGTCTGTGCCTTTACCATACATGTATGTTACACAAGGGTTAGGTTTGTTTCATTTTTTTTGCCATTACATTCTTCAGACATAGCAGTATTTCTAATGCCGCATGGTGTGTTGAATATCATACCGACCACTGTAGTTGTGCATAAAAAGTTCGTTTGATGTATTGTCAAGGCCTTTTGCTTTGTTTTCATTTCTGCTTTACCTATGTGCATCCTGATCAGTTGCTCCAGCTTGGTCAGATTCCAAGTACAGCGGTAAAGTATTTTGCTGTAGCAACCATTCTATACCTTAGTCTGCAAACTCTTGTAGTGCTGTCGTCTGTCTCTAGCTTAGCGTTCGTGCTTGCTTAGCAACAAATGCTTAGCATGTGTGCTCCCTACGGCTTCTAGTGTAAGCCACTGAATGGATGCATTGAGCAGTGTCCTAAATTTAGCATTCCCTTTTTTTGTCCTTTCATGGTGCAGGAGGCCCAGTTTGAGTTGCTCACAAGGCAGCTGGAAGCGGAGCGCCAGACTGTTGCCACACAACTCGAAAAAGTGAGCCCACATCACCTTCATCTGCATTGATAGTTGCATTCCGTCACGTTCATTACTGTGATGCTTGTGTTACCGTGAACGATGGTATGAAGCAGGTGTCTGTATTCTCTTTCGGTAACTTTGGATGCTGTCACATGGGCCATCTGTAACCATGCGGTTTTGTTGAGAGGAAGCATCACCATTTCATTAAATTTATTTTCTCCTTAAGGCCCCGAGGCATTACATAGTTGAGGGACTTCACTTCATGTGACAACGCCAAGACAAATAACAGAACAGCAAAAATAGATAAAGACAATTGCAAGAAGGGTGAACTTGTGATGGTGGGGTTAAAAAAAAAAAGAAAAGAAAATGTTTGTTAGAGTAGAGGAGGAGTATGTTTTGGAACTTTAGGCAAGATGGTGAGTTAACATTTCCTGGAATTATTTATGGTCAGTAAGTCAAATAAGGACATGATCTGCTCATACACCAGCATAGTTATTTAGATGGGTGTACTTATATTTCGAATTGCACTTCATGTGACAAGATGGGAGACATCGAATGCTTTTTTGGTTGTACCCACAATACCATTAGGAGAGATTTTCTTGAAAACCTGCAAAAGAAGGATCCTCTGCAGGTGTGCCTGCAACAACTTGTGTTCCTAAAGGTCAGCTGTATAGCCTGCAAGGAAGCTTCACATATTCTTCTTGCATTTAAAAGATAATTATTTGCTGTTGCGGTGACAATGTAAAAGATGCTCACGTAGAGAAATTGTCAGCCTCGGTCTCAATGCTAAACAAGTTTAGCATGTTGCCATATTACAACCAACAGTGAGAGATGTATACCATGAATTATGACTTTAGAATAAAACAAACTGGGCCTGAAATATGAAGCTCAATGCAATGAGAATGCCAGAAAGAATGAAAAACTGTACAGGACATGGCATCATACTCTCATCTGAAGTTTTTTTAGAAGACAATGGCTTGTATGTATGAGCAGGTGACAAAAAGCAACGAATCCACAAAAACTAACAAACTATGAGCAGCGATACTTTTCATATATGAATATAAGTACTGTGATGGAACTTTATGATGTGTTGATTGAACACACATGCTTTTGAAATACCGATACTCTTTGAATGATAAGCGCTAAAGGGACACGAATGCATTCACAATTAGGTCTTGCAATATGAAATGTTTCAGTAGTGAGCTTTGTAATACAGTCTCTATGATGCATGATCTCCATGTTTTGCCAAAAGACAGGAGGATCTTGTATATCACTCTCGTAGTTTCTAAGAAATTAACATGGACAATCTGAGAGAGACATAATGAGGTGAGGGATTCTTTTAGCATAACCCTGCAGAACTTAATTGTAGATGCGATTCAATGAAGTGTTATAGCTGTCAAGTGTGTTGGGGATTGCTACACATCTGTTGATGTTTACGCTAACCTTGTACAATTTGATTTATATGCACCACGATGTTATCAGCAAAACAAGGATAATGAAAAGTATACTAGCAACCTTTTCTTAATAAATAGCCAGGATGTGAACAGTTGTTGTAGCAACCTTTCTTAATAAATAGCCAGGCTGTGAAGGTGTTTTAAACAATTTATAATTTTTTTGTAATCAATTCTTGTATACAGGTTCAACATTTTTTTGTTCAGCTGTAATGCTTGGTGATTGTTGAATGCATAGCATATACAAGTCATCCCAATTCGTAGCTTCACAATGACTGTGTTAACATAAATAATTTACAGCACCTGTACATACGAACACTAAATATATTTCAGAGCAGACTTTCTTGAAGCAAGGTATAACATTGGAAAGGTAGACAATCAAATGATGTTGCATTGTTGTACAGTGTGTAGCTAATATTTTACCCTTTATAAACACGCATATCAAAGCTTCTCACCAGCTATCTAAAAGCTCTGTCCCATTTTCATATAAAGTTGCTGTTGTCGGGGTTCCTTGCACTGCGCCATATGACATGTGCAGTGGTATATTGCGTGTTTTTTTGTCTTGCTTTTAGGTCTGCCTTAATGGTATCTAAAGCTAACCATGGCAAAAAAAAATTGACTAATACATGCTATTGAAGTTTCAAAATTGCAGGATTACGGTATAAGAGGAGTGGCATCAGAACTAATAAAAACTTACCTCACCAATAGGAAACAATGTGTTAAGGTTGGCAGTGAGGTCTCTCCTATGTCTATTATAAAACATGGTGTACCACAAGGCTCAATCCTAGGCCCACACTTCTTTATAATTTATATCAGTGATCTTTGTAACATTCCAGACTCCTGTAAGCTAATCATTTACGCATATGATACTAACATATTTTTATAGGTAGGTCACTCATACACCTTGAGGTTTAGGTAAATGACTACCTATGAAAATTGGAGAAATGGCTGCTTCAAAACAGGCTCATGCTTAACGTAGCTAAGAGTAAGTATGTACATAGTTTTTAAGCCTATCAACAAGCTGTGCAGAGACGATATTAGCATCGTGTTTAGGAACCAGGAGCTGCAGCAGGTTGAAACACTAAAATTTCTTAGGGTATGGTTCTAAGGAAATATGCCCTGGAATGCTTATGTCGACAGACTAACATCAGAACTTGGCAATATTGTTGTGTGCATATTTAAATTAAATCCATTCATACCACTTTGCCTGAGAAAAAAAAATATATCATGCTCTTTTTTACTCGCACATGTCCTATAACATGCTTGCAGGGTGTAAGAGTGAAAAGAACTTGAACAAATTAGAAGTTCTACAGAAAATAAATTGCTCCACCTATTTGAAAACTATTACGGTGACCTGAGGGAAATGTCTAGCAACCTTCTGCTTAAAAAACACTGTATACAAATATACAAAAAGTCTACAAATATAAACTAGTACTACAGTAAAACCTCGTTAAACCGTACCCGCTTAAACAGTAGTTTCGGTTTAAAAGTAGTAAAGTCAATTCCCCGACTCAGCGGCCATTGAACATAATGTATTTTGTATCCGCATAAACCGTACCAGCTTATTGCGTACGCATCGGTTAAAACGTAGCGTTTCCACTTTTCGTCGCGCAAACACGGCGGTGCGTCGTCTCCATCGGGCGGCCCGGCAGAACAACAAGCCTCCGAGATCGGTACAACGGCCTCCAAGCGCCCTGTGCGTTTGCACGTGAAGCCGCATCAACATCAACATCATTTCGACGCCGCATGGACGTCGTGCCAGAGAGCGTTGCGGCGTCGTGCAAGCGAGGACTCGCGTCATGCCGAAGCTAGGATAAAAAAGACGCCGGGTGCTCAGCATAGACGAAAAATTAGACATCGTCCGTGATACCGAACGTGACACGAAGAAGTCGGCGCGGGCCCGCGACATGGATCTGCTGTTGACTACAGTGTGTGGCATGTGGAATGCGAAGTTGCTCGGCAGCGCTGCTGCGACCGCGAAGAGATGTCGGCTACGAGGTTCGACTTTTCACCATCGTTGCCGCTGTTGTTGCCGAAGTGTCAACTAGCGACAGTGATGAGGACGACACGGAAAGCGACAGCACGGGCTATTCGGGCCCGACAGTGGCAGAAGCTGCGCGTTACGTCAGCCTCATGAATGCGATCGTCGCAAGGAGAACAGGGGCGCGATAACGTAACTATTCCAAACGAAAAGTTTTCCGAACTCCGGCACCCGGCAATGAAAAAGGCGCCCCGGGACTTATGCAGAACTACTGCGCGCGTGCACGGAGAATACGTAACGCCAACGAGGAATCTGCCGTGCGAGTGTTTGCCGAGTGGAGGGGGGCTGGCTGAGAAGCTGGCACGCAGCTTCAGCAAGTTTGAGGCCGCCGCTGTCGTCGTGCTAGGCCGCTGCGACATCAAACGAAAATAACACTTACGTCCCGCGAAGTGAATAAATACTGCACGTTTTTTTCCCCTTTCATCGCACTCACTCCGAGTTCCGTTTTCGGGAGGTAAGTGGGCGATCTCATGCTATTTCGCTTAAACAGTACTACCGTTTAGTACGTACTTTTTCCGAGCTCCGGCCGACTACGGTTTAACGAGGTTTCACTGTACTTCACATTCACAAAGGCAAGCTTAACTTTTCTCCAACACATGAAATTACGTTCAGATATTCACTGCGTAAACAGCGACTTCAGGTACCTGCCACAAGGACAGGGTATGATAGAGCCCTGACTAAATATTGCATGTCTCTGCTTTTAAATCCTTTTGGTGAAAAAATAAATGTTTACCTCTCGATAACGAAATTCAAGCACCACATCAAAGAACTCTTTGTGGATGGACTAATGTAGGCAGTCGATATTACTTTGTATGCGCTACTATTGATGTCTATTGGCTTATGCGTATACTCATGCAAATCATGTATATAATACTTTCAAATTCTTACATCTTTGGATTTATAAGCCTGGTCTTCCTTTTGTCTTTCTTTTATTACTTTTTCACTTCTTTTGTATGTATATGTCGCACACAGAGATGTTACCAGTAACTTTTGTGTATGTGTATGTATTTTTGCTGCTCCTTGTATTTGTATCATGTTGCATTGAATATCACTGTTTTCTAAATTTCCTTCTTGTGTTCTAATGTCACCTAAGGCGTGTTACCTCGTAGTGAAGTCCCATCAGGCCAAATTGGCCTTTAGCTTTACTTCGTTTCTCTGTACGTATCTAAAGAAAATATACAGTTCAGTCACTATAAAACCCATTTTCTTCCTGCCATCAAATTCAGATTTTATTGCCCTCCTGCTGCTGTGGTATACTCAACTCTTCTCATTTTGAGGCAAAACCATATCAGCGTCTCTTTGTTTAACTTGACTGCAATGCATGTGGCCTTGTGTGCTGTTGTTCTGAACTGTGTCATTTCTCATATTTTCATACATTCACTTGAGCACATCTGTTTTGCAATTTCAATCTCTTGAATTTAAGGCATCATAGAAAATAATTCCATTTCCTTGCAACACTGAAGGTTGATGCAATAAACTGGAATGATTCCTGTGATTGAGGTTGTGGTGTCATGTCAATATGCTGTCTAAAAAGATCTGCAGAATCGCTAGGCAGCATGTATTGATCTCGGATGTTCATGCTATTTGCATTTGGTGTAAGCCAACTTCCTCAGTTAGTTATTTTTACTACTGTACTGACGCATACTTCGTTTCACTTTCAGTGCTTGTATGTTGTTTTATTTTTGTTTATTTGCATTCTTCTTATTTATTGAGTTTGGTGTATTTCTTTCTGTGCCTAGCATGCACTTGCTGTCTTATTGAAGCATTTGCTGCCAAGAAGTTTAGGGCTCAGTAACCTGTCAAGCTCTCTTGAGTTTTTCCCCTTGATGCCCCTCTGCTGTTCCGAGCAGTTAAGAACTCTCATTCATGTATATAGTACTGTTGGCCTTTCATCTATGCTGGATACTTAAGTTGGACAGAACTCCCGAAATCTCTTTTGCGTGCATTTCTGCCGTCTGTTTTCAGCTGACAACGTCGTCTTCTGCTTCCATATTTTCGCTTCCCTGCTGCAGATCAAACTTAGGGACCGGGACGACGCAGTGAGCGTGTCTAGCGTCTCGGTGAGTGGGTCTGCCGAGGAGCCCCCGTACGCTTGGAGGCCCCCGCCTTCCCAGGTTGGCAACTTTGGAGGTGACGACCGGGAGACACGGCCCAAGATGACTGACTCACACCTGTGAGTTGTGCTGTGGCGTCCACTCTTGCAGTGGGACCAGCATTCCCGCTCCACTTAGTAGTAACTGCTTGTTGCCTGGGAAACTTGTTTGCATGCCCGTGTGCATGGAAGTTGAAAGACGTAGAGGAGTGCGTAGCAGTGGCTTTGCATTAAGCACCTGAGTAGTCTCGCTAAGTCTTTATTGTGGGGAAGCACCTGCTTCCTTTAATTTTTCATTTTGCTTGAACATCCGCAGCAAAAGTGATTCCACCTTGTTTAAAAGCTCAAGGGCAAGAAAATAAGAGGTGGATGGGGACAGAGAGGACACACACCAGGGCTTACTCCAGCAGATACCTTTATCTGAAATGAGGCACCAGCGTATGAGCCTTAATGGGTGCTTGTGGGAACAAGCAGAGATGCCTGCCTTGCCTTACTTAATCAGATTCAGTAATGAGCATTCTTTTCCAGCTAGGAAAAGGGATGTAATGCTCTCGTCACTTGGGATACCTTGTCATTCTTTAGTTACTGCTTCAATATTCTGCAGTATAAGAGTATCTCTATAATGGCATGATTGCCCTTCCTCATATTTCCTGCACTTGTGCTTTTTAAACATGTCTAGCCTAAAAGGTTGAATGTCAACATTTGTTGACTCGGGCAGGGAGAACATGGAGAAGGGCGTGCAAATTGTTATTTCACAGTTGATGACAGAGGCATTTTAACGAAAGTATCAAGCTTCCAAGCCTACTGTTGTTATAGTTCATTTATGGCATCAGCTATTTAATATCTACCCACTGTACATTTGTTCAGTCATCATTCCTGCCTTTGCATCTCCAGCACACCATGTCGTAATTTCGAAAGCAAAGGGTGTCCTTGACTTAAGGAACACGACAGGATCCTTTGCACTAGAGGCATTCGCTGCTCTGGAACATCAGAACACCTAATTGCTGTCATTTGCAATGCTTGCGCAGGCTTGGTTTCCTTAGTGTCAGGTATATGTGTAACACTCAGTCTTTCTGAGTTTACTGTCTTTGAAGCCTGACTTTCAGTTTCTGCCATGGCAACAGCTTGTGCAAACACTTAGCTTTGGAATCAATTTTTGTCTTTTCATTGATATTTTTTGTGGCGTATGCAAGCTTGTGCTCGCTAAGCAGTGCCCAGCATATGGATAGTAAAATGACAATGATGTGTGAAAGTGGCATATGACTGAGAATCACTCACTGGATATTGCTCACATAGAGATGCCTTTTTTCATATGTTAATCTCTAATTTTGTGAATGCCAGTAGGGAACTGATGGTATGTTACTTTTGAGCTAACAGGGCGGCCATGTCAGCATTCAACATAGCTTGGGCATTTGTTGGCAGGTAAAATTGGCAACATTTCTGTTAAAGTACACTAGGGGGAAGTGACTGACTGAGCTTTCAACTTGCCATACATATTGCTAGATGATGGGTTATGTTTTTCTACAACCCATTTCACACTTCACAGGCAATGTTGTGGAGGACACCCAAGTAGTGTGGTCATAGAAGTGTCCCTCTGTGCCTTTCGCAGTGCACTTGCTTTTGGTTTGCAGTTCCTTCTACAGAATAACTACTTCACATATTATAACTATGACTTCTGGACATAATGTTGCATCGAATCACATTTGTGCACGTTTGTGCTTGCAGTAGGCAACCTACTGTGTTTTGGTCGCTAGCGGTGCACTGTAGCTGCCGGTTGCAGAAGTAGGCGAGTCTGCTTGTTCGGCGGTAAACAGGTTCACATCTGTGATGTCTTCCGTGTAATAATTACATCATATTTTTTAACATAATTAAGTATGCAAGCAGCAAGATAAGTCACTCTAGCCTTCGTAGCATTGCCTGCTGTGTATGGAATGGAGTGTAGCTTGTACAGCTTTTGTGTGGCTGGTGTGAATTGACTCTGAGGTGACTGGAAGGCCACAGTGTAGACCCAGTGGCAGAACAGTGGTGGTGCAGTATATGTGTGGCATCTACTAGTTGCAAGAGGGAATAGCCTGGTGTTAAACCAGAGCTGTGAGCAGTATCAGGGGCAGCTATCAGTCAACGCCTTTTTGTGACTGTCAGCCACAGCAGTTAATTGCTTGTGGCTTTGCATGCAAGGCTAAGGTGTAGGCTGCCCTAATTTCACTGACAGCTTACTGTGGAAGCCTGCAAGAAAAAGAGAGTCATAGAGGGCATACTCAAACAATTCTCTAGCAATCGGCACCACAGAGAATACGACAGTGCTACCCCCCTCAACTGTAGTAATTTTATTAACATTCCACAATTCCTCTAATCATGATGCATTAAGGTCTTTACTGCAGTGCTTTCGAGTAGATGCTGAGAGTGCTTGGTCATGAGATATAAGTCGGTATTACAGAGTAATGGTATCAAAGAGTGGTGACTACTTCAGTGAATGAGCAGCATTGCTGTTTGCTTTCTAGAATCACTGCACAATGTCAAATGAATTTGAAGGCTTACTTTCATGTTCTCAAACAAGCCTTGACTCAAAACTTTTCTTTGACTTTCCACCAAGCAGTAGAGCACAGTGCCACCCCTTTACCAAACAAGATGCTGCGCTTCAGAAACGCTCCTCGATGACTCCTACAATGCCCAGTTGTCTGAGAAGCACATCACCAGCCTGGTGCTTTGTGTTTACCACAAAGGCGAGGCTACAAAAGTATTGCTCTAAAGCTGCCGGGAAGTGCCACTGAAATCAGTAACCACTTTAGAAGAGGGGGAGCACTCTCTTGTGTCTACTTGGAGTGTTGAGTGTTGAAATGTTCTAGAATATGGGGCCCAGCTCCCATCATGGTAATAGCCATTAAGCCATAAAAAAATATCGAACAGAGTTGGCACAGCTCACGCTTCTCACTCTGCAACCTTGCTTCTTCTTGTGTGCCGCCACCTGATCGCTCCTCTTTGTCACTTTCCTGGTTGTGACATCGCTCACGCTTTCACACCTCCTTCCTCCTGCCCTCTGCTTTGCTCTCCTGCCCCGTTACCATCGTCTCCTGCAATCACCCCCTGCCTTGTCTTTCCTGGCCACAGCATCATTAACCGAAAGACGGAATCCAAAGAGGAAGAGCACCTTGTGCGCACTGAGCTCGTCGAGAAAGTGCAGAGGTTGGTGTCGTCACTGCCGAACCCGCAACCTCTCGCGGTCCGTGAGAGTGTCTTCGCTCTTGCCTAAGACAAGGTCTCTATTGAGTCAGCAAGTTTCTCATCCATGTGATGGGTTTTACCTGTAGTAAAAAATTAAGGCAGATTAACAGTGCAAGCAAAATACTGCATCGAAGCTAAGCGCCGGCCAACTTTCTACATGGGCACCTAAGACAAAATCGATTGAAAAACATGCACATGCCAGATAAGATGCAAGGCATACACAGGACGAAAGCTGCACTAGCAGCTGAACTTTATTGTTGACATAAAGTCGCATGTACAAGCACAAAGGAACAGTTAGCATGGGATAAAAGAAAACGGGAAGAGGAATGGGGACCATTCATTTAGGGAACTTGTCTGCATATCTCTTGGGTTTGTTGTAGTCCAATTCGGAAACCAAATACTCAATGCGGAAACAACTTTGTATGTTGTAGATTCTTTTAAAGCAAAGTAATAGTAAAGAGCACAATAGGTAGCCAACAGCTTGTCTTTTTACTGACAGTAACAAGAAGGCAGGCAATGAGGTGTGCCCCGGAGCTTTAGCTACACTTGCAAAAGTTTCGGCAGAGTTTTCTCATTTGGGCTTACCAGGCATTGTGGCAGCTGAGAGCATCTGATTGTACAGGTTTTGTCTGCTGCTCTTCTGTTTATGAACTTGCTTCAGTTCTTTTAGATATATCTTTATGCTAGCATTAAACGATTTGCGTGCCACATTGGACACCCACCAAGTTTTAAATGCATTCCGGCTTGTGAGACAGTTGCAAACCGGAATAGCGTGGCACGGCTGGAGAGGCACTGAAAATCAGAGTCTCTTTCACATTACTTTGTTTTAGGCAAGAGTGAAGACACTGTCACCTGACTCTGCGTGCATGTTCCTTTGCTTTTGTGCTTTTGCTCTTCTTGCATGCGCAAACACACACCTCAGTGGCTGCCTATGTCTCTCCTACATGGTGTTGTACGTATATAAAAGAGCCCTGGCATGAAGTTAAGCTATGGTGTTCTCGTTATTAAATGACTTGTGGGCTCTAATTCATTGCACAGTATATCGAGAGCAGTGTTGCCTAAAGCGTAACAATTTGTGTCTAAAATTGCGTGGCTGCCTAATGTTATCAAGGTCAACCACAGTGGCCTGGCATTGCACAGAGGTCTCCTAAACGATGTAATGTTGCATGCGTTTATGTGTCATTTTTCATTCTGTAAGTTGCGAAACAAAAGTGAGCGTTATACTACAATGACAACGCTATTGAGGTGTCCCTTGGAGGTTATGTTAGACTGCATTCTTCTAGCAGCTAAAAATGAAACGTACTGTTGCAAGTGACATCATAACTAAGTATCTAATACAGTTTTCTTACTCTGTGCTAACATACTGAATTAGTGAGCACTTGTCGAAGAAAGAAAGCAAATAGCAAAGAGAACATCAAAAAACGTTGGCGTCAGGGACCCTTGCTACATTACATCTCGTGCCTGCGTGTTAGCAGTCGCATTTTCACTATCTGGCAGCCAATCAGCAGCATTTTGAGTGGTGCACTTGTTCTAAATCTTATTTGAGTTTGGAAAAAGATAGCTGACGTAAATGTGTCGGTGCAGAGAGCATTTGAAGGACACCTTTGAAAATGGTTCATTTTGTGTTAAGACATTTTGACCCATAACACTCAACATTCCTCATGAATGCACATTGCGGTACCCTCATAAAACAGTTGGCTAGCTCACCCATTGTGAAACTTAAGTTGCACTTAAATTTACATTTGCAGTTGAAGTGTGTTTACAGAGGCAACTCTGAATTTACTGTGTTTTCTTTTGCTATTGCATTAATATGGTATTCATCTTTAGCCTGCAGTTACCATGATTGAATTTAGAGGCATCTGGTCTAATAACTGTCAGAATTGATGTTACCGTCAGATTTGCAGTGCGGTGTTTTTTTGCTCATGACTTCAAATAGCGTGTTCCCAGAATGTGTGTTTGGTAAAAAGTGTCTGTTACATAATGTTTCTGTCAAATTTTACTCTATGTAGGCGCTACTATCCTGATCAAACAACTACAGAGTATCATCGCTACATGTAAGTTTGAAACAGTTGGAGTGTACCTGTTTGTGTATGTGTCTGTGGTGAATGTACTTTTGAAGCTTGAGTCATTGCTCACGCGCTTGGCAGTGGGCATACCTGCATGTATGATCGTGTGTTGCTCTTAATTCTCATACCACACTTTAGTGCCTGATGGTGCATCCAATGGTTTTGTTAAATACTTCAGTACTTCTATTGTAATTTATGAATGTACGTTTAATAGAAGAGGCATGCTTGCACATAGCTGTCATGTTGCCTGTTACCGTGCTGCACTTGATAGTTTCGGTGAAAAGTTGTGGCTGCTGAACATTTGAAAATTTGTGCGGTGTTCTGACTAACAGTGTGCTTTGTGCGCGCAGTGGAGTATGGTAAATATTTGTTGTTTCTTGTCAAGAACTTGAGGGCACGAACTGCTGTTATTGCAGCAAAATCTTGTCATTTATGCACTTACCGACACCATATGGTTAATGAGATGAACTGTATGTGTTCTTGATTTACATATGTACATGTCAGGGCAGTTGCATTACATTTGAACTTCATCGAGAACAGAATGAGCAAGATATGCACTGTGAGCATCCTTGTTCTCTGTGCAGTTCCCACGTGACATTAACGTGTACTTCTTGGCTCAATTCTGTGCCCTGCACAATCTGTTCCTTTATTTCTAAAGTGTACGCGGGGCAGATGACGGCTGCAAGAAGTTATAGTTAGTTAGGTTAGCTAAGTAGAACAGACTGAACCAGGTAAAGAATCTGTAATATGCTGTGCAGAAAGAAAGAGTCATTGTACCTCGTTACCATGGAAGGAAACCCAGACAGAAGCTGTGTGCACACTACTGCTGTGTTCATTTATGAGAGGAAAGTACTGCAGCTTTATGGAATTATGCCATTGTTATAAGGTCACAGCAGATGTTGATGAGTGCAGTGTATAGCCAAATCAAGCTTGGGTGCGCAGTCCCCTGCAAATTGTCTCGTGACTCGGCACCTTTAGACTTTTGCCTGCCTCTTACAAACATCCTTGTCTCAACACTGAAATAAGCGACCAAAAGGAATTCGGTTTCCTGCGCTGCAGTCTGCCTAGTGTAAAATAAGCAACTTGTTGTTTGCTTCCTTTCCAGGCAAGATGGCAGCTCACCGCAGGTGCAGGAGTCCTACTCGATGAACTACCACAGTACAACGTCGACCAACGGTCACCAAGTGGGCGATGGCGAGCACTCGCCAAACTCATCCAAGCTGGCGGTGCCGGGCGAGAATTCCCAGCTCGTCAGCCGAACAACGCAGCAGACCAAGACGCAACAGGTGCCGTACACTGCATTGCGTTGTCTAAACCATTAAGTGCCACGACGAAGTGTGCTCAGGTGCACTCCAGTCTAACGAATGCATCAAGCTGCCATATTTACTCACAAAGGCCCACCTTTGTCTAAGAGCAAAAAAATATATATATATTTCACTAAGCGTCATGGGCATACTTGCGTACTGGTCAATTTCTTCAAACCACCACTTTACGACGCTAGTTACTGACCTGCCAACAATTGCACCTCTAACTTTAAAAGTACAATTCTAACCGCTTGCCAGGGCACAGTTTTTTTACTCAGTGCTGTGGATTATGTGGGTGGTTGCTATGTTGGGGAATCCATTGCAGGAAGAACCTAGACAGCTAATGCTGTGAGATGCGTTCATGTCTAAATGTGCGACATTGGTGCTGGAAGGCACGCAACCATGCAAGTCCTTTTTTTTTTTCCCCCCCCTCAGTGAAGGATTTTACACCTTGGGACTGTCTGCATAATCTGTTTTTCTCACAGAGTGAAACAAGCTGTCCTTCTGCTTTCTTTGCAGGTCAAGACGGTCACAAAGGTCATAAAGACGAGGGAAGTCCGCCACGTGGGTCCTGACGGTCAACCGCTGGACTACAACCCGTACGGAACGCACGGCATGCCCATGGCAGGCTCCGACTACGTCACATATCCCTACACAGGCGCCACTGACAACTCCCATGGCTACGGCAGCTACGATACGGGTAGGTTGTCCTCTTTGAGGCATGGTTTTCTTTGGTCTGTGATTAGCCTACCTTGATTGTTGTTTTCAGCAGCTTGACTGTTGATGTTGTTCGAGTCATGTGTCATAGGAAAGTAGTTCGGAGGAGGTCCCTAAAAAATTGCATTTTTGTGGTACACTGCCCTGTTGTAGCGTATTAAGGTATCTGCTGCCATGCCATAATGACTATTTAAGCTTTCTTCTTTCCTTTGAAGATTGGTTTGTCCACATGTTTGTGGTAAAAATGGCCGAAGCCAAAGCTAACCAACTAATTAACGAAGTTATCTAACTAAACAAAGAATATTATTCACTGAATAATAACTTGCCTGACTAAAGTAACTAAGCAAGTATTAACAAGAAGGAAAGGGATTAACTGAGGGGCCCGCTTTCTTTAGTAGTCGTATCATAAGAAGCCAACAAACACTGACACCAAAGACAACATAGGGGAAATTACTTGTGCTGAATAAATGAAACAATGAAACGATAAATTAATGGAAATGAAAGTGGATGAAAAAACAACTTGTCACTGGTGGGGACCGAACCGACAACCTTCACATTTCGCATGTGATGCTCTACCACTTGAGCTACCCCGGACCCGCCGTGGTTGCTCAGTGGCTATGGTGTTGGGCTGCTGAGCACGAGGTCGCGGGATCGAATCCCGGCCACGGCGGCCGCATTTCGATGGGGGCGAAATGCGAAAAAACACCCATGTGCTTAGATTTAGGTGCACGTTAAAGAACCCCAGGTGGTCAAAATTTCCGGAGTCCTCCACTACGGCGTGCCTCATAATCAGAAAGTGGTTTTGGCACGTAAAACCCCAAATATTCAATTTGAGCTACCCCGGCACCGTTCCCCCATCCGCTTTCTTGGGTATTTGTGTTACTACTAGAACTAAACCCAGTTTTTCCGAACGTGAGAGAAGCCCGCAAATGCACACAAAATTGGCACACGACTAGTCACTCGAGGCACTTTGCATGTATTTGCAGGCTTCTTTCATGCTTGGAAAAACACTTTCATGTAGCACGTATTGAGCAACGGAAAGCTGTATTGGAAGTTTTTCATGTTTCTCTACAATTCTCTCATTGACACCTTTCATCTAATTATAATGTTTGAGAAGTTGATTAATTAATTGACTAATTACCTAATGATGTGGAATAAACAAAATTTTGTATCTCCACTCAACGGCAAACAACATTACCTTGGTTCTGTCCAGCTACGTGGCATCTGCATATTTTTAAATTCTGGCTAAAGTTAGTTGGCACAACCTGTATAGTAAGTGCAAATAGAGGCAGCTACAAGCATACAAAGCATACAAGGACCCCTGAGAGAGAGAGAGAGGGCTCTTTATTAGAAAAACAGAGAATTTCGCCGGCGCGTATATAACCGCTGGCATGCTACTCTGTATAGGGATGGGGAATGGGATTAAAAGATTCTAGAAAAGAGCGGGAGAAAAAAAAAGGATAAAAATATGAAATGTCCAAGTGGACCTGATACTAATTTTTACAGGTGGCATGGCGGGTAAATTTAGGCTTTTGTATAGGAAGGATGCAATTTTTAAAGCTTTCCTATTTGACCAATTTCTGTCAGGTATTTGAACAATAAATCCAAAACCAAGGACCCCTGAGTATACTATTGTGTGTACTTCTCTTTGTATAATAAATCAAAATTATGTTTTGGTCCATACTTTATCAACCTCAGCCAATTAAAACATGTGAAAAATCACAAAGGTTTGTGCCCTGAACTAACATGCTGAGTGTATTTTGTTTCTTTTTCATTCGTGTGTGTGTGTGTGTGTGTTGAGGGGGCGATGGGGTCATCTTATTCCCTCTTACGTACAGGTGGTGTCAAAAGCTTATGGACTGAGGAATCTGAGAGAAAAGCTGAATATATATCCGTAGCCTGGGCATACAATGTAATATCAGGATTCCTTGCCTGTACCAGTATGGACAAACAAAATCACATTGTGTAATTTCACTGGCTACAGTAAAAAAAATTGAGGGTATTCACAGATCTTGTAGTCCGTTAACATTTGGTGATGACTGTACTCACGTGTGGGCTGGAGTGCCTGCCCCAAAGGCTTTATGGGTACCACCATTTGTCTTATTACTGTAAATTATCTGAGAGGTGGCTGTGGCTTCGTGCAGCTAAGGAAACGCCAATACTTCGCTTGTTATTGCAGGCGAGCCCCCTAGTCCAGCCAGTCAGGTAGCGCCTCCACACGCCGCCTATCCCCAGGACTATGCCACATACGGCTCCTATTTGCGCGACTACGACTATGGCGGCTACCCCGGACAAGCGCCAACCCCTCCTTCGGTCACGTCGGAGTCACCCCTGCCTCCCTCGCATATGGCTGTGCCCCAGGCCGCATCGTCTCGAAGTATGATGTCGCCCCTCATGGTCGCCCCTGACGGTTACACCCATGGACATTCGGGTTATGATGAACTTGACCCTCAGCCTCCGAGGGGCGGCGTGGATTACGCACCGGACTGCTACAGGAGTACACCTTCACCGGCGCCTCATCCGGATCGCTACGGTGAGAAGCGCTTTACTCTTCAGGCGGAACATTGTTAATATGTTTCCAGCTAATAAGGCTTCCCAGTTTGGCCACTCTAGTGGAAATCATCAAAAATCTTCCAATTTGATGGCATTCGGTTTATATCATTTTCTTGGACAGCAATTCTTTTGCGTCTTTTTGCCAAGAGATATCTGCCATCACTTGTACACTTTAGGCGCTAAGGAAAATGCAGGGATGAAAGCAAGGACACCGTGTCCGTCCTTTTGTCCCTGTTTTTTTTTCTTCGTGTTTCAAGTCTTCCAGTAAAAGAACACTACTTGTCCAGCTCTCAAGCCTTGTTTAAATACCTGAAAGGCACGCACATGGCACACAGGCCTTTACTTTCTTTTTAAGAAAAGGACGATGTGCGCAAAAATGTCTTGTGTATTTTGCACCTATTTTTGTTGAAGCATGCACAATCAAGTAGACATAATCGAGGCCTACAAACATTGATGTTGCAAGAGCATGGCAAGCGATATGGTCAATCCTTTCAACTTGTAGCTTTAATGGTAATATATATGTCACTTTGAAGCTTTTAGAAACATTGTTTTGTCTCTACAAACATTCAATGCTGCCTAACAGTTTCATGAATGAACTGTGGTTGCAATGAAACAAAAGAAACAACGGCTTTGCACTGATTAATTCTGGACTTGCATTTCCATGTATGAATTGTTTTTGCTGGCTCCAATGGTATCTGTTTGGTATGTTTCTCATACTGATATAGTTTAGTAATTTTGCATCATTGCACACAGTGTCACGCTCGCATGATTGTGCAAGTCTTCCACATATATTGACGGTTGCATACCACAGCCTCGCGATGACGTGATACTACTGCGGTCACTACTTGAAGGCTTTTCAAAAGCAGGCAAAAAGTTTGGTGAGAAAATGCTTGATTTCACAGCGCTGCTGCACCTGATGTAGTCCGTGACGCAAATGGTTAATTTTGGCTACAAAGCATAGGAAAGAAGGAAAAGCGTGGCTATATATGTTGTTGCTATTCTCTTGACAGTAGCAAAGACTTCGTGCAGCCATAGACGCATCGCACGCTATTCCACCAACAATGACAAATTGGCACCACCTGTCATTAATAATTCCCTGTGTTGAATGAAGTGCTGCGAAACGCCCTACAGATGCCTGCACTGCATTCCTTTCTATGTCATCACCCTGCAGTTTAGCATCTTCTGGCTAGCAGTGATAACCACGACAATAACCAACCTGTGCAGGCACCTATGGCTACTTGGGTGCGCCCGGTGCGAGCTCCCCCGGCTACAGCCCGGGCTACGAAGGTGCACCCCCGCCGCAGGGGTATCTCGACCGCCGGCCAAGCTATGACGAACACCAGGCGGGTCCCCCAGGTGGAGCGAGGGGCCCCTACGGGGCAGCTCCCCCGCGAGCCCTCTTCGAGGAGGAGGAGGAAGAGGCCAGCCCTGCACCCCCACCCCTGGAGGGGCAGCTTCCCCCCAGGCCACCTTACGTGGGACCCCCTCTTGATGGTTCTGACCCCAGAGGTCTGCATTCCCGTTCACCATTGATGTTTTCTCACCACATGCAAAGTACATGCTCTTTGCATGACCTTTACATGTCCTGGGCACTTAGTCCTCATTTTGTGTGAGTGCTAGATGTACAGAAAGTTGGATAGGGGCACGGTTGGGCGAGGAGGAAATTCAGTTTTCGTCACAGCATGTCAGATGACGTGGCAAGCATGTGTCCATCATTTACATGCTCGATTATGGGGGTAGTGCAGAAAAATAGCGATCCCATATTTTGTAAATTTACATTTCGTTCAATAATGTCAAGGAACAGAAGTGACGGACATTTTTGCAGCAGTAATTGCTCAATACTGGTCGAATTACATGCCGTGCTGCCCCTTAAACAAGCTACAACGGTATCCTTGAGCAGACGACGTCTGCCGACACCACAGATTCACTTGCTCGAATGTGGTGTGTGTGCATGTGTGTGCATTGGAAGGGTGACCTCGGAAGGCAAATCTCTGATTAGAGTTGGGATACGGTGTGCTCCAACAAGCAGACTGTCATGGTTCTTTCCTCTGTTTGCAGTTTTTCTGTCTCTCTTGTTATCCATAATGTAACCGCGCAAACAACAATGGATGGAAAAGGAAACAGTGCGTTTCCTACTTCGTCCGTTGTCGTTTGCGCGGTTTCATTATGCATTCAACTATTGACCACCAACTAGCCCACCTTTCTCAGTTTCTCATGTTATCGCGGGCTCCTGCTTTGTGCAGTAGGCACCCGTTTCTCAGACATTCCGTATGCATTTTTCACCTTGCCACAGAGACAAGCACTTTCCAACTGTGCTATTTACGGATGTGGTGGAAATGTGTCATGCCAAATTGCAGCGTTGGTTACACATCCATTCACGCATGGTTGTTCACTGCAAGTACAACTTCGTTTGACTGCACATGGATTTGTGTAATATTTGTGCTCGTGAATTCAAACGTTCTTGTGGCTTTGTTTATAATGCTTTATCTTTCTGAATTTCCAAGCAGTCATACACTTCTAAATGTATGAGAGCAATAAGTTTCTGCACGCATGCATATAATCATTGCAACTTGTCGCACGCATAAGGCACATTTTGTTAAAAAGTTGCTTGAAGCCAGAAGAACAAAGTTTAGACAGATTCATGTATGAGGGTTGATCAAATGAAACCTGTTTGCTGACAGCATCTGAGAAAGGAAGAATTGTATTTAAAGAGACTAAATTCTGTGCTGGTTCATCTACAGGTAGGGCACCATTATTGCTCACAGAGATCAGCATTATTGCTCTACTTTGTGAAGCAGTGAATAGGGAAATATGAAAATCTGGAGGTCACGTGGTGATCATGTCAGCTCGTCCGTTTTGGCTCGCACAGTTAAAATTAAAGAGCAGGTACAGGACCTCCAGCAGCAATTTTTTTATGTAACGAATTGATATACAGTTTACTCTCTTCAAAGGGAACCTCAAGCAACCAGGGAAATTGGTTCCGTTTATCAGGAGTTCCATTTACTGAGAGACGCTGCAGAGATTATTGCATGAATTCAAAACCGACCAACCATGAGGATGGTTTCCATTTAAGCAGCAGTTCCATTTAAGTAATTTTCGCTTGTGGAGGTTCCACTGTACGACATTTTTTCGTGTATAACGGGCACCGAAATTTCAGTAAAGTGGATGGTATAGTTGGGGTGTGAGTTATATGTGAATTTCGCCTTTTAGTGTGGCAGCACACACCACGCGGTCATGAAGCCACTCCTCAAGGCGAGGTTCTCTGCCATTCAAAGTTTCGTTATTTCCTAGGGAACCCCACCCTCTCTCTCCGCTTCTCTGTGTACAAGCTCCCTTCTTCCCTTCTTCATGGTCACCCTTTCTCCCCCCTTTTATGGACTGCCATTTTACGTTTAGTAGGTAGTTAGCGAAGTGTGCATGCGGCGCCGGAAAAATCGTATGTCACCTGTTCCCATGGCACTACCCCTGTTCATGCAAAGCAGTTCGCGATACGGCAATGAGCCAAATCATTGGCAGGATTTTCAGTTCGGTCGCGTTTGCTCCATCACCGCTGCCCATGTGAGGGTTGCTCCGTCTACGCTGTCATCCGCTGTTGTGTGAATTCCAGCTGGGAAGTGATCCGATTCACGACACATTCACGACTGATTCATCCGCAACAAAGTCCAGCGTGAGAATACAGCTTTGTCAGCATCGCCGAAGATACGATGTGAATGAGTCATGCATCTGCAAATGGAGACTGTTTTTGCAAACATCTGGGCGTTGTTGTACACAGTTATTTCCACGGATTATATGAGCGGATTTTTTTTTTCTCTTTCCAGGCTGTTGTAATTGGGGGTGCAGCTTATATGCAGTGATGGGTTAAATGGGAAAAAATACAGTGTATTGGCACACAGAAAACAATAGACTTCTAGTTGAGTGGTCTATCAGTCTAGTACGACTTAATATATTTCTTTAGCTTCCCTTTAACTGCACTAAATACAATATATACAGGCATCCACGATGGGTATCACGGAATTCTTCTTTCTTTAGAAGTCTCTATGTATGGTCAGACATTTGTCTTATTGTGCGAATCAATCTACAAATGCCGTCCATGTAAGATTTCAAAGGTTGGCTTTCAGAAAACACTGACAGATGGCGACCTTCACCTGAATGTCTGAATGACACCTCTGAACCTATCAACACCTTCTTGAGAGGCCTAGAGATGTGAAAGTCCTTGTCCAGTGGCTGTTTTTCTTGTACCTGATTGTCTCTCCACATTCTCAGGTGGCGGGGACGTGCGGTGGCGAGACCCTGACCTGCACGAGGTCATAGAGTTCCTGGGCCACCCCAACAGTGTGGTGCGTGCCAATGCGGCTGCCTACCTCCAGCACCTCTGTTACATGGACAATGGCATGAAGCAGAAAACGAGGTACGTACTTTTGTGATTGTCTGCACCAAAGGGCACATGAAGCCCTCGTAGGACTGTACGTTCTTTCTCGCAGCATTCGGGTCTGCATTCTGGAACGGTCGCTTTCAGCAAGCGCAGGTTGAAGCCAGCAGGCCAAATGTTGATTGCTCTAATGAGGTGTCATGCCACATTTCATGCTACGAAAGGGGGAAAGTGATCATCCGCACAGTAATGTCCACTCCACTCTTGGTCACACAGAAATGAAACTACCCCTGAATAATGAAACCTCAATCCCTCGATCAATCAACTCTAGGCCTCCGTCAAGCTTGCAGGTTACTATGAAAGGCAGACAAATCAAAAGTCTCATGTTTTTGTGTGTTTGAATTAACAAACTCGATCCTGGGAAGTATGCCTAACTTGTAGGCATCTCTTTGTGTGCAGAAATCCGTCCCAGTGGTTTTTTACTAAACAGTAGAATTATAAGACTAGAGAGTACTAGTACAAAAGGATATACAGAATCGTTCTTACACTTTTTAGGTGCCATGATTTTAACAAAACGAGACCTGACATTTTTTTTTCGTCTATATTACAGAGCTTTGGGAGGCATCCCACTCTTGATAGAACTTCTGAACCAAGACTTCCCAGAAATTCAAAGGAATGCCTGCGGTGCTCTTAGGAACCTCTCCTATGGCCGACAAAACGACGAAAACAAGGTAAGCCTTGCCTAATCTTGCGATCATTGCTTATGTGTTAACTGTGTTAGGGCAACAGCTTTAATTTCTTCAGAGTGTACTAGCATGTTCAAATCGTTCAACCCACCTCTTCCACCAGCACATCACCGACAGGTGTATGTCATACACAACAATAATTTATTATAGCTTATTCACTTCCAAGAACTTGAGCGTTCAGTTTTGTTCTTGTGCTGCAAATATGAAATTGGAGTGCATATTTATTTTGCTTTCCCCAACATCTTATGCAGGCAATGAAACACATCCTGACGAAAGAACCAGCTCTCAAAAGAACACTGAATTAGAAAAAGAGAACTTTTGTTAGCAATCTTTTGAGACTCTGTAGCATTGCAAAAATTTCTGCTACGAAAGAACTTGGCTCGAGGTAGCATCTAAAAGGATGCCTTTAGTCATCCCAGCAAGGATGGACACCTTGCAAAGGGCAGTTCAATTATGTAAACTAAACTTTTTACATTGTGATTATCTTTGTAGTTCTACTTTCGTCATTACTTCTGTGTGCTGTCATGCTACTCATGCTTCTTCAAAAATTTTAAAAACTGCTTAACACAAAAGTTTGTTTACCTAAATTAACAACATGTTACTACATTTGTAAACATGCATGCTTTGCTTTTCACCAATCTTATAAATTATCTTAATGATGTTCCTGTTTGTGCTGACAGCTTCAAATTCATTTATTTCAGATAACTAACTTTTCACTCAAATATTACATTGAGGAAAAGCATTTAGTGAAACCCGTGAACTCGCTATACATTTCTGTTCTCATGAAAAACTTTCTTGTTGAAAATTTTCGTGCTTGTAATGTCTTGTGACCCAACCATAAACTATACCGTATTTACTCTATTCTAACACGCCCTCGATTGTAACGCGCACCTGTTTTCCGTGACAAAAGCAAAGGAAAGAAAACCGCCCTCGATTTTAACGCGCACCCGTTTGCCGCGACCTAAAAAAAAGAAATGTCCTTTACAGTACCGCGCACCTCATTCTTTCATACAGGAATACGACTTTCTGTCATTTTGAAAAACAAAGATTTACTCCCAATACACTAAAGTTGCGATAAATAAAAAAAAAGTTGCAGTTTCGTCCGAAAAGCGAAGCATCGTTTACGACAGCAAATTAGTAGACAGCTATACGAAAAGTAAGGGTAGCAGTTTTATCGGCCGTATGAACTTATAAACATTCGCTTACTAACTAAATTAACAAGCATGGTGTCATGTGCACACAAGAACACATGAACATGTCTCGCACAATGACCGCGGAAACTCTTTTATCAAAACGCTGGAGTGGGGTAGTGTGGTAGCAGGAGCGAGCGAATTAACCTTTGTGTGGCCTCTCGCTTCAACGCAAACTAAGCAACAAGAACACAGCACGGTGCGCCTAATATGCGTAGACTATTGCCTCCATCACAGGTTGCTTGTAAGATAGGGGCCGCATGGCCGCGCCGTACGTAGCAGCCACTGGAGTAGAAAGCTTCTCCTGTTTGCCCAGTCGTGCACGCAAATTTCGGGAACTCCGAATGCCTGTGATGCGGCCCGATCTCCGTCCGTCTTCGCACACGTGGTCACTTTCCTTGTGATTGCGGCATTGTGGTGAACTCGGCATGTCTTTGCAGTCGGCACTTCCATGCTGATGGAGCAAATGCAGAAAACGGGAAGTCTGCGAAGACGGACAGTGCACTAACCTAAGCGCACATACTACAGCACACGGAGGAAGCTACGGCAGCTAGGCTCAGAGCGCGTGCGACGTGCCCATTTCGAAATGTCGATGGAGATATGGTAACGCAGATTTAGGGTCGTACTTAATTCTAATGCGCAAGCTATTTTTGGACCCGTTCTAACGGAGAACAAGTGCGTGTTAGATTCGAGTAAATACGGTAAATGTCAACTTGTGGCCTATAATGTCATTTGATTAATGTCATGTATAATGGGATGACAATGTCAACCTATAAACGCTGACATTGTGCGTCATTTTCTCTTCCGCGATGCAGCGAGCCATCCGCAATGCGGGTGGCATACCGGCCCTCGTGCGTCTACTGCGAAAGACGCCCGACAATGAAATCCGCGAGCTGGTGACCGGGGTCTTGTGGAACCTTTCTTCATGCGAGGTGAGTCAATTTGTAAGTTTCACGAGTTACAACTGATGGCCTGTGTCGTCATGCAGCCTAAAAATGTTGTTGTCTGTAAAAGCCACTTGTACAATTTACAGGGTATCCCAGCTAACTTTAGCCAGAGCTTAAAGATATGCGAGTGCCGCATAGCTAGACAGAACCAAGTTAATGTTGTTTGCTGTCGCTTGGAGATAATCAAAAGGCATTCGCATATTTTTAAACTCTGGCTAAGGTTAGCTGACACACCCTTGACCGGTTGGCATTAAAACTTTGGTGATGTCATGATACGGAAGTATGAAGGGTAACACAACACAAACAACATTTGAAATTTCGAAAATTGTCCTTACCGTATTTACTCGCATAATGATCGCACTTTTTTTGTCAGAAAAATTGAAGCAAATTCAGGGGTGCGATCATTACGCGGGTTAAATTTCCCGGGAAAAAAAAAATTTTTTTTTTCGTCCGCGTTTGCTGCGGGATGCGAGATTGCGGGTGCGGGACACCAAAACAAAAATGGCGGCTAGCGGAGCGAGCCGAACGCGCCGAACGCGATTTTTTTTTTTCTTCTCGTGAGTACATTACGTGCATTGAAACAGTTTCTTCCGTATTAGTGATGAATAATATCGTTAATATCGGCAAGTTTGCGGCAATAACGTAGCCATGTCCACTTTGAGGGGACAGAAATAGGTGGGCGCGCTTAGCTGCCAGTGACAGAAACACATGACGGGCATGCTGCGGAAACTGCGGCATCTGTCTTCACTACTTTCCGCTAAGGGTGGGCGAATATCTTAGCTGTGTTACAAGCGTCGGCGTATGAATAGGGTACACGTTTAACGTATCAGAGTAAACGTGGCTACTATCATTGCCGCGCGCAATTTGTTGCGTGCTCACGAGTGCAAAAGCAGATGAAAAGAATCGAAATGCGCCTTTATTGTTTTTGTTGACATCAGCCATTATAAAGCCAACCCATAATAAAGGCAAGTTTGGTTGTACCTCATTTTGTCATGGAAGTGCGGAAAGTGATGAAAGTAATGAAATGAGGCATCTACTTAAGAATGTTTAGTGCGTGCAGACCGCTTGGCTTGTCTTGAAGAGTCGTTCGCGTAGCATTCGACAGGTGGTAAGCGCGATCATTATTCGCTAGACTTAGCACACGACATATCGCTGCGGCAAGTTCGGGGTGCGATCATTACGCGGGAAATAAAAAAAATCAAATTTTGACGACAAATTTTAGGGGTGCGATCATTACGCGAGTGCGATCATTATGCGAGTAAATACGGTACTTCCCATTCAACATAGGGGATAAATTCTGCAGACTAAAGCTAGAAAACTGTAGCTCGATTGCATGTGAGACAAAGCATACACGAATACATGGCAGATAAATAAAGATTCAACCAACTGCCAAACAACAACAGAACTCATCAATAAAAAATTGTACTCGATTGAAGTAGCAGCCGCAGAGTAAATGTTCACTTGTACAGGTTTGAAATGCTTCAACTGTCTGAAGACGGCATCGGAAAACTGAAAATTGCGCAGAAATAAGGTGTAAAAGATATTAAAGGTGAACAAACATCAATACCATCTTTTTGCATGCGACTGTACGAACTGCTGAGTCGTACTACTACCCCCGCGCCTACAGTTCACAGCCTATCAACTCGCACAATTTGCCACGTCTCTTTGTGCTGGTATAACAGTCCGCTGAGCCGTGTGACAAGCCAGCTGATCTCTTGTGCAGGAGCTGAAGAGGCCGATCATTGACGATGCCCTCCAAGTGCTGGTGAACCACGTGATCATCCCCTTGTCCGGCTGGGACCGCAACCGCGACAGGGGCGACCACACGAAGCCCCAGGAGATCTACTGGACCATCGTCTTTCGCAATGCCAACGGAGTCTTGCGGTGAGCACGGCAGTTAACGGCACTCCCCGCTGGCACGCTGCGTTGCCATACAATGACTGCTGGAGCAGCTGTTTCAGCAGGCATTTTTATCTGGTTGCAGGGTGCAAGTGACACATACAGAAACAAAAATTTTCTAGCTGCCGATGGCGTGTCGTGCGATTGGCATTCTTTGCCTACTTTAGGCATGTTGAGCCGATCTATCGTCTCTGTAGCCTCTTGGGCCAACGCAGTTGTCTGTGTTGTCTACTAACTCGGGCAACTAGGTATGTGCTCATGCTCGTGATGCCACTGTGGTTGTTGCATCGTCATCATTCCAGCTTCAACATCAGACTCTCGTCCTGCAGTCGTCATCATGCCGTTGTCGTCATACAGTTGCCACGCATTCATTGTCATGCTGTCGTTGAAATACCGTTGGGGTTGTTCCATCATCATCGATCCAGCTTCATTATCCGATTCTGCTCATGCTGTCATTGTCATGCCGTCGTTATCATACCTTCACCATCATCTCATTGTCATCGTCAGGCTGTCGCTTTACCATCGTCATCACCTCACAAACAGTCACTCCGTTGTCGTCATACCACCTTCGTTGTTCCATCGTCATCATTCCTTGTTCGTCATTGTATTGCAATCATGCTGTCATAATTCAATCGTGATTATGCTGCTGTCATGATGCCATCGTCGTCAGACAGTAGTCGTCATGCATTCATTGTCATACTGTCATCGTCGTGTTGTCATGGTCATTTCATTGTCGTCAGTCCAGTCTAGCATTGTCATCAGGTTGTTGTCATACCCTTGTCATCAGCCATTGTCATCTTACAGTTGTTGACGTGCTATTGTCATGCACTCGTCATCATCTTATCCTCATGCCATCGTCCTCTTGCTGTAGACGTTATGCCATATTCATCAGTTTAGAATCATTATCTCACATCTTCATACTGCCTTCATCGTTCCATCTGCATCATTCACTCCTTATCGTTTCATCGTCACCATTGCATCATCATCATACAGGCATGATGCCTTGATGCTCACTGCCAACCTTGGCAAGCGAGTGCCATGGCAAAATGGGCCGATACCGGAGGCGTCTGTGTCGCATTTAGCCGAAGCCACAGAAGTCTCAGAATGTCCACTGCAGGGTTTAAATGAACGTCACTTCAGCAATACAGTGTGTCGCTACAGTGCTTGAATGCTAATTGCATTACTGGCGACAGTCATCATGGATGCGTTCTGCTGGAATTTATTTTGTTCTGTTTTTGTCTGTATGATTCTGACCAAATGAGGCCAGTGCAAACAAGGGCCACCCTGGTTTTTTTTTTTGCATGCTGTTTCTCATTCGCAATTCTGAACCGTTGAAATCAGTTTATGGGAAACGTGTTTGCAAATAGATTCACATCTCACAACATGCGTCTCACTGCGTCATCTTTCCCTCGCCAGAAATGTGAGCTCTGCTGGGGAGTATGCGCGGCGGAAGCTTCGAGAGTGCGAGGGCCTCTGCGATGCCCTTCTCCACCTGATGCGGACGGCGGTGCGCAAGAACGACATGGACAACAAGAGCGTGGAAAACTGCGTCTGCACGTTGCGTAACCTGTCCTACCGGCTGCAGGAAGTTGAGGACCCCGAGTACGACAAGCACGCACCGGCGCCGACACCGTCGCGTGCCACGGGCGCAGCCATAAAAGGTGTGTTGCTGAGCGTTTCCCGCTGCCGAACAGAAACTTCTGTGTGTTCCAGTCACCATTGTTACAGAATCGATAAGGATTCCATGTTGATTCCTGTTATGTAATAATGGTAGTATGGAGAGCATGTGTAATTGTGGGACTACATGCAGGGCACTTCTGCAATGGCGTCATGTATTGTACTTCTTATAAAAGCCACATATGCTGTCGGAACACGCAAGAACTTGGTAAGAAGCATTGAGTGACTGGAAGTCAGTTTAGGAACCAACTTGAGCACAGCACTTTTTGTTCTGCTTGTGGCACAAGTCTGGTATAGTCCTTGAAGTTCAAATCGCACGTCTCTCATTGAGCAGTGATTTGTTGAGCCGCAAATTCCATAGTACCGCACTTTTTTTCTTCACATGTAAATATAGTTATCTTCACATGTCAGTAAACCCTAAGACAACAAAACTGACAACATGGCTAATCTCGGAACAAGCATTTATGGGTCAGCACATGCATAGGCATTGCAGTAAGGATACAGAACCATCGTTCATGGTTTCCACAGGCGCGATGCACGTGTCATATGAGAGTTTTAGTTTAGGTGGCCCAAACGTTGGCAACACAAGCCATCGGACATACAACAAAAATTCAGACTGGGCACAAAAGAGCACGAAGGGCCCACAAAGGAGCTTGGGTCACCCGACGCTGGGGTGTGGCTTGGGTACCCTATTCTAAAACTCTATAAAGGGTGAACTTCCTATTCAAGTTCAAGGCCAAGAGTGTTATGCATTCAATAACAAATGATTACTAGACAAACATAAATCGTGGCTCGTGTGTTAGGTGATATGTCGTGGTGTTCCTTTGCTAAACTCATCTGTGGCTGTCTTACCTGCCTAACGCAGTGGGCGACAGCTTGGGCTGCTTTGGGGCCAAGAAGAAGAAAGAAGCCCTGGAGAAGCAAAAGAAGGAGTCCTCCGGATCGGCTCTGGCATCGGCTTCGGCCAGTACATCTCCACGGCCACAGTCGGATCCCCCGTCTGGCATGGAACTCCTCTGGCAGCCGGAGGTTGTGCAGCCATATTTGGCGCTGCTGTCTGAGTGCTCTAATCCAGAGACGCTAGAGGCAGCAGCGGGTGCCATCCAGAACCTGGCCGCCTGCTACTGGCAGGTAGGCTTTCGAGGCATGGAAGTTTGAAGCTGTGGGGCCCCCGTGACTCAGTCTCCATGCATGTGTTGATGGCTTCCAATATTTCGACATAATTACCTGTCTAGTTGCGACAATTAATTGGGAATAAGGAAATAACTCCAACCGAAAGGTGGACCTTTCGGTTAGGGTCATTCCTGAATTCTTAATCAGCGAATAGTGAAGAATTTTCTTACTGGGCAAATAAGTTAGTATTCCAGTCACGCAGCTTGTAGAATAGTGGATATTGTGTTGCCTTGGTGAAAGTTGTTGAAGCAACATTAAGGTACCGTGCATACTTATCACGACTTGTTCATTTGCACTGCCTCTGTCGTGCATTGAATACAGGTTAGACCACTTATAACATACCTGTGTGTGAGAGAGAGAACTTTATTTGCCACTGCAGGGTTGGAAGTTAGGGCAGGTAGGCCTAGTGTGGCTCCCAGGTGGGGGCGACGTCTTGGGCCCACAAGACGCGGGGGAGAAGCGACAAGAGTGATGCGTAGGAGGACGAGACACGGAGCGAACGAACAAAGAAATAAAAAATAAAACGGTGGCCGTGCGATGCAGGCGTGTGGGGCTTGCCTAGGCTACGAAGCCGCCCTTGCAGCTGCACTCCCTCCTTACTGTATGTGTGCGCATTGCCGGTCTTTGGTCCTTCAGTTTTTGTGCACCTGTAGTGATGCTCATCGTCGTGAAGTACACATCTCACGCATGGTACTTTGGCTACTGTCAGTTTAAGCGGTGGTCCACAAATTTAGTTCGGAGTTTTTAGGCTTTATGTGTTCACATGCGAGCTTCTGCATTCCTACCAGTCCGCACACATACATACAAACTTTGTAGGCATTCGCACGAATTGCCACGGCTGATCGCCCGAGAAACCAAAATGAGCTTCACACGTGCTGCTGTCAGTTCAGCCTATGTGTGTGATCACATGCCCAATCTCTATGTAGTCATGCACAGGTATGAACATATTGTTACGGGGAGGTCAACGGCGAGCTTTCCACAACGGCATGCCACCCCACACCACCGCCGGTTGGGGCCATTCAGCATGCCTCGTCAGGGTGTCTCTGACCAAAGTCGCAGTTTGGCGCTGAACTAACGAAACGTGTCGCAGTGGCTGTGTGGCAGTTGCAAAGCAAAAGAATCACCTCAACAGTGAAAGTGAGGGCGCAGATGGCGCGGACAACACTTGCATGGCGGAAACATTGTTTACATCATGTTTTAAACATTGCACGCTCATGAATCAGTTCGAGAAATTACTGAGACACTGTATGGCATCCGAAATTTTGATTGCCGTTCTGTATT
The DNA here is from genome assembly GCF_038994185.2 of Dermacentor albipictus. NCBI lineage: Eukaryota > Metazoa > Arthropoda > Arachnida > Ixodida > Ixodidae > Dermacentor > Dermacentor albipictus. The sequence goes on along the minus strand of NC_091829.1, from coordinate 42,431,114 downwards.
AGTTCTGTGGTGTTGGCGGCAGCACTGCAGGGAATTTCAAATAATCTAGCAGGTCTGTAAATTTAGTCGGCGAGTTTCCTTTATGTTACCTTTCCTTCTATTCTTTTTCTTCCTTTCTTTTTTTTTTCTTTCTTTTTTATGCGAGGACTACAGGTCCCCTGACATTAACCTTCCAACGTTTGTAAATTTAAACGCATGAAAACATTCAAGCCGCATGCTACGATCCTCAGATACTCGCAACTGCTTGGTCTCCTTGTTTTGCACAAATTCAGCCTTTGAAAAATGTTGTTTTGGTTATAGTGTGGTACCATTTATAGTGTGAACATTTGTGACTCCGGCAACTTGCACTATAAGTGGTCTATGCTGTAAATGCACTAAAATGTATCCTGCTTTGAAACACGTCTGAAAGGGCTGATTTTCCCCCCACGTGCTTCTTAACCATGTTTCCCAGAGTTTAACTTGGGCAGGAAAATATACTAGCGCACTGTTCATTTGGGTGTTGTCTCCCAAGTGTGAAAAATACTTGTGCTTGCTTGCAGCCAAGCATAGACATCAGGGCAGCTGTGAGGAAAGATCGGGGCCTGCCCGTCTTGGTGGAACTGCTCCGGATGGAAGTGGACAGGGTGGTCTGTGCGGTGGCCACGGCACTGCGAAATCTAGCCATGGATCAGCGGAACAAGGAGCTGATCGGTGAGTTGCAGAGCCACATAACTGCAGGGCGACAAGCGTTTATTTAATATATATTTGCTTACGATACCAAAAATGCACCAATAAGTGGGATTTTACTTGGGCAGTGGTGCATCTGCGATATACTGTATACTCGTGTAAGGAACGCGTTTGCATAGTAAACGCGCCCTCAACTGCGCTCTTGTACAGTCCCACGATCGAAAGACCTTGCTGTAGTTTTTCGGAGAGTCTAGCATCTTTTACACTGTACATGCGTTTAGGACAAGCGCACTTACTCTCACTACTCGTTACTGTGTTGGAAGTACGTAATAATGCTATGTGAGAAAGGCTGAGATTGCGTAAACGAAATTCTACAGCTAACTTATGTAAGCTGCGCGTCCACCCTAGTGCCAAACATGCCGTGACGGCACACCGGCAGGGGTGGTGGGCCTGATGGCGGGGAAGCTAACAGCAAAGCAGACGCCAGAACACTGGTGGCAAGCGTGCGGTAAAAACAGGCTGTGCATTATCGCAGTCGCTCAAGGCCTGACAGAAAGAATGACTGGGATAACGCTCAGCCTGCTTTAAATGCATAAGCATTTCTATGCCGACCCAACAAGGAAACCTGTCCATCATGTAAAATGAATCGCTATAACAAAAATAATGTATAAAACAAGTTTCTTTAAAGGCTCCTTGAAAGATTTGGTGATGGTGGAATAAACGCCATCTCTCGAACCACATGTAGAGCTGATTCTATTGTAGCAAATGCACTGGTAGCAATTCAGGGCTATTTCTGACGTTGCTATGGTCCCCCCCCCCCATACACGCGCGCGTGCAATAGAAAGAAAGTTATTATTATTTCTTTCTTTTGCCTATTCTTCCCTTCTTGGTCAAACTCCTTTATTTTTGAGGTGATCAGGTTTCCAGGTATAGGTGTGTTTACGACCTCTAAACAGCTTTTGTACATGATAATTAGAATAAAAATATTTGTTTATTTAATGATGTTCCTGTATCTCGCAGTGGGAACAAACTTTGGCGAACGAAATAGTGATCCACAGCCTCGTTTAGTCTTTTAACGTTTGCACCATTTGCCTAATGCGCCGCCGTCTTCTGCTGCAGGCAAGTACGCCATGAGCGATCTGGTCCAGAAGCTGCCCAACGGCAACCCGCAGCACGACGTGGGCACCTCCGACGACACCATCGCGGCTGTGCTTGCTACGCTCAACGAAGTGATTGTGCGAAACAGTGACTTTGCACGCTCACTTTTAGAGGCCGGCGGTGTCACGCGGCTAACCTACATCACCAAGCAGAAGGGCCGCTTCTCAGCACGCGTTGTCAAGTTCACGTCTCAGGTGCGTGCGATTTCGTCCAGGCTCCATAGCTTCGTATGCGGGCGTACCTTGACCCCTTCATGCATGGAGTTTCCAAAAAAGAACGCCAGGGGGAACTCTGGCGCTAGTGTCCATGGTAGCTGCAAGCATGGCAGCTCAGCCAGTGTGGGATTGATGATGGGCAGTGTACAGGGATTTGCCTAAACTTCGACCTTCTGGCTTCAAATGGTTTTGTAACTTCGTAAATTGCTCATTCGCAACAAAAATATTGCTTTTAAGTGCAACAATTTGCAGTGATTATGCACGTGCAGGGAGACCAATTGCCTTCCTGTGCTCAGAAAACTGAGGGCTTGGAAATTTAGTAAGATAAAGCATTAATGTCGCAAGGATGTTTGAATCCATAAGCATGAAGCTTTAGACACATGTACTATCTATCATTCCCATGGTAGCCGGATGATCACAGCAGCAGAGTTTATGCTCCAGTAAGGCTTGAAGGAAACCTTATGCCTTCGATCGTGTTCCCCGAATTACAACCTCTATGAATGAATAAAAATAGCATCACCCCCTACAGTATGTCTTTAGCAATGGTGTCATGCATTTAGTTTTTGGTTTAGCAAGACGGAATCATCAAAAAGCCCCGTAATGAGTTTGAAATTAATTTGACTTCACACCTCAATACTTTTTTAACTGCTACAGCTATCAAAAATTTAATTACAGATTTGAAATCAGCACGAAAGATTACCCCAGACAGTGGAATGTGTAAAGATTCACCCAAAAATAAAAATAAAAATTTCTGGGACCCATGTTCCCCCTTAAGTAAAGTGATGCTAGGCAGGTATTGAGGCATGGATACAGAGTAAATGGGATCAGAAGTGAGCACAGCACAGACAGCTGTGCTGTGCTATACGTCAAACATATCCAGACTGTTGTAAGGACAAGTAAGAAAACTGGCACACAGAACAGGCACTAGACTTTATTGTGTTCATGTCGTTTCTCTGGTCTTTTGAGCGTCATCTAGATGCCTTGCTGTTGCAGTAGCCACTTTGCCCACGTAGCCATAGTCACTGTATGTATGCTACGCTGTTCATTTATGACACACAGCAGAGTTCTAGAGACAATTTTTTGTTTTGTTTGTTTAGTTGTCACGCTGCTGTGTTTACTCATCGTGCTGTAGTGTGGTGCGGCTTCACAGCAATGCATTCTGCAGTGCGGAAAAGCCACATCACAAGGCTCATGTTACATTTCAAGCACTTGCCCCATTTCAGGCTCAAATTTCTTAGTTTTTCGTGTGGATTACGTAAGCACAAGTATGGTGTCGGTTTTTGCCAAATCTTTTGTGTCCAGTTTGCAGTGTAATTCAATACTAGGCTTCGGTTTAGCTTATCGAATGCGCATCGTTTCACTGTAATTGCCCTCAAGAATCAGTGAGAATGACGCAAGTTCTATAAGGACAGCACTTCTCTGGAGCATACTTAACAAGGGAGCATATTTTAACATGCAGAAAGCATGAGTGCAATGCAAGAGGCCTGGTCCATCATACAGTAGCTTTACGCTGCTTTGTTCATGCCACCGTAGAATTGACTTTCCACTGACTGACCCATATTTTTATGCGATAGCAATTATACTCAACTACTAGAGGCACTTATGCGTCTCTGCTGTTGTCATGCTGTCCTGGTTTCGACAGCACATGTGTAGCCCATGGGTGGAGGGTTAGAATGCTTCTAGGTATGCACTGTGTGTTTAGCTGCAGAAATGACGAAGCCAATTGGACACGTTGTCACGCTTCGCTTAGTAGGCTCTACCAAAGCCAGGCCAGCGTTTTGGATTCCACTGCTGCCAGAAGTGCTGCGGACACTCACATGCATTAGCGCTTTTTTCTGAGCAGCTGTGCACCTGCCTACCACGTGATGGTGCATGCACTGGTCTGAGCGAAATGGATAGTAAATGTCAAGCTAAATCTTAATTCTTGCAGTGGGCGCTGACAAATACCAACTGTTCCCGTCTGTCTCATCTCGTGCACCAATTAAGGTTCGAGGTCTGCAACGCCTTGTCGTCATTGCTCATTGCACCAACGTTGCAACACGCCTGCAGAAGCAGTTGCCTCGAATACTGCACCACGCCATATCGCTGCCACGTGTTGTTAAAACGCTGTGCAAGGAGCTCGAGCACAAGGCTGCCAGTTTTTACTCTTTCCCCGAGTTAGAAATTCTCTCAGCGTTATTGAGTTATTACACTGTTGAAGATGCCATTTCTGCATTGAGGTCTTAAATATAGGCCTGTTACTTGGTTCTTTTAGCGTTGGCTGACATGCAAAAGTATGTAATTATTGCTTAAATGGTCATGTTTAGGCACCTCTTTTCTCCAGCGCAATTTGCCAACATTCGGTTTCACCCGCCTGACAAAATTTGCTCATAAATATCATTGTCAATCTCTGATGCTATAACAGGCCAGTTAGAGATTATTGACAAATTGTCTGCTGTGAAAAGTGCATTGTGAGCTTGACATTTGGAAGGCACACGTTTTGGCAGCTGTTTGGCACATGTATTTATCTGAAGTGACCTTTGCAATGCTATGCTTCACTTTTTTTTTTTTCCCCACGTTTTCCTTATTCAATCTTTTCTAGCTTCTGTACAACTTGTGGCAGCACGTTGAGCTGCGGGAAGTCTACAAGAACGCCGGCTGGCGCGAGTACCACTTCCTCACACGGACGCTCGTGGCACGCAACTCCTCGTCATCGCCCCCGTCAAGCGCCAACAACACGCTGAGCCGGCCAATCAGCTCGCAAGGTGGCACCCGCTACGAGGACCGCACCCTGCCGCGTGTGGCCCGAGAGCTTAACAGCGGGCAGCCCCCTGGTGAGCATCGCTTGCATGATTGACTGTGTGGGCAGTGAATGTGAGAACAGTTTTTCCTTCACTACCACTTGCTCAAAACAGGGCATGGCTTTGCTGTGTTGTTTTTGTTTTCTCTATTTTCATCATGTTTGTCGCATATCTGCAGATATGCAGATTCCTTAAGCTGGATTTCTTGAAGAGGCAGGCATTACAGTCAAATCCTAGCGCAGCGAAGTCCGCTTTGTTGAAATTTTCGCAACAACAAAGATTTCTTCATACCCTGTCGACACCCCATAGAACATACCGTGTTTACTCGATTGTAACGCGCCCTCGATTGTAACATGCACCCGTTTTCCGTGACCAAAAAGAGGGAAGAAAAGAACACACTCGATTGTAACGTGCACCTGTTTGCCGTAACCTAAAGAAAGAAGAGTCCTTTACAGTACCGCGCACCTCGTTCTTTCATACAGAAATACTACTTTCTCTCATTTGGAAAAGACAAAGATATATTCCCGATGCACTAAAGTTGCAATAAATAAAAAAAGTCGCACTTACGCCCAAAAGGCGGAGCCTTGATTACGATAGCAAATTAGTAAACAGCTATACGCTAAGTAAGGATAGTAGTTTTATTGGCCGTATAAACATTTAAACATTCGTTTACTAGCTAAATTAATAAGCATGGTGTCACACGAACGCAAGCAAACATGAACACGTCTCGCTCAATGACTGTGGCAACTCTTTATCAAAACGCTGGAGTGAGGAAGTGCGCTAGCAGAAATGAGGGAATTCGCCTTTGTACAGTCTCACGCTTTGACGCGAAGCGACGAGAACACAGCACGGTGCGCCTAGGTGCGTAGACTCTTGTCTGTGTCGCAGATCGCTTTCAAAATAGGGGCTGTGCGGGCACGCCGTACGTAGCAGCCGCCGGTGTAGAACGCCTCTCCTGTGTGTGCCATTCACGTATGCATGTTTAGGGAACTCCGAACACCCGTGATGCCGCCCGACTTCCGTCCGGGTCCGCACATGTGATTGCTTTCCTTTTAATTGCGGCATCGTGTTGAACTCGGCATGTCTTTGAAGTCGGCACTTCCATGCTGATAGAGCAAACGCAGAAAACGCGAAGGCGGACGATGCACCTAAGCCAGAGGAAGCATTGCCTAAGCACGCGTACTGCAGCAACACAAAGGAAGCTACGGCAGCCAGGCTCGAAGAGCGTATGAGGTGGTCATTTTGAAATGCCGATGACGATATGGTGAATGTGAAGTGCACTCTTGGCCTCGGCTGATTTTTCTACCCTGCTGGAGCTTTCCAAAACAACATATTGAGATTTTATCATTGAAATTCGTTTTTCTGGCCTGGCCGATAATTCAGACATTTCTGCAACCCCGTCTGTATCCGAAAAAGATCATTTGGCGGCTCTATTTACTTTCCGCACACAAACTGAAGAACCAAAAGGCTGCATTGCACACGCATTGGATAAGGACCACGCATGGTTGGTGATTGGCCATAGCAGACAGCTACTCCATTGCCTAGGCAGCCCCTGCGTGCCCGCTAAACCATCACGCTGCCGCTGTGTCTTTCCTTTCTTTTTCTTTTCATTTTTTTTCTCTGCTGTTCCTTGTTCCTCGCGCCGCGTGTCTTGCTCTGCATCGGAATTGTTGCTCTCCCCATGGTCACCGTGCCTCGCGGAGAAGCGCACTTGCTGCCTTGCTTGTCTGCGGGATATTCCGGCAACCGCATTATAAACAGCATTCCGTCTCACACGGCTGCACTATAAGCCGTATGCATATACATTGAGTTCTATGGGAGTCAGAAAAAACCACATTATATGCAATCCAGCACTATAAGCGGTTATGTCACAAGTGCTCTGGGTTGTAATTGGCTTGCCCATGCTCAATTTTCACATGGTTGTACTACTCCACAATGTGTTTTGTTTATTGCCATGTTTGAGAGCAGTATTTGCGTGTTTCACCCTGAATAAAGAGAAGCCACATGTCTTCGTAGGTGATGCGCAACTACTCGGGTGATTGTCCCCGTAAAAGGAACGATGGTACATCTGTCATTGGGAGGATGAGGTGTAATAGTTCTTGCACTTCACCATAAAAGTGACAGGTGCCATCAACGTTTCGTTGCTGAGAAAGTCTGCATTTTCGGGCTTGGATTTTGGGGAAAAGCACCTTATGTTTCGGAATAACTTGCGTGCTCTCACAAAAAACACAAGCTACTTTTAAACTTCAGGTTGCTGTAATATTTTCCCCTCTCTTTCTCTTTTTCCAGTGAACATGCCATACAGTCGGGTAAGCACATTTTCTTCTTGTCTGTAGTTTTCTCTATAATGACATGATGAAATAGCATTTTGTAAACTGTAAGCAGCAGGCACTTTTGTCTTTGAAGGATTGTCATTATCACTAGTGCACTTAGGTATCTTGTGAAACTGTGTTCTGTATCTAGAAGTCATGATCCACTCCCACGAGTTCCTGTGTATTCACCATGACTTGCTCCGCCCACACATATTACAGCTCACGAGAATGGGTCGCCGAAGCACAATGCGCTGCTGAATCATTCTCTCGGCATTGTTTTTGAAAGAGACAGTTTTGGGTTCTAGTTTTGCACAGCCTTCCATCAACTACAGCGGAAGCTCGTAATTCGAACTTCTGGTTTGTTCGAACTGATGCCGCAGTTTTTCCCAAATGGTGTGAGTTTCAATGTGTGAAACCACCCAGTAATTCAAAGGTGTGTGTGCTTACGGTGGTTGATTCGAATGTAACGCTGCTCCGACCATGCCCTCAGCAGCGCGCCAACTTGTGCGGCAGCTCTTCTGGCCTCGCAGTGCGGACACATGTCGGCTGCGGCTCCCATCTCCCATTGCTAGTATTGTATTTCAGCGCATAAAACGCACATCAAAAAATTTTAAAAATTTATCTGTAAAGTCGGGGTTAAGGTTATATGCAAATTTTGCCTTGAGGTGCGGCTTCACGGCAGCACATTCTACGCTGTCCTGAAGCCACAATTCTGAACTCATCACTCATGTGTTAGTTCAGCACACATGTAACACAGCATTGTACATAAGTCTTTCATTCAGTGAGCTTCCTTTAATTTGAACTCCATTTAATTCAGACAAACTTTTCCAGCCTCTTTGAGTTTGAATTATCGAGATTCAACTGTATAAAGTGCCATTGAGACAAACCTGTCAATCACTGAAGTTTTTTCTAGCAGCAAGTTTTTTCAGAGCATTCTTAGTGCCCAAAACCAGCTCTATTTACTGTATTTAAGCCCTGTCCTCACTGCTGATCACAAGTTGATTATGGTCTTTTGTATATCAGGAAACAATGCCCGTTAACTTACAAATGTACTCTACTCTAGAATTAATGGGATTTTAACGTTCCTTATTGTGATTTACACATCATGCTTGTGCTAAAAGGAGAGTGACTATTAGAAGTATGGTGGTGTGGGTTGGCTTGATATATCATTATCAAGTAAATTGTTTGTGCCATCTAGGGTTCTTTTACTGTTTTCTTTTCCGAAGGAAATGCGGGCACCATTGTTGGGTGAGCACAGTTTGCGTAGATAGCACCTGGCCAGCTGTTGCAGAAGTAGATTAATAGGCTTCTCTGTTATGTTGAGAGCTATTCAGCATGGCATTTCATTGATGTTTGTCCAGTCGGAGGAACTTCCTCTGAGCGAACTCAGCCATGGTGGTGGCGCTGCCGAGGGTCAGCCGGGTTCTCCGCAGCCCGCACAGCCGCAGCAGCCAACAATGCACCGCCCGCCCGTTGGCGGCGTCCCGATTTTCCCACCAGGCCCCGTAAGCGTCCTTCCCGGCACTGCTTTTGCGATTTCTTCTTTGCTTGTTGTTGTTCGTTTTCTGTGCTCCGTTTCGCACTCGGCAGGCGGCGGCGAAGAAGTTACTCGTGCAATGCCGTGCTTGCGCATTTTGTGGTGTGTTTTTTTTTTTTCTTTTTTATGTGCAGTACTTTCTGTGGAATGATTACTTCGCATATTATGCGACTACCACTTGTGGTCATGGAGTTGCATCAAATCCAGCGTGATGTCATTTAATTTTTTTGTACGTACTGCTGCCGAGTGCTGGACTATAGTTGGAGTTGGTTACAAAATAACAAAAACAATGAATTGTACACACCCTTGCAAGTGTTAAATGGGTGCTAGAAATTCATTTGCAGGATATTTGCGAAATTTCTAGGCAAAACAATCTATAATTTACTGTTAATGGAAAGAAAACTGTATATTATAGGCATGTTTGTATGAGAAATATGTGGCATAATATTAAGATTGCGATACTGTCTAGTTGTTGGGGTGCTGAAGAAGTAATGTAGTCCAGTGAAGTGCATCACGGTGAATTTACAAAATTGTGCCAAAAATTTGAAACATTCAAAGTGACGACATTTCTGAAGTGTGGTTAGATACAGGTCTGGAAAACTCAGAGGGTCAGAAATTTTTGTGCGCTTAAACATCATAGGCAACATTTTATGTTTTTGGTAGAAAGGGCAGGAGGTGCTAACATATCATCCCATTTGTTGGTAAATAGGTTCAGGTCTGCAACATTTTCCATGTAATAATCGGGTCTTATTTGGTATTGTGAGCTACAACTTGCTCATTTCAAGATGCCCAACATTGTCTCGTATGACTTATTAACATACTGGAAATTATTTAGATTTGTCGTCGCAGATATTGTCTGAATGAAGGCCTCCCGCCAGCAATTTCCAGTCCGCCCTGTCTTGTGTAGGCAGGCTCCGTCCTATGCTTGCAAATCGCCAAATCTCATCAGTTCGTGTAATCCTTTGCCATCCTTGACTGTGCCTCCCTTACATTGAAATTCATACTGAACTTCCTAAGAGAATAGATCCCAAGTGAAGGAAAGCACAGCCAAAGGCAGCAAAGGATTAGTTAGGTGCAGTGATAAAAGGGCATTTGTGGCCATAGGCTTGCGTTAGCCTACGGCAATTTCCAGTAAGTTAAAATCACCGGTTGAGGCCTTCTTCTTCTAGCTGACGTCATACAGGTTATCCACAATGAAGATGATATGGGGAATGGGCTGAAGGCAGCTTAGTTCACAAGGACACATGCTTTGGAAAACGTAGAGAAAAAAAAATTGGTCTTGGGGCCTGTCCTATCTTGTCCTTCACTCTCTTGATTTTGCTGTTCTGCTTAGTAGCTGTGACTTAGATAGCTTTGTTGTACTGGTTGTTGCATGAATAGGAGCACGAGGTGTACATGACTCTTCTTGCTAAAGAGCTTCCTCGATTGTGCTCTAATTTCATGCTGATGTAGCATTTTGCAGCAAGTTTAGTTTAATATCATGTTTGCAGGCATTACGCACCAGTTTCATCCACATTAAATGTGAAATGCCCTCTGCAGTGACATCACTCGAAGCGCCAACTCCACTCCCAAGAAACAGTGGCTCCAGCTGTCATGGCTACAATGAACACAGTGTTTTCACTGTAGCCATGACAAGTGGTGCCGCCGTTCTGTTGCAGCAAACTAGAAGATTTTTGGGAGTGTTGCCGCAGCTTACCCCTGCTTCACATTCATTGTGGACTGAATGGGCATGTAATGCCTGCAGAATGCTAAAATGCTTTGTGCATAATTTAAGCGCAAATGAGCCAGCGCTTTAGCAGAATCAGTCATGTGTACAATGCACTCCTATTTCTGCAAACATCAATAGGTGTTCAGCATGACTGAGGCCTCCCTGTTGCCCTGCTCTTTGTCGTCTGTAATGTACTACTTGCAAAATATTGTTTGTCCCTCTGTCTAATGCTTCTTGTTGTGATGGCTAACACTAACACAAACTGAGAACCTAATTTCGTTGAGATCTAGTTCAGCATTGTAAATGAGAGTATGTTATCACATGACTAAGTGCACCAGTGCATAAAATCTGTTGCTACAACTTCACCGTGCAATAATCATATTGCAGTTCAGAAGTGTTCACTTAGAATATCCGGTTGTCTGATGAAGAATGTTTAGTGTAATATCCTAAGTTATCATCTCCACCCTTCTTTGAAAATATGAGATATGTCACCAATGTTTGAGAGAGCACAGTTCTCATTCATTATTGGTTCACATTCATTTGCAAGGGCTCATCAGTCAAGTGATATTTCATGGTCTATTTTAATTGGCCCTTGCACCACAAGACCCCATACATTTTCACCATGCCTAATTCATGTCACTCTGACAGTTTTGCTGGCATTGGTGATTTTCCAGTGTTCTGCTATCGCTTTTGGTACATTGTCAAAAGACAGGTGCAGGCACTCTATTGGTGATGGGTGATAACTCAAGATATTGCAGTCGTGTCATCTGCCATCTACCAATAACACGCACTTCTGTGTTCACGTTGCTGTCTGTCTGTGCCATGTCTGACTAACTTTGCTCTTTCCTTCAGCCGCCTGGTTTCTAACATCTTCCCGACCTGGTCTTACACTCCTTTAACTAAAATAAAACGTGGTGGGTTTTTCTTGCTATTTCTACTCTTGCATGGCTCTTTGTCTTAACCTGTGCATGTTGCTGTGTCGTTACTTGCCGAAAGTGTGCCTCGTACCTTCCGTGTCACTTCTTATTTTCGTCATGCCTGTCATTTTTGTCACTGCTAGAAAACGCAGAGGTCTTCGGCAGTTGCAGTCAACTTGCAATGTAGAGTTCTGGCTTGTTCATAAGCATAGTGCTGCTTGCGGAATACTGGCTTACAAGAGCCGCTAATAGTAGTAGCGACATTGATAATAACATCTTGTGATGATTTGACTACCTAAAACACGTTTGAACTGTTTTTGTCTTGCACAAGTGTTCTCAGCAAAGAACATAAAGAATGACGAAACGTTACTGCTATGTCACTACAGATGCTTCACAACATAGCAGCTTAGCAAATGTGGTAGGTCACTGCAATAGCAGCTCTGTGTGCTGTCTGGCTAAAATCTACCGTATTTACTCGCATAATGATCGCACTTTTTTGTCAGAAAAAATTGACGCAAATTCAGGGGTGCGATCATTACGCGGGTTAAATTTCCCGTGAGAAAAATTTTTTTTCGTCCCGCGTTTGCTGCGGGATGCGGGTGCGGGACAGCAAAACAAAAATGGCGGCCGGCGGAGCAAGCCGAACGCGCCGAATGCGATCTTTTTTTTTCTTCTCGTGAGTACATTACGTGCATTGAAACAGTTTCTTCCGTGTCAGTGATGAATAATATCCTTAATATCGGCAAGTTTGTGGCAATAACGTAGCCATGTCCACTTTGAGGGGACAGAAACAGATGGGCGCGCTTAGGTGCCAGTGACAGAAACCCATGGCCGGCCTGCTGCGGAAACTGCGGCACCTGTTTTCACTACTGTCCTAACACGGCACGTTTCCGCTAAGGGTGGGCGAATATCTTAGCTGTGTTACAAGCGTTGGCATATGAACAGGGTACACTTTAAACGTATCAGTGTAAACGACCATTTTCAGGGATGTCAATTTCACCCATATGATGCAAATAACCCATATTACGTCACATGGGAGAGCTATCTGATTGGCTGACTAGGGCGCGTGGCCGATAATTTTTCCAACTTTATGGTGAACAAATGATGCTCGCAATAGTTGGAATGTTAGTTACTTTGTTTTTGTAAAAAGAAAATAACTTAAAGAGAATACACAAGAATAGTTTTTTAGTACACTTCAGCACTTCCGGCACACAGCAAGTGTCGTCTGCTTGTGTTACAACGTACTCCATTTTGACGAGAGCTCCGCGGTCAGAGTCGGTCTCAGTCTTTTCGCGAGCACTGTGATTCGACTTTGTTGCCTTGTGGACTGCAAACCTAGCGACCTGCAAACCGCGAGTCCAGTATTAGGGCAAACGCAAGCGCAAGGGGACAGGGTCTGGCCGCTTGACTGTGCCGGGATGAGCCACGAGATGAGCAGAAGGGCAAATGTGAACGGTCTGCACGGTGCAGCCACCTGGTGGCACAGAGCTCAACGATACACAGTAGCAGCAACGAAGTGTATTCTTTGCTGCTGGTGTGTATTTTTCGCAGGAGTGTAATCATCAACACGTTGATTTAAAAATGTTTAAAATGCTTTACACTTGGTTAGAGCAATATTAGCGCTTTGTTTGACTGGTTAAGCGCTGCGCCAGCAAGTGTCTGGACCGTGCAGACTGATCAGGCTGCTCACGTACGTCTACGCTTAAGTTCCTTCATCAACTTGAATTTATGCCTCCAGTCATTTGCCGAAATGACCAGCTTACCTGTTTTTAGCGGAGTACCGGACACGTTCGGCGCTACGACAGAATGCTCGCAACGCACGCTGCTTCGATAGCTCTCGGTCGACGGCCAAGCGGCTAGCGGAGAGGTCTCGCGCGGGACGGGGTGTGCTCCTAAACAACCGGAAGTGAGCGATGTGACGTCGCATCGTGACGCTGAACCAGTGAAGGTGGAGCTTAGCGCCGCTCGCTCGGCGAGCGAGTTGAGGAGGAAAAGCATAGCTAGGGAGGAGGGTAACTTCTAATCGCTTGCAACTCCATTAATACGTAACGCTTCACTTAAATTGTGGTGCGAATGTTCTACTTAAGCTGTACCCTACGCGCCTACAAAATTTGTCCGAACCGTTTCAGGGGCCCTTTAAGCATGTTTGGTGCGTGCAGACGAGTCGATCGCGTAGCATTCGACAGATGGTAAGCGAGATCATTATTAGCTAGACTTGGCACACGACATATCGCTGTGGCAAGTTCAGGGTGCGATCATTATACGGGAAATAAAAAAAATCGAATTTTGACGACAAAATTCAGGGGTGCGATCATTACGCGAGTGCGATCATTATGCGAGTAAATACGGTACATCATAAGCTGGTGTGACCAACTCGGCTGCCCACAAAAATGTCTCCAGTAACCCAGTATTCTGTAAAGAGTAGTATGTTAATGGCCAAGGTAAGACTCTGTAATGACTCATACTCTTCAGCGGCACAGGCTTTAGTTTTAATTAATTATCAGAAGTTGGGTAACATGCGGTTAATAATAATACAATGTGTTAAACTACTAGGCATGTGTACTTGGTAACGCTATAGTAAGTATACGAACAGAACATGGATGTGAACAGAACATTCAGCCCTGTTGCTGCAAACGCACGAGCAGGACTGTTGGCGCTATTGGCCTCAAGGACCACCACTAGAGAGAATGGCGTTGCAATTGCTATGATGTAGAAAGTGAAATCACGTGACTCGCATTCGTGCCTTCTCTGCAGCCAATGTAGCTTGCTGGCTGGGCAATCGAAGCCTTTATTGTAAGGTTGTAGATAATGTATTTCATTTCCAAGGCAGCAGTTTAGCTGCCCTCTCTTACACCATGGTTTACCGCTCGGTGCCGCAGTGCTGCTCATATACAACCAAGACCGATGCGAGTTTTCATGCGTGTCCCAAGACGAAGCGGCAGGGAGCAAGCGATGCACATAAGGCTTGTAACTTGCTCGCTCAATATGACATCAGTCAAAATGCCCTGCACGGAGATGCATGCCACTCACATGTCCGCACACAGCGAAAGCGCAGATTGAGTAGACAAAGACAGAAGTGGTTGAAGTTCCACATATTATAATAGACCGGCGAAAAATCATCGTCCCGCAATAATTCTGGTGAAAGTGGTAAGCCGCACTCCTTGTGATGAATGCTGTGAACAGTACTGCTATTGCGGCAAAAGTTCATAGTTACTTTTATGAAAGATCTTGGGAATTGAATAACCAATATGAAAGCACCAGGTTGCTCACTGACTAAAAACTTTTGCTGCGCTACACGCCATACTGGCCATGTTGTTTTGCCGCGAAATTACCATGCATACGACGATTAAAACATGCGGACACTCGCGATTAACCATGGCTGAACTGCTGAGAGACCGAATACTCCGCAGCAAGTATCACATGATGTCGCCTTCTGCATCGCGAAGAAAGTTAAGCAGGTGGCACCATGGTATGTCCTCGAGGCCAATACAGTAGTGCTGCTCGTCAACAATCAAGCAGGCTGATTATTAAACGCAGACATTTTTGGACCATTTTTGTGGCTACATTTCCTTCTCTTTGGGGAAGCATAAAGAAAGTTTTACTGGCCTTTGAAATACATTAAAGATGTAGCCCAAATTTTTAAGATATTCTTGACTAAACCATGCCTTCAATTATCAGAGTTTTAATTATTGCAGGTCAACTGTGTCACCGTACACTTGTTCTGGGTTTTGCTGTATTGCCTGCTGAAGAGTGCTGAATACTTAAATTTTAGTTTATGAAAATGCTTCATTAGGGTTTCATGAAGTCCTTAAAGGCCCCTGAATTTTTCCCACCAGTAAACTGCCATGATTTCATTTGATCATTAGCCAATACATTCTGGTTTTGTTGTACTTAAGCACTTTAACAGGTAGTGCTTGCACTGAGTCAGTTGTTGCTAGGCGATCATAGCCTGACATTGCTTGATTTGCCAATACTTATTGCGTGAACTTTCTTTTTGTGTGTCACCCTTGACTCCCATCAGCCCTCTAACATTGTGGCAAAACATGCTTGCTTTTGCTTATAGCATATTTTATCCTTTCTTAACATAACTGCATTTAAGAGCTATCTCTCATGTTAATATGTTCCCAATCCATTCCTAATTCCTTGTTTCGATGATGAAATATTGGTCACAAATCTGGGACACTCCACAAACAAAGGAGTCATGCTGTTTTCCTAGTTTTGTCACAAGCGAAACTGGGAGAATGCTATTCATGAAGCTCTGTGTTAGCTCCGCATTTTAAGAATTGGAGCGGTTGGTTCAAAAATTTGAAGGCCTTTGAACCGTTGTGTGATATGTGTTATCCTAATAGGCTAATAGGATACACTGCTAAATGTTAATGCTAGCACAACAAATGCTGGTCCCTTTCTTGCTAACAGGCATGCATCTGGGGTTGTATTCTCAGTTCGTCACTTTCAGTGATACTTTTCACTTTTGCCTGACTTAATGATCAGCACAGTGTCTCATTGGAGTAATAGGCATACCATCCACTGGCTTATCCAATAAGTGCACGCTGAAATTGACATCCCTGAAAATGGTCGACTGATAATACTGCCTTACTCGCTAGCTCATTGGGGTTGAGTGCAGAAGATGGCTAGAAATAGAAAGATTTTACAACTTGTGTGGTTAACTCTTAACAGTTCATGACTACCCTATCTTATCGTGTACGCTCTTGTCATTTGCTTGGTTTATGACACTATAGCGTTCCTTAATGTTTTCCTTTGTCTGAAAGTCGATGAGCAACAGTCTGGAGCAAAAGAAAAAATCTGGCCATTTCGCTGGCCCACCTTATCGAGAACCATAGTTGAAAGCTCGAAGAACATTCGCACCTGCCTTGTCTGTTGCACATAGTTATACATGTGGGACCAACATGCTCCCTGTGGCCCACGAGCTTGTACAACTTAGGGTGTGAAAACAGTGGAATTGTTTTCTAGGAGCCGGTACTTTACGTAGTGTGACCGAAGGGTGCAGTCGGTTACCAGTGTTTAGTCGGTTATAGTCGGCTACTGTTGGTGTGTAGCTGGAACACTGCACTGCTCAATTTCAGCTTGTTTGAGCAAGCCACGAGCAAGCTTGAGTTGAAAGGACACTGATTGTAAATGCTTAATGAGGCTAGCTAGACGAGTACATCGGTGCTCCTGAACTCTCCCGCTGCGGTCACGTCCAAGGCCTCAAGGGCAGTTATGCTAGTTATCCAAAATTTCACTGTCGTTTTGTATATTCGTACCCTCTCTTGGCCGGATTCACTAGCCTTTGGTTGGTTGCTGCCACGTTTTTCTTTAACATGCAAGGAAGCTCCTTTCGGCAACTTGAAGGCAGCCTCATCAAAAGTTACGCACTTCTGTATCGTTTTGTGTAATGCCTCACTTTTTCCTATCAGTAAATGTTGCCAACCAGCTTGCTAGTTCAGTTATAATATAGGCTCATGCTTTATGGGCCTATGAGTCCAGTATGCAACAAGAACATAACAATTCCCTTTTCTTGTCCCAGACCTGCTTGCCATCCGTATTTGCTGTAAAGGATCGTCCATTTAGTCTAGCAAACCTAGCCTCATTTGGCATCTTACTCTCGTCACCTTTCAGCTTTTCTGCTGCTTCCATGCCCGAAATATAAACTATAATCTCCTTATAATGAAGTCCCATCTAACAAAAATTCCTTTGTTAAATTCAGTGTTCATTGCCTAAGCATACTTGCTGATATTAGCAAAAAGTCATTCAGGTCATTGCGTAAGAAAGGCAAGCACAAAGTCTCTGATGAGCCAGGAAAAACAGCTGGTCTGCTGTCGATTTTGATGACCTATCGGCAGCTTGCAGTGCATGTGCATGGCATGTGAGTGCTTAACTAAAAATGTGTTTCACATGGTTGTTAATGTGTGACTGTGTGGTTCTGTCATCACAGAGGATTGGCGCATTGGCTTGCCTAGGTCACGGGAATCTTAAAGCAGTAGGATATTCATCGAATTAAAGCATGTCCAACCAGATCTAACATTTACTTCATCACATCCTGTAATTTATTATGTCCAGTTTTTTTATATCACAGTTTGGCCGTGCAACCGGTAAAATCCTTAGCTAAGTCGCACAAGTGCCAATTTTTTCTGCTGCTGCCAGTGGCCTTACTGCATGAAGACTTTGTACGTCGATGGATGCCGAGCTCACACTGACAAAGCACATGCTTAGCATTGGTCTCGTCATAAGGCACTGGAGGATGGAAAACTTAACACTTGCATGGCCTAGCTAAACATTTTGCAGGCGTTGTACCTCGTCTGTAGCTGGTGACAACCTAAGAATGCAGTGGCAACCACACCGCTATACAACCAAAAGAGAATTTGTACAGATGTGCCAGTTAATTACACTCGCTCATTTCCTTTCCATGATAATGCACACAAACTTCCTTTAATATTGGCCCCTCTCAGAAACTATGTTTTGGTGTTTGGAAGCACCGAGGGCCAGAGTCAGTGCAGTTCTGTGGGCGTTGCTTGTACTGAATTCCTAGCCTGTCACCAAGACCTTAGTTCTAGCAATCCTTTGACGAGTGCTGAAATTTTATTGGTCTTCCCGGGTATTTGTTGTGCACCATTGAACAGCAGCAGCAGCAGCAGCAGCAGCCTATGAGGTCTCCGCCTGAGCCCGTGTACGCCCAGGTGAACAAGAAGAAGGACCGGTATCCGAGCGACCAGGGGCCCCAGTACCTCGCGCTCGACAGCCAGGCATCCCAGCCCGCCGGAGACTCCTGGGTGTGAGAGGCGATGCTGCGGCTACCGCGGCTCGGCGGCGGCTTCTCTTTTCTTGTTTCGCCGTGTTTTGGGACGTTTTCACACGCCAAGGACGACATGGGAGGGAAAAGGAGGGAGAGCAGAAGAAGATTGTGCACTAGCCTGAGGAAGCCAGCAGTGTGTGTTCCTTTTTTTTTTCTTTACTTGTTTGTTTTTTGTTTTTTTACTGCTGTGATTTCCGGTTTGTCTTTTCAATCATTATGAATTATATCGAATTTTATTAGAATTTTGTGCATGTGTATGCACAGGTCGGGGCAGCCAAGGTCTCCACCACACCCCCCTGGGTTTTCCAGGGCTGTGGTGCCCGCGTTTGTGTGTGGGAAAGCTCGAAGCCAAAGCCAGTTCCTCATTTTACTCTCTCGCTTGCCAGCGACAAATCGGCATCTCCGAAAGAGTGTGTGTGTGTGTTTATTTTTTATTTTTTTCTTCTATCACACGTCAAGGTTTCACATTGAGCAGCGTGCTGGGGTCTCTTGCAGAGAGGTGCGTGTTCTCCCTCCCTGTTCTGCCTTTTTACACAGGTAGCAGTTGTTGACGGGAACGAAAAGGAAAGGAAGACGGGAGAACGGACGCCATGGAGGTGCTCTCTGACTGTGTGCATACAGGCGGTGAAGTGGCATGACACGCCACTCGCCGAACCTGTTAGAGGAGCAGAAAAAGGAAAACACAGGACTGAATTGTGAAAAGGAAACAAGGAAGTCAAGACCAGGTCTCCCCATCTCTAGAAACATTGTTTTCTGCCCCCCACATGCTGCATGGGGAGGCGGGAAGTCCTAACGCCATCTCGTGAGCAGAAGCGAGTCGCTGTTCGCAATCAAGGCAACTATCTCGAATGTCAGCCGCGGCGAAAACACAGAGGACGTCGACACGAAAGCAAAAGAAAAAATAGCCGGTGCATTCCCCTCTGTTTATAGAGTACGAGGGGAGGGGGTCAGGTATATATACCAGGGAAATGGGAAAGCAATTTTTTCCCCATTGCCATTTACTACTCAAACGCTTACTACTACGAGTACGCTCTATCATCATTACTACACTGTACTACTCCTGATCCTGCCAGTGCCAACAAGAGTGTTTTTTGCCGTGGCTTGCGGCAATTTGACTTTTCGTTTATTTTTGGTGCACCACATCGTGTGTCTTGACACCTCGTCCCGTCCTGTCCCGTCCCATCCCATCCAGTTCTCTTGCTACCCGTTTCTCCGCTTCAACATTAGGTTTAACATTTTTTAAGAATTCGTTACCGTGGCAGCTCTCGGTTCTACTGTTTCAGTAATTGGGTCCTTCCATCGTTACACACGCCTGCACGTGTGTGCCTCTCTCTCTCTCTTTCTTCTGAACATGAACTTCACACGGAAACTTTGCTCAAGTGTCGCAGGGGTATCTTGCGTTGCATTTCTTGGGTTGTGCCGACGATCGAGGCAGGATGAATGGATGTCGTAGACGAAAAGCGGGCTTCTCTGTGCCGCTGCTGCGGCGACTCCCGTCGCAAACAAACAACGTACGGCATTATGGGGTCCACAGGGACAAATGGCTCGGGTAGCATTGCACTGTGTTTTAGGGTGCGACGTTGCGGGACGCTGGTGCTGAGTCGCGAAGCGAATGCGGCCCTGGTTGACAAGTCCATGACAAGCAAGCGGAGCAGCCAGCCGCTGCATTTGTCTGGTTGTCATCGTCTTTTGTGGCCCGGGCTGTGAGGAGCAAAATGAAACAAACAAAGCAAAAAAAAAGTACCACAACTTCCAGAGCCTGCACTCTGCCATTTTCGGAGCTGTTTTTGCCTCCGTCATTCCAGCAGCTGAGCTTTTTTGAGAAACAGTCCTCTCAATTTTTTTTTTTCTCCCCCCTCCACTTGTTGACGTTTGCTTTCCTGTCCTCATTGCCACATAGTACTTGCATTTGTTTGTTTCATAGGCAGCGCAGATCTACTTAAGCACCAGTCATGCGTTGTGCATTATACTTGCGTTCTTTGTTGCGGTGCGTTTGGCTAGCGTGCAAACAAGTCCTGTGTCATTATGTAGGTATACTCGTGCGCATTCTTTGGACAGTATTTAAATACTTTTTAGCAAGTTTTATTTTGGCAGAAAGAATAGTTTTCGTTTAGCCTTTTGTTATTATTATTATTATTATTGACATTATGCTAGGCACCACGTTTCCCCGCCATTCTGCCAATGTCTCATGCTGTACAGTTATGAACCTCACCACTGTTTTCTCGAGAACAGTTGTGTGCATTGCTTTGTCTCTGTATTCAGCCAGTGTGCTCGTCTGTGCAAAGGTTTTCACATTCCATTCTGAGTTTAGTGAGGTTGCTAAAGGGAGCTTTCTTTTATCAATGGATGAACTGTAATTGAGGCAGCCTTTCCTTGATTCTCGTGAACATAGGCAACTTTTTATAATGACGTATTGTGTAACTTTTACATTATATACCTTTTTTTTTTTCCAAGTGACTAGTGTACATTTTTTGGTTGTGTAAGATGTATCTGACGAACTGTAACATCTGAAATAAAGGTGATTTTGAGGACCAATGTGACATGTGCTTCAATTCGTACATCTTGTGTCCAGCTTGCGGTAAGGATTACTATAGAAACATAGAAAGATAGTTGGACCCTATTGCCTTGTTTGTTTGTTTCATGGCATAAATGGGACCAGGACTATGAAGTGACAGTCACAAGAGAGGATAAAAATTCTGATGTCAACTAATAAATAATCGATTATAGTTTCATCACTCGAGTTATTGTATAACCATTGTAGCTAATGTAGGGCAGCAAAATGCATTTTTCCTGCATTACATGGGCGGTACATCATTTGCGATAAAAATTATTTTTAAAAATGCTAACGATGCACGATAGTATACATTTATATATTCACTAAAAAGTCCATTACCACCACTAAAAAGTTGGTAGTAGCTTTAATTGTATTCAGAATTTCAGCACTATTTTAATTGGCATGCTGAAGTTATTACAGTGACGTGCATAGCAGAATAGCTAATTGACACTGCAGCAAAAAAAATAAACTATAGTCATCTGAGCTGCAAGGAACAAACGTCTACCGTACTAGTAATCGTAGTCTTCCTGTGTTAGAAAATGCATACTGGTGGTGTAATCGTGTTGGCTTAGAAATGGAAGTGCTTGTGCATGGTACTTTCATACATAGTATAGCAATACAGAAGTCTGAAAATAATGAGAAAATGCAGACAGATGCACTGTGAGCTTTACTTCATTGTCATGCTGCCTTTATTGATTTAGGCCAGCTGGCAACAGCCGGCATACTAAAGCATCCTTTTGGATCTGATAAAGGAACAGGTTTACTAATAAACAGTTTTGCCAACCTTGGGGTAATTGCCCTGCTGTAGGGTCAGTGCCTACTGTATTCTAATATAGGAGGCATTGGTATGGTACTTTGAGCATTTTGACATCTTGGTAGGGCCATATGGGCATCTGCCAGTTTTTCGAAAAAAATGTAGGGATTCTCGGATTCGCCTCGACATTTTTTGTATATATGGAAGTAAGCTATGGCAAAACTAAAAAAAATCAATATCTGGTCAGCTGCACACGCTCAAATTAAGGATGCAACATACGTATCATAATAGCTGTTTTTCTCTGATCGGCTCAAGAATTCACGTGATAATAGGAAGCGCTAGAGGTGAGTGAGGGCGAGATAAGTGGTCACACCTATTCCAGCGTAGTAGTGGTGATTTATAGCAGTGACAGAAGAAAAAATAAAAATTGGTTTGCAATTGTTCTCGTCGTTTGTTATCCGCATATATCAGTCCCCGGGCACGTGCAGAAGCCGTTTAACGCGATAAATGAACGATTAGGCAAAGAATAATTTTCCACCTAAAATTGAAAAAATGGTGGATTAGTGTGTAAACAAAAAGGGCGTTGATGCAAATGGTATATAAGAGTGTTTCTTTTATTGTTGTTTTTGTGCACTTTCTTGTTTGCTTGTCATGTTTATATAATCTTGTAAAACCATATTAGCCGGGCTTTACTAATGTGGCTAAGTTTAAAACTGGCACAGAGACTGTTTGTAGATAAGGTTGATCTTTATCTCTCTCTTCAAACACATAAAATCAATTGAGATTACCGATACCGGTCGTTTCGGCTATGTCTTGTAAAACGTGACGTTGGTACCCTACACTATCGATGAAATGTTCCAACACTGTGTGTGTTGCGTCAGAATGGTGTTGTTGCATTCTGGTCTTGCAAACATTGTGACGGCACTGAGCCATGATTAAAATATTTATTTCGTTTTTATCATCCAAAAGCGAAAACCGATTGAATATGGCAGTAGCAGGAAGTCCTTTTCCTTTCTTTGGTATTCTTTTTTTCTTTTGCGGTATATATACCAGTGAGACGGGAGGTCAGGCCATTACGAAGTTATAGGTTTCTATTTTAATTTTTTTTTCCGCAGAACTGGTTGCCCGTCGAGCCAAAAGCCCTGTTCGTTGCAACTGAGCATTAATAGGTAAAGCAACAAGAGCAGATCGATTCACTGAACATCCCTTCCTGGGTATTCCCCGCTGTGTATTGCATTAATCCACTCAGCAATACCTGATGACATGCACTCTTTCAATACAGCTCCTCCAACTGTCTTTGATTGCTTTAATGTAGCCTCTGTACATCTGATGCAGTGGGTTGGTCAACTTCCGTTGCCCATTCGCCAACACAGTTGGCGGCACATTAGCGCGTTCTCCATCTGCAGTACATGCGATATCGGGAGATCTACCCTGTGTAATCATGGTGAAGATCTCATCTGTGGGTTGGTGGATAATCATGATGACGATGCGACCGGTGGCGGCCCACTTTCGGACATAGTCGATGCGAAAGATGCTGTCGAGAATGTCAATGCCAGAGTGGGGTTGGTGTAGCTATGCCATATCTGCATTAAGAAATCAAAAATTCCTGCGTAAAGGTTTTAAACATCGCTGTCGTTGATAAGTGGGTTATGAGCAGCAGACATTATGAGTAGGCAACGTTCCGCCATGACTGGAAAAGCAACGCTTAACGCTGTGGCGAGTGCCGTGAGCAGTTAGACTATATGAGAACAGATGGTGCCAGTGAATGTACAGTAACGCCGGCATTTTTGCCCACAGCTCGTGGAATTGTCTTGCATGGAGTCCGCTTCTGTAGTGCCCATTGTACAGTAGATAGGTAGGTTGCATTTACTGCCCACAGGCGTCGTGCCTCTCGTGTACTACACTAGGGGCAAGGTGATTCATGCTGGTTATGCTATAGAACACTAATGACGACTGCAACTGTTTAGGATAATGATATGCAAGTCAAACGTAAATATGGAGCTCTCTTGCACCAATCATCATGTCGACCCATTCTGCACCGTTTGCCAGTCACTGTACTAACGTAGTGGTAAGTGATTGTTTGTTGAAACATATAAAGAAATGAATGACACAAAATTATTGCTGACTGCGCTTTAACGTGGCTGACCTGTTCAGCGCGGTGAATGACTCGATAAGCTCAGGAAGACACGTGGGCTGCGATTCTCACACTGGCCTCATCACTCCCAGGATCACCTAGCTCCTGGAGCAGCGAGGTGAACAGCATCCGCTGCCGCACGTTCGTGTCGGGCCACAGGTGTCAATGGCGAGCAACATAGTTGACGCAGTGCTGCAGCTTTGCCGGTCTCATGAACAATCTGTGATGTCTCCCCGTGCGCGGCTTCTCCAACTTGGATGTCGGTTGGCCAGGATGTCCAGCAGGGTGTAACCTTCTTTCTCTGCATGTTGAAGTGCAAACGTGTGTTGTTTAAGCGACTCGACCGCTCATATTTGCAGATACGTATGTTTTGCTACGTTTCGACATTATTATTTTTTTTTTCGGGGATGTACCGCTACCACGATATTTGAAGCTAACAAATAAAGAGCCTTGGCTGTAGATGTCGATGAAATACACCGCTTTGGGTAATCTGACCCGTAAGGCTGCGTTCTAAGGCTTATTCAATATGCGAAATGTCTAAAGATTGTGTAAAAGAAATACAAAAAGCTAGTTTCGTGTGCAGAAATTGGCGACAACAAACTCCAAGGCAGCCGTGTCTGTAGACGGAGCTCAGCGCTTCTTTCGCGGCCGCACAGTTGTCACAACGGCGCGCTTAGGCTTGCTCAACAAGTGGTCGGTGAGTGTGGCATGGCTTCCAGGTACAAGCGTCCCCGGATAAGCCAATCTCTTCCACGAAACGCATAATCGGCGCACACTCAGCATCCATGGGCCGAGGTGCGCAAATCAACGGGCGAAAGTCCCGGCGCCCTTCCAAGGCGTTCCCAGCGGCTCGCGACAGAGGGTAGCATAGCAAACTGAGAAAGGCGGATTAGTAGGTTCAGCATGCTGTAAACCATTTTCCTTTTTGTGAGCTGGAGATTTTCCGTCTAGTTCTGAGCTTCGGAATAATTTTTTTTTTCTATTCAGCATTGATTTAGACACAGTGAAGGTCTTGGATGGCAAGGCTAAAGGCAGTACATTGTCTGCCTGACTAAGGCCCTGTCACCCATACATTGCTCAACAGTGCGGTAGCATATAACATACAGATAGTATACACACATATCAATAGCGTGTATTAGACGCACATAGCATACATTACAAACATACGTACATTAAATACAACAATCACTATACAACTTTCTAAGTAGAAACAGTTTAGGATCAACAAAGTAATATGAACACGAAAAAAAACTTTATATATATATACAATCACAAAATGAAACGCACTTAAAATAATTGTACATAAAACCCACAAAAAAACAAGTAGCACAATGTCAATCAGAAAAGGAAAGCAAATATTTTTTCATGGCACTTTTAAAGCAGTTTAATGATCTGAAGTTTTGCGCGATAGTGATCGTGTTAGGATGTGCATTTATGAAGAATGGGACTAAGTATGCTAGTTGTCTTTTACCGTAGTTCGTCCTGCAAATGGAGCAGTTGTTAGCACTTGCCTTCAGAAAGCGCAATTGGGGGCAGCATAAACTCAAATGTTATCAATTATGAAACTGTTCAAACATATTGTTCCGTTTCCATGTTCAACTGCATTTGTTTATGTTTTTTCAGTTAATACACCAAAACGTACAGTTAGGACTACTACAACATAATAAAAACTGGCTACAGTGCGATCACATTCCATGCAATTACGTTGACAGGCATTCCAATCTGTTACTTTTTGGTGATGTTTCCATTTATGCCGATGGTACAGTGATTCTAATGTGGAATATAGCCAATGCAAAAACATTTACCCTCGCGTTAACAGCATGTAATTTCTGGGCTGCGTATGAAACGTTTCCTTAAGCTATAGCTTCATGTGCGTCTTGCAACAAGAGCAGATGTGCACTTGTTTCCCTATCGGAATTCACATGCTGTGGCGATTCATTACTTAACTCAAGCATCTGGCAAACTTTGATCTGTCTATGGCATACGACTGCTTTTTGAAGGCAGCCAATATTTAAAATATTCAGAGTTTTTTGGTACTAATATGACGCGTCATAATATAGCTTATAGTTTCTTGCTAGAATTATCCCGCGTGGAGCACGCGGGTTGCGCGGAGCGGTTGTCGCCACACGCCAACTAGACGCACGCACACTCGCGCAAGAAGGTTGCGACGTCATTCAAAGGTTTAGACAACGTCTAGCTTATATTAACGGTACTATTTGTATCCTTGCTTGACAGTGAGCATTGAGATTGAAGTATTTTCTTCGTAGACAGCTTATGTTCTTGCTTATTTTTCGCGCATTGAGATTGAAGTATTTTCTTCGTAGACAGCTTATGTTCTTGCTTATTTTTCGCGTGTTACGATGCGCTCTATTTTGACTTTCACTTTCCTTTTTACCGCACATATGTGTCGTGTCTTTTTCTATACTTCTCACCATATATTGTCTAATACCAGTGCAAAGCACCCCTTACGCGTTGCTCCGATGAGAAGCCTGCAAAGCACTGCGAATAAATGAGTGCATAAATAAATAAATTGTGCTATAGCTCAGATGCTGTGGTCGGCTCTCCGTAAGCGGTTCTAGGAACCAGGGTCCGCTAATTTCGTCTTCGCGCTGTCCGTAGCACCGAAAGTCTGTCGAACAGTATGCAAATTCCTGAAAACTGAGCGAAGCATGCGACAAGCGTCTGTTTCTCCCTGATATACTTGGCAGCACTGTCATTAATTTTTTTCTGGTACAGCTCTAGAGCAGCGTGCTCGGCGGAAGGGGCTGTGATGGCGAGGAACTCACCATCACGGACTTCAGAGAATCCCTCGATCTGGAGCAGCCTGGTGCGCGGGCCACCGAGCAGCCGCAGACCCAGACTGCGGAGAGGTTCAGCTCGAACGTCGGGTCTCGAAGCGGGGTCCGAGCGGCCACACTTGCCGTCATGACGACGTGGCCATTCGCACCATTGCCGAAGTTTCCGGCAAACGCTGGCTGCGAACACACAGAAATAAAGAAACACAAAACACCGCTGGCCCAAAGGCCAGAAGAGGACGACGATGGCGCCGTGCAAGACGACGGCAGCTTCACGTACCACGAGTCGAACAAATAAGTGTATGCGGGGTAGGTCCTTCTTGGCCTACGTATAGTTTGGGGTGGGTCATCGATATGCAGCACCGATAAGACGGCGGCTTAATGTGTTATGTAGTTGGTTAAGGCAGAGGAAAGTCAATGAGTGGAATGTTCGTGGATTGCACGAACAGCTCAAAGAACGGAAAACCACGCACGACTGCGAAATTTGGTGGAGGTGTTCGCGGCGGCGTATGCTATTCGTCTACTGTGTTTTTCTACAAGCACCCAAGGTGGTTCGGGATCCTTTTAACCCTGTAATGCATAACGCGCCTTCTGAATACTGCGCCGGTCGAAACTTCGAAGTTCGTGCAGGTGAAACACAGGTAACCATATCTATTGACTGGGGAAAAGTCGAATGTTAACACCTTAGCAACCGAAGTACGAACTGCACTATTCACTATGTTTACTCGCCAGTTGTGTACCGTACGAATTCGTACTCCATGGCGCGAAATCAAGAAAATCCTACGAGTTTAGTGTAGAAGCGTGTTTGGGCATTACAGGGTTAAATGCGCCCGATACTCTCGGTTTCAGTCTTCGATTCCTTTAACAGCGAATTCGTCAATGTAGGAAAACTGCAGCGATGGACAACAAAGCCTGAAGGGACGCACCACTTCTGCAATATTCGGAGTTCGTCGTGAAGACATACCACAGGTTGAGTACATCAAAATTTCTCGGGATGTCTTATCATGCGAACCTCGTAACTAGCGCCTGTGTGGTGTGTAGCGGGAAAAGGTACACGGAACATTCGTGTTTTGCGTAGGCTAAGCAATCGCCGTATATGAATGAAAAGCTGATCGGATAGCGCATGTACTTTGCTGTTGTTCCGTAGTTTTTTCCGCGGATTGGGAAATGGAGTGGAATTCCCATTTCTCGGGAATTCCACCCCCTTCGAACAGCTGTGCGCAGTGCTTATGACCTGGAGGCTTCCGTAAAGCTGTTCCAACTTTTTCGATTCATTCATTCATTCATTATTATTTCCTTAAAGACCCCCGAGGGGGTATTATACATAAGGGGTGGGAGTTTTTTTGTTAGACAGAATGTTGTTGATAACGATCAGTGCGAGGTTAAATTTGATATGCTATAGGAATTGAGATTCTCTCGTGCAGCAACCACCTTTCGGTTTTTACGGACGTTCTTCAGAACTGAAGAGCCACAGCTAAGGCATTCTGATATTTTTCATGTCCCTGCCAGCGTTAATTCTGATTCCCGGCAGCTGTAATTGTAGTGACGGATTCGATGTCAATTTTTTCTGAAATTCGCACTTTCTGCGTCATTAGATGTGCGCGCACGTAGACTGCATAAACGAAGAGGTTAAGTTTCGTGTGTAACACCGCTGGACTAACGCCTTGTCTGTGTAAGAACGTCTACGAGTTTGGAAATTAAGTTGCGCTGAACGCCGTGCGTGTCTGGTCTCGCTTCGTTACACATGAGGAAAACGAATGATTCATTGAATACCTACGAAAGACGTCCTTACGTTGGCGTACGTTCGGCAATCAACTGGCAACTGTTCCGTCAAAGGTCGATCAGCGATGAGGTCGGGTTGGTTTTCACTCGCATGGGGGGTGGGGGGCTGGTTCGATCAGCAATGAGGTCGGAGGGGTTGGATGGGATGGAAGTACGGAGCAGATAGTAATAGGAGAGCAGCCCACGCAAAAGAGCGGAAACCGCACCTCTCACAGAACACAACACCGCCGCCATCCGTACAGAACACCGCCAGCCAAACGAAAGCGCCCCCCTTCCACCCCCCCAGAAAAAGCCGCCCCGGCCAACCAGTAAGAGACGACCTCCCATAGAGAACAGGCCCCCCTCGCCTCCCCGCCCTAAAGGAAGCCGCCCGAGCCGACCTTACAGGTGGGCAAGGGTGGCCTATAGCCCATGAAAATATCATTTTTCTGGCGAAATGTGAAGTGTCCCTAAGGCGCAGGTTCTCCGCATATACCAGTCCCCGGGCACGCGCAGAAGCCTTTTAACGCGATAAATGAACGATTGGGCGAAGAGTAATTTTCCCCCTAAAATTGAAAAAATCGCAAGCCCGGGGACTGATATATGCGGAGAACCACCGCCTTGGGGACACTTCATTTTTCCTCGGAAAAATGATGCTTTCTTGGGCTATAGGCTTACCATTTTTTCAATTTTAGGGGGAAAATTATTCTTTGCCCAATCGTTCATTTAACGCGTTAAAAGGCTTCTGCGCGTGCCCGGGGACTGATATATGCGGAGAACCAGCGCCTTCGGGACACTTCATTTTTCCTCGGAAAAATGATACTTTCATGGGCTATAGGCTTGCCATTTTTTCAATTTTAGGGGGAAAATTATTCTTGCCCAATCGTTCATTTATCGCGTTAAAACGCTTCTGCGCCTGCCCGGGGACTGATATATGCGCAGAACCAGCGCCTTAGGGACACTTCATATTTCGTCGGAAAAACGACATTTTCATGGGCTATACTCTTGCCATTTTTTCAATTTTAGGGGGAAAATTATTCTTTGCCCAATCGTTCATTTATCGCGTTAAAACGCTTCTGCGCGTGCCCGGGGACTGATATATGCGGAGAACCAGCGCCTTAGGGACACTTCATATTTCGTCAGAAAAACGATATTTTCATGGGCTAGAGGCTTGCCATTTTTTCAATTTTAGGGGGAAAATTATTCTTTGCCCAATCGTTCATTTATCGCGTTAAAACGCTTCTGCGCCTGCCCGGGGACTGATATATGCGCAGAACCAGCGCCTTAGGGACACTTCATATTTCGTCAGAAAAACGATATTTTCATGGGCTAGAGGCTTGCCATTTTTTCAATTTTAGGGGGAAAATTATTCTTTGCCCAATCGTTCATTTATCGCGTTAAAACGCTTCTGCGCCTGCCCGGGGACTGATATATGCGCAGAACCAGCGCCTTAGGGACACTTCATATTTCGTCAGAAAAACGATATTTTCATGGGCTATAGGCTTGGCATTTTTTCAATTTTAGGGGGAAAACTATTCTTTGCCTAATCGTTCATTTATCTCGTTAAAACGCTTCTGCGCGTGCCCGGGGACTGATATATGCGGAGAACCAGCGCTTTAGAGACACTTCATATTTCGTCAGAAAAACGATATTTTCATGGGCTTTAGGCTTGCCATTTTTTCAATTTTAGGGGGAAAATTATTCTTGCCCAATCGTTCATTTATCGCGTTAAAACGCTTCTGCGCGTGCCCGGGGACTGATATATGCGGAGAACCGACGCCTTAGGGACACTTCATATTTCGTCAGAAAAACGATATTCTCATGGGCTATAGGCTTGGCACTTTTTCAATTTTAGGGGGAAAATTATTCTTTGCCCAATCGTTCATTTATCGCGTTAAAACGCTTTTGCGCGTGCCCGGGGACTGATATATGCGGAGAACCAGCGCCTTAGGGACACTTCATATTTCGTCAGAAAAACGATATTCTCATGGGCAATAGGCTTGGCATTTTTTCAATTTTAGGGGGAAAATTATTCTTTGCCTAATCGTTCATTTATCGCGTTAAAATGCTTCTGCGCGTGCCCGGGGACTGATATATGCGGAGAACCAGCGCCTTCGGCACACTTCATATTTCGTCAGAAAAACGATATTTTCATGGGCTATAGGCTTGGCATTTTTTCAATTTTAGGGGGAAAATTATTCTTTGCCTAATCGTTCATTTATCGCGTTAAAACGCTTCTGCGCGTGCCCGGGGACTGATATATGCGGATAACCAACGCCTTAGGGACACTTCATATTTCGTCAGAAAAACGATATTCTCATTGGCTATAGGCTTGGCATTTTTTCAATTTTAGGGGGAAAATTATTCTTTGCCCAATCGTTCATTTATCGCGTTAAAACGCTTCTGCGCGTGCCCGGGGACTGATATATGCGGAGAACCAGCGCCTTAGGGACACTTCATATTTCGTCAGAAAAATGATATTCTCATGGGCTATAGGCTTGCCATTTTTTCAATTTTAGGGGGAAAATTATTCTTTGCCCAATCGTTCATTTATCGCGTTAAAACGCTTCTGCGCGTGCCCGGGGACTGATATATGCGGATAACCAACGCCTTAGGGACACTTCATATTTCGTCAGAAAAACGTTATTTTCATGGGCTATAGGCTTGCCATTTTTTCAATTTTAGGGGGAAAATTATTCTTTGCCCAATCGTTCATTTATCGCGTTAAAACGCTTCTGCGCATGCCCGGGGACTGATATATGCGGAGAACCAACGCCTTAGGGACACTTCATATTTCGTCAAAAAAACGATATTTTCATGGACTATAGGCTTGGCATTTTTTCAATTTTAGGGGGAAAATTATTCTTTGCCCAATCGTTCATTTATCGCGTTAAAACGCTTTTGCGCGTGCCCGGGGACTGATATATGCGCAGAACCAGCGCCTTAGGGACACTTCATATTTCGTCAGAAAAACGATATTTTATAGGCTTGCCATTTTTTCAATTTTAGGGGGAAAATTATTCTTTGCCCAATCGTTCATTTATCGCGTTAAAACGCTTCTGCGCGTGCCCGGGGACTGATATATGCGGAGAACCAGCGCCTTAGGGGCACCTCATATTTCGTCAGAAAAACGATATTCTCATGGGCTATAGGCTTGGCATTTTTTCAATTTTAGGGGGAAAATTATTCTTTGCCCAATCGTTCATTTATCGCGTTAAAACGCTTCTGCGCGTGCCCGGGGACTGATATATGCGATGAACCAGCGCCTTCGGGACACTTCATATTTCGTCAGAAAAATGATATTCTCATGGGCTATAGGCTTGGCATTTTTTCAATTTTAGGGGGAAAATTATTCTTTGCCCAATCGTTCATTTATCGCGTTAAAACGCTTCTGCGCGTGCCCGGGGACTGATATATGCGGAGAACCAGCGCCTTAGGGACACTTCATATTTCGTCAGAAAAACGATATTTTCATGGGCTAGAGGCTTGCCATTTTTTCAATTTTAGGGGGAAAATTATTCTTTGCCCAATCGTTCATTTATCGCGTTAAAACGCTTCTGCGCCTGCCCGGGGACTGATATATGCGCAGAACCAGCGCCTTAGGGACACTTCATATTTCGTCAGAAAAACGATATTTTCATGGGCTAGAGGCTTGCCATTTTTTTCAATTTTAGGGGGAAAATTATTCTTTGCCCAATCGTTCATTTATCGCGTTAAAAAGCTTCTGCGCCTGCCCGGGGACTGATATATGCGCAGAACCAGCGCCTTAGGGACACTTCATATTTCGCCAGAAAAACGATATTTTCATGGGCTATAGGCTTGGCATTTTTTCAATTTTAGGGGGAAAACTATTCTTTGCCTAATCGTTCATTTATCTCGTTAAAACGCTTCTGCGCGTGCCCGGGGACTGATATATGCGGAGAACCAGCGCTTTAGGGACACTTCATATTTCGTCAGAAAAACGATATTTTCATGGGCTTTAGGCTTGCCATTTTTTCAATTTTAGGGGGAAAATTATTCTTGCCCAATCGTTCATTTATCGCGTTAAAACGCTTCTGCGCGTGCCCGGGGACTGATATATGCGGAGAACCGACGCCTTAGGGACACTTCATATTTCGTCAGAAAAACGATATTCTCATGGGCTATAGGCTTGGCACTTTTTCAATTTTAGGGGGAAAATTATTCTTTGCCCAATCGTTCATTTATCGCGTTAAAACGCTTTTGCGCGTGCCCGGGGACTGATATATGCGGAGAACCAGCGCCTTAGGGACACTTCATATTTCGTCAGAAAAACGATATTCTCATGGGCAATAGGCTTGGCATTTTTTCAATTTTAGGGGGAAAATTATTCTTTGCCTAATCGTTCATTTATCGCGTTAAAATGCTTCTGCGCGTGCCCGGGGACTGATATATGCGGAGAACCAGCGCCTTCGGCACACTTCATATTTCGTCAGAAAAACGATATTTTCATGGGCTATAGGCTTGGCATTTTTTCAATTTTAGGGGGAAAATTATTCTTTGCCTAATCGTTCATTTATCGCGTTAAAACGCTTCTGCGCGTGCCCGGGGACTGATATATGCGGATAACCAACGCCTTAGGGACACTTCATATTTCGTCAGAAAAACGATATTCTCATTGGCTATAGGCTTGGCATTTTTTCAATTTTAGGGGGAAAATTATTCTTTGCCCAATCGTTCATTTATCGCGTTAAAACGCTTCTGCGCGTGCCCGGGGACTGATATATGCGGAGAACCAGCGCCTTAGGGACACTTCATATTTCGTCAGAAAAATGATATTCTCATGGGCTATAGGCTTGCCATTTTTTCAATTTTAGGGGGAAAATTATTCTTTGCCCAATCGTTCATTTATCGCGTTAAAACGCTTCTGCGCGTGCCCGGGGACTGATATATGCGGGTAACCAACGCCTTAGGGACACTTCATATTTCGTCAGAAAAACGTTATTTTCATGGGCTATAGGCTTGCCATTTTTTCAATTTTAGGGGGAAAATTATTCTTTGCCCAATCGTTCATTTATCGCGTTAAAACGCTTCTGCGCATGCCCGGGGACTGATATATGCGGAGAACCAACGCCTTAGGGACACTTCATATTTCGTCAAAAAAACGATATTTTCATGGACTATAGGCTTGGCATTTTTTCAATTTTAGGGGGAAAATTATTCTTTGCCCAATCGTTCATTTATCGCGTTAAAACGCTTTTGCGCGTGCCCGGGGACTGATATATGCGCAGAACCAGCGCCTTAGGGACACTTCATATTTCGTCAGAAAAACGATATTTTATAGGCTTGCCATTTTTTCAATTTTAGGGGGAAAATTATTCTTTGCCCAATCGTTCATTTATCGCGTTAAAACGCTTCTGCGCGTGCCCGGGGACTGATATATGCGGAGAACCAGCGCCTTAGGGGCACCTCATATTTCGTCAGAAAAACGATATTCTCATGGGCTATAGGCTTGGCATTTTTTCAATTTTAGGGGGAAAATTATTCTTTGCCCAATCGTTCATTTATCGCGTTAAAACGCTTCTGCGCGTGCCCGGGGACTGATATATGCGATGAACCAGCGCCTTCGGGACACTTCATATTTCGTCAGAAAAATGATATTCTCATGGGCTATAGGCTTGGCATTTTTTCAATTTTAGGGGGAAAATTATTCTTTGCCCAATCGTTCATCTATCGCGTTAAAACAGTTCTGCGCGTGCCCGGGGACTAATATATGCGCAGAACCAGCGCCTTAGGGACACTTCATATTTCGTCAGAAAAACGATATTTTCATGGGCTATAGGCTTGCCATTTTTTCAATTTTACGGGGAAAATTATTCTTTGCCCAATCGTTCATTTATCGCGTTAAAACGCTTCTGCGCCTGCCCGGGGACTGATATATGCGCAGAACCAGCGCCTTAGGGACACTTCATATTTCGTCAGAAAAACGATATTTTCATGGGCTAGAGGCTTGCCATTTTTTCAATTTTAGGGGGAAAATTATTCTTTGCCCAATCGTTCATTTATCGCGTTAAAACGCTTCTGCGCCTGCCCGGGGACTGATATATGCGCAGAACCAGCGCCTTAGGGACACTTCATATTTCGCCAGAAAAACGATATTTTCATGGGCTATAGGCTTGGCATTTTTTCAATTTTAGGGGGAAAATTATTCTTTGCCCAATCGTTCATTTATCGCGTTAAAACGCTTTTGCGCGTGCCCGGGGACTGATATATGCGCAGAACCAGCGCCTTAGGGACACTTCATATTTCGTCAGAAAAACGATATTTTCATGGGCTATAGGCTTGCCATTTTTTCAATTTTAGGGGGAAAATTATTCTTTGCCCAATCGTTCATTTATCGCGTTAAAACGCTTCTGCGCGTGCCCGGGTACTGATATATGCGGATAACCAACGCCTTAGGGACACTTCATATTTCGTCAGAAAAACGATATTTTCATGGGCCATAGGCTTGGCATTTTTTCAATTTTAGGGGGAAAATTATTCTTTGCCCAATCGTTCATTTATCGCGTTAAAACGCTTCTGCGCGTGCCCGGGGACTGATATATGCGGAGAACCAGCGCCTTAGGGACACTTCATATTTCGTCAGAAAAATGATATTGTCATGGGCTATAGGCTGGCATTTTTTCAATTTTAGGGGGAAAATTATTCTTTGCCCAAGCGTTCATTTATCGCGTTAAAACGCTTCTGCGCGTGCCCGGGGACTGATATATGCGCAGAACCAGCGCCTTCGGGACACTTCATATTTCGTCAGAAAAACGATATTTTCATGGGCTATAGGCTTGCCATTTTTTCAATTTTAGGGGGAAAATTATTCTTTGCCCAATCGTTCATTTATCGCGTTAAAACGCTTCTGCGCATGCCCGGGGACTGATATATGCGGAGAACCAACGCCTTAGGGACACTTCATATTTCGTCAAAAAAACGATATTTTCATGGGCTATAGGCTTGCCATTTTTTCAATTTTAGGGGGAAAATTATTCTCTGCACAATCGTTCATTTATCGCGTTAAAACGCTTCTGCGCGTGCCCGGAGACTGATATATGCGGAGAACCAGCGCCTTAGGGACACTTCATATTTCGTCAGAAAAACGATATTTTCATGGGCTAGAGGCTTGCCATTTTTTCAATTTTAGGGGGAAAATTATTCTTTGCCCAATCGTTCATTTATCGCGTTAAAACGCTTCTGCGCGTGCCCGGGGACTGATATATGCGGAGAACCAGCGCCTTAGGGACACTTCATATTTCGTCAGAAAAACGTTATTCTCATGGGCTATAGGCTTGGCATTTTTTCAATTTTAGGGGGAAAATTATTCTTTGCCCAATCGTTCATTTATCGCGTTAAAACGCTTCTGCGCGTGCCCGGGGACTGATATATGCGGAGAACCAGCGCCTTAGGGACACTTCATATTTCGTCAGAAAAACGATATTCTCATGGGCTATAGGCTTGGCATTTTTTCAATTTTAGGGGGAAAATTATTCTTTGCCCAATCGTTCATCTATCGCGTTAAAACGCTTCTGCGCGTGCCCGGGGACTGATATATGCGATGAACCAGCGCCTTCGGGACACTTCATATTTCGTCAGAAAAACGATATTCTCATGGGCTATAGGCTTGGCATTTTTTCAATTTTAGGGGGAAAATTATTCTTTGCCCAATCGTTCATCTATCGCGTTAAAACGCTTCTGCGCGTGCCCGGGGACTAATATATGCGCAGAACCAGCGCCTTAGGGACACTTCATATTTCGTCAGAAAAACGATATTTTCATGGGCTATAGGCTTGGCATTTTTTCAATTTTAGGGGGAAAATTATTCTTTGCCCAATCGTTCATTTATCGCGTTAAAACGCTTCTGCGCGTGCCCGGGGACTGATATATGCGGAGAACCAGCGCCTTAGGGACACTTCATATTTCGTCAGAAAAACGATATTCTCATGGGCTATAGGCTTGACATTTTTTCAATTTTAGGGGGAAAATTATTCTTTGCCCAATCGTTCATTTATCGCGTTAAAACGCTTCTACGCGTGCCCGGGGACTGATATATGCGGAGAACCAGCGCCTTAGGGACACTTCATATTTCGTCAGAAAAACGATATTCTCATGGGCTATAGGCTTGGCATTTTTTCAATTTTAGGGGGAAAATTATTCTTTGCCCAATCGTTCATTTATCGCGTTAAAACGCTTCTGCGCGTGCCCGGGGACTGATATATGCGGAGAACCAGCGCCTTAGGGACACTTCATATTTCGTCAGAAAAACGATATTCTCATGGGCTATAGGCTTGGCATTTTTTCAATTTTAGGGGGAAAATTATTCTTTGCCCAATCGTTCATTTATC
This sequence comes from Dermacentor albipictus, assembly GCF_038994185.2. Taxonomy (NCBI): domain Eukaryota; kingdom Metazoa; phylum Arthropoda; class Arachnida; order Ixodida; family Ixodidae; genus Dermacentor; species Dermacentor albipictus. Next base: position 42,394,682 of record NC_091829.1, on the reverse strand, counting down.
GCGTTAAAACGCTTCTGCGCGTGCCCGGGGACTGATATATGCGGATAACCAACGCCTTAGGGACACTTCATATTTCGTCAGAAAAACGATATTTTCATGGGCTATAGGCTTGGCATTTTTTCAATTTTAGGGGGAAAATTATTCTCTGCACAATCGTTCATTTATCGCGTTAAAACGCTTCTGCGCGTGCCCGGAGACTGATATATGCGCAGAACCAGCGCCTTAGGGACACTTCATATTTCGTCAGAAAAACGATATTCTCATGGGCTATAGGCTTGGCATTTTTTCAATTTTAGGGGGAAAATTATTCTTTGCCCAATCGTTCATTTATCGCGTTAAAACGCTTCTGCGCGTGCCCGGGGACTGATATATGCGGATAACCAACGCCTTAGGGACACTTCATATTTCGTCAGAAAAACGATATTTTCATGGGCTATAGGGTTGGCATTTTTTCAATTTTAGGGGGAAAATTATTCTTTGCCCAATCGTTCATTTATCGCGTTAAAACGCTTCTGCGCGTGCCCGGGGACTGATATATGCGGAGAACCAGCGCCTTAGGGACACTTCATATTTCGTCAGAAAAACGATATTTTCATGGGCTATAGGCTTGGCATTTTTTCAATTTTAGGGGGAAAATTATTCTTTGCCCAATCGTTCATTTATCGCGTTAAAACGCTTCTTCGCGTGCCCGGGGACTGATATATGCGGAGAACCAGCGCCTTAGGGACACTTCATATTTCGTCGGAAAAATGATATTCTCATGGGCTATAGGCTTGGAATTTTTTCAATTTTAGGGGGAAAATTATTCTTTGCCCAATCGTTCATTTATCGCGTTAAAACGCTTCTGCGCGTGCCCGGGGACTGATATATGCGGAGAACCAACGCCTTAGGGACGCTTCATATTTCGTCAGAAAAACGATATTTTCATGGGCTATAGGCTTGGCATTTTTTCAATTTTAGGGGGAAAATTATTCTTTGCCCAATCGTTCATTTATCGCGGTAAAACGCTTCTGCGCGTGCCCGGGGACTGATATATGCGGAGAACCAGCGCCTTAGGGACACTTCAAATTTCGTCAGAAAAACGTTATTCTCATGCGCTATAGGCTTGGCATTTTTTCAATTTTAGGGGGAAAATTATTCTTTGCCCAATCGCTCATTTATCGCGTTAAAACGCTTCTGCGCGTGCCCGGGGACTGATATATGCGGAGAACCAGCGCCTTAGGGACACTTCATATTTCGTCAGAAAAACGATATTCTCATGGGCTATAGGCTTGGCATTTTTTCAATTTTAGGGGGAAAATTATTCTTTTGCCCAATCGTTCCTTTATCGCGTTAAAACGCTTCTGCGCGTGCCCGGGGACTGATATATGCGGAGAACCAACGCCTTAGGGACACTTCATATTTCGTCAGAAAAACGATATTTTCATGGGCTATAGGCTTGGCATTTTTTTCAATTTTAGGGGGAAAATTATGCTTTGCCCAATCGTTCATTTATCGCGTTAAAACGCTTCTGCGCGTGCCCGGGGACTGATATATGCGCAGAACCAGCGCCTTCGGGACACTTCATATTTCGTCAGAAAAACGATATTTTCATGGGCTATAGGCTTGCCATTTTTTCAATTTTAGGGGGAAAATTATTCTTTGCACAATCGTTCATTTATCGCGTTAAAACGCTTCTGCGCGTGCCCGGGGACTGATATATGCGGAGAACCAGCGCCTTAGGGACACTTCAAATTTCGTCAGAAAAACGATATTCTCATGGGCTATAGGCTTGGCATTTTTTCAATTTTAGGGGGAAAATTATTCTTTGCCCAATCGTTCATTTATCGCGTTAAAACGCTTCGGCGCGTGCCCGCGGACTGATATATGCGGAGAACCAACGCCTTAGGGACACTTCATTTTTCGTCAGAAAAACGATATTTTCATGGGCTATAGGCTTGCCATTTTTTCAATTTTAGGGGGAAAATTATTCTCTGCACAATCGTTCATTTATCGCGTTAAAACGCTTCTGCGCGTGCCCGGAGACTGATATATGCGCAGAACCAGCGCCTTAGGGACACTTCATATTTCGTCAGAAAAACGATATTCTCATGGGCTATAGGCTTGGCATTTTTTCAATTTTAGGGGGAAAATTATTCTTTGCCCAATCGTTCATTTATCGCGTTAAAACGCTTCTGCGCGTGCCCGGGGACTGATATATGCGGATAACCAACGCCTTAGGGACACTTCATATTTCGTCAGAAAAACGATATTTTCATGGGCTATAGGCTTGGCATTTTTTCAATTTTAGGGGGAAAATTATTCTTTGCCCAATCGTTCATTTATCGCGTTAAAACGCTTCTGCGCGTGCCCGGGGACTGATATATGCGGAGAACCAGCGCCTTAGGGACACTTCATATTTCGTCAGAAAAACGATATTTTCATGGGCTATAGGCTTGGCATTTTTTCAATTTTAGGGGGAAAATTATTCTTTGCCCAATCGTTTATTTATCGCGTTAAAACGCTTCTTCGCGTGCCCGGGGACTGATATATGCGCAGAACCAGCGCCTTAGGGACACTTCATATTTCGTCAGAAAAATGATATTCTCATGGGCTATAGGCTTGGCATTTTTTCAATTTTAGGGGGAAAATTATTCTTTGCCCAATCGTTCATTTATCGCGTTAAAACGCTTCGGCGCGTGCCCGCGGACTGATATATGCGGAGAACCAACGCCTTAGGGATACTTCATATTTCGTCAGAAAAACGATATTTTCATGGGCTATAGGCTTGCCATTTTTTCAATTTTAGGGGGAAAATTATTCTCTGCACAATCGTTCATTTATCGCGTTAAAACGCTTCTGCGCGTGCCCGGAGACTGATATATGCGCAGAACCAGCGCCTTAGGGACACTTCATATTTCGTCAGAAAAACGATATTCTCATGGGCTATAGGCTTGGCATTTTTTCAATTTTAGGGGGAAAATTATTCTTTGCCCAATCGTTCATTTATCGCGTTAAAACGCTTCTGCGCGTGCCCGGGGACTGATATATGCGGATAACCAACGCCTTAGGGACACTTCATATTTCGTCAGAAAAACGATATTTTCATGGGCTATAGGGTTGGCATTTTTTCAATTTTAGGGGGAAAATTATTCTTTGCCCAATCGTTCATTTATCGCGTTAAAACGCTTCTGCGCGTGCCCGGGGACTGATATATGCGGAGAACCAGCGCCTTAGGGACACTTCATATTTCGTCAGAAAAACGATATTTTCATGGGCTATAGGCTTGGCATTTTTTCAATTTTAGGGGGAAAATTATTCTTTGCCCAATCGTTCATTTATCGCGTTAAAACGCTTCTTCGCGTGCCCGGGGACTGATATATGCGGAGAACCAGCGCCTTAGGGACACTTCATATTTCGTCAGAAAAATGATATTCTCATGGGCTATAGGCTTGGAATTTTTTCAATTTTAGGGGGAAAATTATTCTTTGCCCAATCGTTCATTTATCGCGTTAAAACGCTTCTGCGCGTGCCCGGGGACTGATATATGCGGAGAACCAACGCCTTAGGGACGCTTCATATTTCGTCAGAAAAACGATATTTTCATGGGCTATAGGCTTGGCATTTTTTCAATTTTAGGGGGAAAATTATTCTTTGCCCAATCGTTCATTTATCGCGGTAAAACGCTTCTGCGCGTGCCCGGGGACTGATATATGCGGAGAACCAGCGCCTTAGGGACACTTCAAATTTCGTCAGAAAAACGTTATTCTCATGCGCTATAGGCTTGGCATTTTTTTCAATTTTAGGGGGAAAATTATTCTTTGCCCAATCGCTCATTTATCGCGTTAAAACGCTTCTGCGCGTGCCCGGGGACTGATATATGCGGAGAACCAGCGCCTTAGGGACACTTCATATTTCGTCAGAAAAACGATATTCTCATGGGCTATAGGCTTGGCATTTTTTCAATTTTAGGGGGAAAATTATTCTTTGCCCAATCGTTCCTTTATCGCGTTAAAACGCTTCTGCGCGTGCCCGGGGACTGATATATGCGGAGAACCAACGCCTTAGGGACACTTCATATTTCGTCAGAAAAACGATATTTTCATGGGCTATAGGCTTGGCATTTTTTCAATTTTAGGGGGAAAATTATGCTTTGCCCAATCGTTCATTTATCGCGTTAAAACGCTTCTGCGCGTGCCCGGGGACTGATATATGCGCAGAACCAGCGCCTTCGGGACACTTCATATTTCGTCAGAAAAACGATATTTTCATGGGCTATAGGCTTGCCATTTTTTCAATTTTAGGGGGAAAATTATTCTTTGCACAATCGTTCATTTATCGCGTTAAAACGCTTCTGCGCGTGCCCGGGGACTGATATATGCGGAGAACCAGCGCCTTAGGGACACTTCAAATTTCGTCAGAAAAACGATATTCTCATGGGCTATAGGCTTGGCATTTTTTCAATTTTAGGGGGAAAATTATTCTTTGCCCAATCGTTCATTTATCGCGTTAAAACGCTTCTGCGCGTGCCCGGGGACTGATATATGCGGATAACCAACGCCTTAGGGACACTTCATATTTCGTCAGAAAAACGATATTTTCATGGGCTATAGGCTTGGCATTTTTTCAATTTTAGGGGGAAAATTATTCTTTGCGCAATCGTTCATTTATCGCGTTAAAACGCTTCTGCGCGTGCCCGGGGACTGATATATGCGGAGAACCAGCGCCTTAGGGACACTTCATATTTCGTCAGAAAAACGATATTTTCATGGGCTATAGGCTTGGCATTTTTTCAATTTTAGGGGGAAAATTATTCTTTGCCCAATCGTTCATTTCTCGCGTTAAAACGCTTCTTCGCGTGCCCGGGGACTGATATATGCGGAGAACCAGCGCCTTAGGGACACTTCATATTTCGTCAGAAAAATGATATTCTCATGGGCTATAGGCTTGGAATTTTTTCAATTTTAGGGGGAAAGTTATTCTTTGCCCAATCGTTCATTTATCGCGTTAAAACGCTTCTGCGCGTGCCCGGGGACTGATATATGCGGAGAACCAACGCCTTAGGGACGCTTCATATTTCGTCAGAAAAACGATATTTTCATGGGCTATAGGCTTGGCATTTTTTCAATTTTAGGGGGAAAATTATTCTTTGCCCAATCGTTCATTTATCGCGGTAAAACGCTTCTGCGCGTGCCCGGGGACTGATATATGCGCAGAACCAGCGCCTTCGGGACACTTCATATTTCGTCAGAAAAACGATATTTTCATGGGCTATAGGCTTGCCATTTTTTCAATTTTAGGGGGAAAATTATTCTTTGCACAATCGTTCATTTATCGCGTTAAAACGCTTCTGCGCGTGCCCGGGGACTGATATATGCGGAGAACCAGCGCCTTAGGGACACTTCATATTTCGTCAGAAAAACGATATTTTCATGGGCTATAGGCTTGGCATTTTTTCAATTTTAGGGGGAAAATTATTCTTTGCCCAATCGTTCATTTATCGCGTTAAAACGCTTCTGCGCGTGCCCGGGGACTGATATATGCGGAGAACCAACGCCTTAGGGACACTTCATATATCGTCAGAAAAACGATATTTTCATGGGCTATAGGCTTGGCATTTTTTCAATTTTAGGGGGAAAATTATTCTTTGCCCAATCGCTCATTTATCGCGTTAAAACGCTTCTGCGCGTGCCCGGGGACTGATATATGCGGAGAACCAGCGCCTTAGGGACACTTCATATTTCGTCAGAAAAACGATATTCTCATGGGCTATAGGCTTGGCATTTTTTCAATTTTAGGGGGAAAATTATTCTTTGCCCAATCGTTCCTTTATCGCGTTAAAACGCTTCTGCGCGTGCCCGGGGACTGATATATGCGGAGAACCAACGCCTTAGGGACACTTCATATTTCGTCAGAAAAACGATATTTTCATGGGCTATAGGCTTGGCATTTTTTCAATTTTAGGGGGAAAATTATGCTTTGCCCAATCGTTCATTTATCGCGTTAAAACGCTTCTGCGCGTGCCCGGGGACTGATATATGCGCAGAACCAGCGCCTTCGGGACACTTCATATTTCGTCAGAAAAACGATATTTTCATGGGCTATAGGCTTGCCATTTTTTCAATTTTAGGGGGAAAATTATTCTTTGCACAATCGTTCATTTATCGCGTTAAAACGCTTCTGCGCGTGCCCGGGGACTGATATATGCGGAGAACCAGCGCCTTAGGGACACTTCATATTTCGTCAGAAAAACGATATTCTCATGGGCTATAGGCTTGGCATTTTTTTTTTCAATTTTAGGGGGAAAATTATTCTTTGCCCAATCGTTCATTTATCGCGTTAAAACACTTCTGCGCGTGCCCGGGGACTGATATATGCGGAGAACCAGCGCCTTAGGGACACTTCATATTTCGTCAGAAAAACGATATTTTCATGGGCTATAGGCTTGGCATTTTTTCAATTTTAGGGGGAAAATTATTCTTTGCCCAATCGTACATTTATCGCGTTAAAACGCTTGTGCGCGTGCCCGGGGACTGATACATGCGGAGAACCAACGCCTTAGGGATACTTCATATTTCGTCAGAAAAACGATATTTTCATGGGCTATAGGCTTGGCATTTTTTCAATTTTAGGGGGAAAATTATTCTTTGCCCAATCGTTCATTTATCGCGTTAAAACGCTTCTGCGCGTGCCCGGGGACTGATATATGCGGAGAACCAGCGCCTTAGGGACACTTCATATTTCGTCAGAAAAACGATATTTTCATGGGCTATAGGCTTGCCATTTTTTCAATTTTAGGGGGAAAATTATTCTTTGCACAATCGTTCATTTATCGCGTTAAAACGCTTCTGCGCGTGCCCGGGGACTGATATATGCGGAGAACCAGCGCCTTAGGGACACTTCATATTTCGTCAGAAAAACGATATTCTCATGGGCTATAGGCTTGGCATTTTTTCAATTTTAGGGGGAAAATTATTCTTTGCCCAATCGTTCATTTATCGCGTTAAAACGCTTCTGCGCGTGCCCGGGGACTGATATATGCGGAGAACCAGCGCCTTAGGGACACTTCATATTTCGTCAGAAAAACGATATTTTCATGAGCTATAGGCTTGGCATTTTTTCAATTTTAGGGGGAAAATTATTCTTTGCACAATCGTTCATTTATCGCGTTAAAACGCTTCTGCGCATGCCCGGGGACTGATATATGCGGAGAACCAACGCCTTAGGGACACTTCATATTTTGTCAAAAAAACGATATTTTCATGGGCTATAGGCTTGCCATTTTTTCAATTTTAGGGGGAAAATTATTCTCTGCACAATCGTTCATTTATCGCGTTAAAACGCTTCTGCGCGTGCCCGGAGACTGATATATGCGGAGAACCAGCGCCTTAGGGACACTTCATATTTCGTCAGAAAAACGATATTTTCATGGGCTAGAGGCTTGCCATTTTTTCAATTTTAGGGGGAAAATTATTCTTTGCCCAATCGTTCATTTATCGCGTTAAAACGCTTCTGCGCGTGCCCGGGGACTGATATATGCGGAGAACCAGCGCCTTAGGGACACTTCATATTTCGTCAGAAAAACGTTATTCTCATGGGCTATAGGCTTGGCATTTTTTCAATTTTAGGGGGAAAATTATTCTTTGCCCAATCGTTCATTTATCGCGTTAAAACGCTTCTGCGCGTGCCCGGGGACTGATATATGCGGAGAACCAGCGCCTTAGGGACACTTCATATTTCGTCAGAAAAACGATATTCTCATGGGCTATAGGCTTGGCATTTTTTCAATTTTAGGGGGAAAATTATTCTTTGCCCAATCGTTCATTTATCGCGTTAAAACGCTTCTACGCGTGCCCGGGGACTGATATATGCGGAGAACCAGCGCCTTAGGGACACTTCATATTTCGTCAGAAAAACGATATTTTCATGGGCTATAGGCTTGGCATTTTTTCAATTTTAGGGGGAAAATTATTCTTTGCCCAATCGTACATTTATCGCGTTAAAACGCTTGTGCGCGTGCCCGGGGACTGATACATGCGGAGAACCAACGCCTTAGGGATACTTCATATTTCGTCAGAAAAACGATATTTTCATGGGCTATAGGCTTGGCATTTTTTCAATTTTAGGGGGAAAATTATTCTTTGCCCAATCGTTCATTTATCGCGTTAAAACGCTTCTGCGCGTGCCCGGGGACTGATATATGCGGAGAACCAGCGCCTTAGGGACACTTCATATTTCGTCAGAAAAACGATATTTTCATGGGCTATAGGCTTGCCATTTTTTCAATTTTAGGGGGAAAATTATTCTTTGCACAATCGTTCATTTATCGCGTTAAAACGCTTCTGCGCGTGCCCGGGGACTGATATATGCGGAGAACCAGCGCCTTAGGGACACTTCATATTTCGTCAGAAAAACGATATTCTCATGGGCTATAGGCTTGGCATTTTTTCAATTTTAGGGGGAAAATTATTCTTTGCCCAATCGTTCATTTATCGCGTTAAAACGCTTCTGCGCGTGCCCGGGGACTGATATATGCGGAGAACCAGCGCCTTAGGGACACTTCATATTTCGTCAGAAAAACGATATTTTCATGAGCTATAGGCTTGGCATTTTTTCAATTTTAGGGGGAAAATTATTCTTTGCACAATCGTTCATTTATCGCGTTAAAACGCTTCTGCGCATGCCCGGGGACTGATATATGCGGAGAACCAACGCCTTAGGGACACTTCATATTTTGTCAAAAAAACGATATTTTCATGGGCTATAGGCTTGCCATTTTTTCAATTTTAGGGGGAAAATTATTCTCTGCACAATCGTTCATTTATCGCGTTAAAACGCTTCTGCGCGTGCCCGGAGACTGATATATGCGGAGAACCAGCGCCTTAGGGACACTTCATATTTCGTCAGAAAAACGATATTTTCATGGGCTAGAGGCTTGCCATTTTTTCAATTTTAGGGGGAAAATTATTCTTTGCCCAATCGTTCATTTATCGCGTTAAAACGCTTCTGCGCGTGCCCGGGGACTGATATATGCGGAGAACCAGCGCCTTAGGGACACTTCATATTTCGTCAGAAAAACGTTATTCTCATGGGCTATAGGCTTGGCATTTTTTCAATTTTAGGGGGAAAATTATTCTTTGCCCAATCGTTCATTTATCGCGTTAAAACGCTTCTGCGCGTGCCCGGGGACTGATATATGCGGAGAACCAGCGCCTTAGGGACACTTCATATTTCGTCAGAAAAACGATATTCTCATGGGCTATAGGCTTGGCATTTTTTCAATTTTAGGGGGAAAATTATTCTTTGCCCAATCGTTCATTTATCGCGTTAAAACGCTTCTGCGCGTGCCCGGGGACTGATATATGCGGAGAACCAGCGCCTTAGGGACACTTCATATTTCGTCAGAAAAACGATATTCTCATGGGCTATAGGCTTGGCATTTTTTCAATTTTAGGGGGAAAATTATTCTTTGCCCAATCGTTCATTTATCGCGTTAAAATGCTTCTGCGCGTGCCCGGGGACTGATATATGCGGATAACCAACGCCTTAGGGACACTTCATATTTCGTCAGAAAAACGATATTTTCATGGGCTATAGGCTTGGCATTTTTTCAATTTTAGGGGGAAAATTATTCTTTGCCCAATCGTTCATTTATCGCGTTAAAACGCTTCTGCGCGTGCCCGGGGACTGATATATGCGGAGAACCAACGCCTTAGGGACACTTCATATATCGTCAGAAAAACGATATTTTCATGGGCTATAGGCTTGGCATTTTTTCAATTTTAGGGGGAAAATTATTCTTTGCCCAATCGCTCATTTATCGCGTTAAAACGCTTCTGCGCGTGCCCGGGGACTGATATATGCGGAGAACCAGCGCCTTAGGGACACTTCATATTTCGTCAGAAAAACGATATTCTCATGGGCTATAGGCTTGGCATTTTTTCAATTTTAGGGGGAAAATTATTCTTTGCCCAATCGTTCCTTTATCGCGTTAAAACGCTTCTGCGCGTGCCCGGGGACTGATATATGCGGAGAACCAACGCCTTAGGGACACTTCATATTTCGTCAGAAAAACGATATTTTCATGGGCTATAGGCTTGGCATTTTTTCAATTTTAGGGGGAAAATTATGCTTTGCCCAATCGTTCATTTATCGCGTTAAAACGCTTCTGCGCGTGCCCGGGGACTGATATATGCGCAGAACCAGCGCCTTCGGGACACTTCATATTTCGTCAGAAAAACGATATTTTCATGGGCTATAGGCTTGCCATTTTTTCAATTTTAGGGGGAAAATTATTCTTTGCACAATCGTTCATTTATCGCGTTAAAACGCTTCTGCGCGTGCCCGGGGACTGATATATGCGGAGAACCAGCGCCTTATGGACACTTCATATTTCGTCAGAAAAACGATATTCTCATGGGCTATAGGCTTGGCATTTTTTTTTTCAATTTTAGGGGGAAAATTATTCTTTGCCCAATCGTTCATTTATCGCGTTAAAACACTTCTGCGCGTGCCCGGGGACTGATATATGCGGAGAACCAGCGCCTTAGGGACACTTCATATTTCGTCAGAAAAACGATATTTTCATGGGCTATAGGCTTGGCATTTTTTCAATTTTAGGGGGAAAATTATTCTTTGCCCAATCGTACATTTATCGCGTTAAAACGCTTGTGCGCGTGCCCGGGGACTGATACATGCGGAGAACCAACGCCTTAGGGATACTTCATATTTCGTCAGAAAAACGATATTTTCATGGGCTATAGGCTTGGCATTTTTTCAATTTTAGGGGGAAAATTATTCTTTGCCCAATCGTTCATTTATCGCGTTAAAACGCTTCTGCGCGTGCCCGGGGACTGATATATGCGGAGAACCAGCGCCTTAGGGACACTTCATATTTCGTCAGAAAAACGATATTTTCATGGGCTATAGGCTTGCCATTTTTTCAATTTTAGGGGGAAAATTATTCTTTGCACAATCGTTCATTTATCGCGTTAAAACGCTTCTGCGCGTGCCCGGGGACTGATATATGCGGAGAACCAGCGCCTTAGGGACACTTCATATTTCGTCAGAAAAACGATATTCTCATGGGCTATAGGCTTGGCATTTTTTCAATTTTAGGGGGAAAATTATTCTTTGCCCAATCGTTCATTTATCGCGTTAAAACGCTTCTGCGCGTGCCCGGGGACTGATATATGCGGAGAACCAGCGCCTTAGGGACACTTCATATTTCGTCAGAAAAACGATATTTTCATGAGCTATAGGCTTGGCATTTTTTCAATTTTAGGGGGAAAATTATTCTTTGCACAATCGTTCATTTATCGCGTTAAAACGCTTCTGCGCATGCCCGGGGACTGATATATGCGGAGAACCAACGCCTTAGGGACACTTCATATTTTGTCAAAAAAACGATATTTTCATGGGCTATAGGCTTGCCATTTTTTCAATTTTAGGGGGAAAATTATTCTCTGCACAATCGTTCATTTATCGCGTTAAAACGCTTCTGCGCGTGCCCGGAGACTGATATATGCGGAGAACCAGCGCCTTAGGGACACTTCATATTTCGTCAGAAAAACGATATTTTCATGGGCTAGAGGCTTGCCATTTTTTCAATTTTAGGGGGAAAATTATTCTTTGCCCAATCGTTCATTTATCGCGTTAAAACGCTTCTGCGCGTGCCCGGGGACTGATATATGCGGAGAACCAGCGCCTTAGGGACACTTCATATTTCGTCAGAAAAACGTTATTCTCATGGGCTATAGGCTTGGCATTTTTTCAATTTTAGGGGGAAAATTATTCTTTGCCCAATCGTTCATTTATCGCGTTAAAACGCTTCTGCGCGTGCCCGGGGACTGATATATGCGGAGAACCAGCGCCTTAGGGACACTTCATATTTCGTCAGAAAAACGATATTCTCATGGGCTATAGGCTTGGCATTTTTTCAATTTTAGGGGGAAAATTATTCTTTGCCCAATCGTTCATTTATCGCGTTAAAACGCTTCTACGCGTGCCCGGGGACTGATATATGCGGAGAACCAGCGCCTTAGGGACACTTCATATTTCGTCAGAAAAACGATATTTTCATGGGCTATAGGCTTGGCATTTTTTCAATTTTAGGGGGAAAATTATTCTTTGCCCAATCGTACATTTATCGCGTTAAAACGCTTGTGCGCGTGCCCGGGGACTGATACATGCGGAGAACCAACGCCTTAGGGATACTTCATATTTCGTCAGAAAAACGATATTTTCATGGGCTATAGGCTTGGCATTTTTTCAATTTTAGGGGGAAAATTATTCTTTGCCCAATCGTTCATTTATCGCGTTAAAACGCTTCTGCGCGTGCCCGGGGACTGATATATGCGGAGAACCAGCGCCTTAGGGACACTTCATATTTCGTCAGAAAAACGATATTTTCATGGGCTATAGGCTTGCCATTTTTTCAATTTTAGGGGGAAAATTATTCTTTGCACAATCGTTCATTTATCGCGTTAAAACGCTTCTGCGCGTGCCCGGGGACTGATATATGCGGAGAACCAGCGCCTTAGGGACACTTCATATTTCGTCAGAAAAACGATATTCTCATGGGCTATAGGCTTGGCATTTTTTCAATTTTAGGGGGAAAATTATTCTTTGCCCAATCGTTCATTTATCGCGTTAAAACGCTTCTGCGCGTGCCCGGGGACTGATATATGCGGAGAACCAGCGCCTTAGGGACACTTCATATTTCGTCAGAAAAACGATATTTTCATGAGCTATAGGCTTGGCATTTTTTCAATTTTAGGGGGAAAATTATTCTTTGCACAATCGTTCATTTATCGCGTTAAAACGCTTCTGCGCATGCCCGGGGACTGATATATGCGGAGAACCAACGCCTTAGGGACACTTCATATTTTGTCAAAAAAACGATATTTTCATGGGCTATAGGCTTGCCATTTTTTCAATTTTAGGGGGAAAATTATTCTCTGCACAATCGTTCATTTATCGCGTTAAAACGCTTCTGCGCGTGCCCGGAGACTGATATATGCGGAGAACCAGCGCCTTAGGGACACTTCATATTTCGTCAGAAAAACGATATTTTCATGGGCTAGAGGCTTGCCATTTTTTCAATTTTAGGGGGAAAATTATTCTTTGCCCAATCGTTCATTTATCGCGTTAAAACGCTTCTGCGCGTGCCCGGGGACTGATATATGCGGAGAACCAGCGCCTTAGGGACACTTCATATTTCGTCAGAAAAACGTTATTCTCATGGGCTATAGGCTTGGCATTTTTTCAATTTTAGGGGGAAAATTATTCTTTGCCCAATCGTTCATTTATCGCGTTAAAACGCTTCTGCGCGTGCCCGGGGACTGATATATGCGGAGAACCAGCGCCTTAGGGACACTTCATATTTCGTCAGAAAAACGATATTCTCATGGGCTATAGGCTTGGCATTTTTTCAATTTTAGGGGGAAAATTATTCTTTGCCCAATCGTTCATTTATCGCGTTAAAACGCTTCTACGCGTGCCCGGGGACTGATATATGCGGAGAACCAGCGCCTTAGGGACACTTCATATTTCGTCAGAAAAACGATATTCTCATGGGCTATAGGCTTGGCATTTTTTCAATTTTAGGGGGAAAATTATTCTTTGCCCAATCGTTCATTTATCGCGTTAAAACGCTTCTGCGCGTGCCCGGGGACTGATATATGCGGAGAACCAGCGCCTTAGGGACACTTCATATTTCGTCAGAAAAACGATATTCTCATGGGCTATAGGCTTGGCATTTTTTCAATTTTAGGGGGAAAATTATTCTTTGCCCAATCGTTCATTTATCGCGTTAAAATGCTTCTGCGCGTGCCCGGGGACTGATATATGCGGATAACCAACGCCTTAGGGACACTTCATATTTCGTCAGAAAAACGATATTTTCATGGGCTATAGGCTTGGCATTTTTTCAATTTTAGGGGGAAAATTATTCTTTGCCCAATCGTTCATTTATCGCGTTAAAACGCTTCTGCGCGTGCCCGGGGACTGATATATGCGCAGAACCAGCGCCTTCGGGACACTTCATATATCGTCAGAAAAACGATATTTTCATGGGCTATAGGCTTGGCATTTTTTCAATTTTAGGGGGAAAATTATTCTTTGCCCAATCGTCCATTTATCGCGTTAAAACGCTTCTGCGCGTGCCCGGGGACTGATATATGCGCAGAACCAGCGCCTTCGGGACACTTCATATATCGTCAGAAAAACGATATTTTCATGGGCTATAGGCTTGGCATTTTTTCAATTTTAGGGGGAAAATTATTCTTTGCCCAATCGTTCATTTATCGCGTTAAAACGCTTCTGCGCGTGCCCGGGGACTGATATATGCGAAGAACCAGCGCCTTCGGGACACTTCATATATCGTCAGAAAAACGATATTTTCATGGGCTATAGGCTTGGCATTTTTTCAATTTTAGGGGGAAAATTATTCTTTGCCCAATCGTCCATTTATCGCGTTAAAACGCCTCTGCGCGTGCCTGGGGACTGATATATGCGCAGAACCAGCGCCTTCAGAACACTTCATATTTCGTCAGAAAAACGATATTTTCATGGGCTATAGGCTTGGCATTTTTTCAATTTTAGGGGCAAAATTATTCTTTGCCCAATCGTTCATTTATCGCGTTAAAATGCTTCTGCGCGTGCCCGGGGACTGATATATGCGCAGAACCAGCGCCTTCGGGACACTTCATATATCGTCAGAAAAACGATATTTTCATGGGCTATAGCCTTACCAGTTTTTCAATTTTAGGGGGAAAATTATTCTTTGCCCAATCGCTCATTTATCGCGTTAAAACGCTTCTGCGCGTGCCCGGGGACTGATATATGCGCTGAACCAGCGCTTTCGGGACACTTCATATTTCGTCAGAAAAACGATATTTTCATGGGCTATAGGCTTGCCATTTTTTCAATTTTAGGGGGAAAATTATTCTTTGCACAATCGTTCATTTATCGCGTTAAAACGCTTCTGCGCGTGCCCGGGGACTGATATATGCGGAGAACCAGCGCCTTAGGGACACTACATATTTCGTCAGAAAAACGATATTTTCATGGGCTATAGGCTTGGCATTTTTTCAATTTTAGGGGGAAAATTATTCTTTGCGCAATCGCTCATTTATCGCGTTAAAACGCTTCTGCGCGTGCCCGGGGACTGATATATGCGCAGAACCAGCGCTTTCGGGACACTTCATATATCGTCAGAAAAACGACATTTTCATGGGCTATAGCCTTACCAGTTTTTCAATTTTAGGGGGAAAATTATTCTTTGCCCAATCGTCCATTTATCGCGTTAAAACGCTTCTGCGCGTGCCCGGGGACTGATATGTGCGGAGAACCAGCGCCTTCGGGACACTTCATATATCGTCAGAAAAACGATATTTTCATGGGCCTTACCAGTTTTTCAATTTTAGGGGGAAAATTATTCTTTGCCCAATCGTCCATTTATCGCGTTAAAACACTGCTGCGCATGCCCGGGGACTGATATATGCGGAGAACCAGCGCCTTCGGGACACTTCATATTTCGTCAGAAAAACGATATTTTCATGGGCTATAGCCTTACCAGTTTTTCAATTTTAGGGGGAAAATTATTCTTTACCCAATCGTCCATTTATCGCGTTAAAACGCTTCTGCGCGTGCCCGGGGACTGATATATGCGGAGAACCAGCGCCTTCGGGGCACTTCATATATCGTCAGAAAAACGACATTTTCATGGGCTATAGCCTTACCAGTTTTTCAATTTTAGGGGGAAAATTATTCTTTGCCCAATCGTCCATTTATCGCGTTAAAACGCTTCTGCGCGTGCCCGGGGACTGATATGTGCGGAGAACCAGCGCCTTCGGGACACTTCATATATCGTCAGAAAAACTATATTTTCATGGGCTATAGCCTTACCAGTTTTTCAATTTTAGGGGGAGAATTATTCTTTGCCCAATCGTCCATTTATCGCGTTAAAACACTTCTGCGCGTGCCCGGGGACTGATATATGCGGAGAACCAGCGCCTTAGGGACTCTTCATATATCGTCAGAAAAACGATATTTTCATGGGCTATATCCTTACCAGTTTTTCAATTTTAGGGGGAAAATTATTCTTTGCCCAATCGTCCATTTATCGCGTTAAAACACTTCTGCGCGTGCCCGGGGACTGATATATGCGGAGAACCATCGCCTTAGGGACACTTCATATTTCGTCAGAAAAACGATATTTTCATGGGCTATAGGCTTGCCATTTTTTCAATTTTAGGGGGAAAATTATTCTCTGCACAATCGTTCATTTATCGCGTTAAAACGCTTCTGCGCGTGCCCGGAGACTGATATATGCGGAGAACCAGCGCCTTAGGGACACTTCATATTTCGTCAGAAAAACGATATTTTCATGGGCTAGAGGCTTGCCATTTTTTCAATTTTAGGGGGAAAATTATTCTTTGCCCAATCGTTCATTTATCGCGTTAAAACGCTTCTGCGCGTGCCCGGGGACTGATATATGCGGAGAACCAGCGCCTTAGGGACACTTCATATTTCGTCAGAAAAACGTTATTCTCATGGGCTATAGGCTTGGCATTTTTTCAATTTTAGGGGGAAAATTATTCTTTGCCCAATCGTTCATTTATCGCGTTAAAACGCTTCTGCGCGTGCCCGGGGACTGATATATGCGGAGAACCAGCGCCTTAGGGACACTTCATATTTCGTCAGAAAAACGATATTCTCATGGGCTATAGGCTTGGCATTTTTTCAATTTTAGGGGGAAAATTATTCTTTGCCCAATCGTTCATTTATCGCGTTAAAACGCTTCTACGCGTGCCCGGGGACTGATATATGCGGAGAACCAGCGCCTTAGGGACACTTCATATTTCGTCAGAAAAACGATATTCTCATGGGCTATAGGCTTGGCATTTTTTCAATTTTAGGGGGAAAATTATTCTTTGCCCAATCGTTCATTTATCGCGTTAAAACGCTTCTGCGCGTGCCCGGGGACTGATATATGCGGAGAACCAGCGCCTTAGGGACACTTCATATTTCGTCAGAAAAACGATATTCTCATGGGCTATAGGCTTGGCATTTTTTCAATTTTAGGGGGAAAATTATTCTTTGCCCAATCGTTCATTTATCGCGTTAAAATGCTTCTGCGCGTGCCCGGGGACTGATATATGCGGATAACCAACGCCTTAGGGACACTTCATATTTCGTCAGAAAAACGATATTTTCATGGGCTATAGGCTTGGCATTTTTTCAATTTTAGGGGGAAAATTATTCTTTGCCCAATCGTTCATTTATCGCGTTAAAACGCTTCTGCGCGTGCCCGGGGACTGATATATGCGCAGAACCAGCGCCTTCGGGACACTTCATATATCGTCAGAAAAACGATATTTTCATGGGCTATAGGCTTGGCATTTTTTCAATTTTAGGGGGAAAATTATTCTTTGCCCAATCGTCCATTTATCGCGTTAAAACGCTTCTGCGCGTGCCCGGGGACTGATATATGCGCAGAACCAGCGCCTTCGGGACACTTCATATATCGTCAGAAAAACGATATTTTCATGGGCTATAGGCTTGGCATTTTTTCAATTTTAGGGGGAAAATTATTCTTTGCCCAATCGTTCATTTATCGCGTTAAAACGCTTCTGCGCGTGCCCGGGGACTGATATATGCGAAGAACCAGCGCCTTCGGGACACTTCATATATCGTCAGAAAAACGATATTTTCATGGGCTATAGGCTTGGCATTTTTTCAATTTTAGGGGGAAAATTATTCTTTGCCCAATCGTCCATTTATCGCGTTAAAACGCCTCTGCGCGTGCCTGGGGACTGATATATGCGCAGAACCAGCGCCTTCAGAACACTTCATATTTCGTCAGAAAAACGATATTTTCATGGGCTATAGGCTTGGCATTTTTTCAATTTTAGGGGCAAAATTATTCTTTGCCCAATCGTTCATTTATCGCGTTAAAATGCTTCTGCGCGTGCCCGGGGACTGATATATGCGCAGAACCAGCGCCTTCGGGACACTTCATATATCGTCAGAAAAACGATATTTTCATGGGCTATAGCCTTACCAGTTTTTCAATTTTAGGGGGAAAATTATTCTTTGCCCAATCGCTCATTTATCGCGTTAAAACGCTTCTGCGCGTGCCCGGGGACTGATATATGCGCTGAACCAGCGCTTTCGGGACACTTCATATTTCGTCAGAAAAACGATATTTTCATGGGCTATAGGCTTGCCATTTTTTCAATTTTAGGGGGAAAATTATTCTTTGCACAATCGTTCATTTATCGCGTTAAAACGCTTCTGCGCGTGCCCGGGGACTGATATATGCGGAGAACCAGCGCCTTAGGGACACTACATATTTCGTCAGAAAAACGATATTTTCATGGGCTATAGGCTTGGCATTTTTTCAATTTTAGGGGGAAAATTATTCTTTGCGCAATCGCTCATTTATCGCGTTAAAACGCTTCTGCGCGTGCCCGGGGACTGATATATGCGCAGAACCAGCGCTTTCGGGACACTTCATATATCGTCAGAAAAACGACATTTTCATGGGCTATAGCCTTACCAGTTTTTCAATTTTAGGGGGAAAATTATTCTTTGCCCAATCGTCCATTTATCGCGTTAAAACGCTTCTGCGCGTGCCCGGGGACTGATATGTGCGGAGAACCAGCGCCTTCGGGACACTTCATATATCGTCAGAAAAACGATATTTTCATGGGCCTTACCAGTTTTTCAATTTTAGGGGGAAAATTATTCTTTGCCCAATCGTCCATTTATCGCGTTAAAACACTGCTGCGCGTGCCCGGGGACTGATATATGCGGAGAACCAGCGCCTTCGGGACACTTCATATTTCGTCAGAAAAACGATATTTTCATGGGCTATAGCCTTACCAGTTTTTCAATTTTAGGGGGAAAATTATTCTTTACCCAATCGTCCATTTATCGCGTTAAAACGCTTCTGCGCGTGCCCGGGGACTGATATATGCGGAGAACCAGCGCCTTCGGGGCACTTCATATATCGTCAGAAAAACGACATTTTCATGGGCTATAGCCTTACCAGTTTTTCAATTTTAGGGGGAAAATTATTCTTTGCCCAATCGTCCATTTATCGCGTTAAAACGCTTCTGCGCGTGCCCGGGGACTGATATGTGCGGAGAACCAGCGCCTTCGGGACACTTCATATATCGTCAGAAAAACTATATTTTCATGGGCTATAGCCTTACCAGTTTTTCAATTTTAGGGGGAGAATTATTCTTTGCCCAATCGTCCATTTATCGCGTTAAAACACTTCTGCGCGTGCCCGGGGACTGATATATGCGGAGAACCAGCGCCTTAGGGACTCTTCATATATCGTCAGAAAAACGATATTTTCATGGGCTATATCCTTACCAGTTTTTCAATTTTAGGGGGAAAATTATTCTTTGCCCAATCGTCCATTTATCGCGTTAAAACACTTCTGCGCGTGCCCGGGGACTGATATATGCGGAGAACCAGCGCCTTAGGGACACTTCATATTTCGTCAGAAAAACGATATTTTCATGGGCTATAGCCTTACCAGTTTTTCAATTTTAGGGGGAGAATTATTCTTTGCCCAATCGTCCATTTATCGCGTTAAAACACTTCTGCGCCTGCCCGGGGACTGATATATGCGGAGAACCAGCGCCTTAGGGACACTTCATATATCGTCAGAAAAACGATATTTTCATCGGCTATAGCCTTACCAGTTTTTCAATTTTAGGGGGAAAATTATTCTTTGCACAATCGTTCATTTATCGCGTTAAAACGCTTCTGCGCGTGCCCGGGGACTGATATATGCGGAGAACCAGCGCCTTAGGGACACTTCATATTTCGTCACAAAAACGATATTCTCATGGGCTATAGGCTTGGCATTTTTTCAATTTTAGGGGGAAAATTATTCTTTGCCCAATCGTTCATTTATCGCGTTAAAACGCTTCTGCGCGTGCCCGGGGACTGATATATGCGGAGAACCAGCGCCTTAGGGACACTTCATATTTCGTCAGAAAAACGATATTCTCATGGGCTATAGGCTTGGCATTTTTTCAATTTTAGGGGGAAAATTATTCTTTGCCCAATCGTTCATTTATCGCGTTAAAACGCTTCTGCGCGTGCCCGGGGACTGATATGTGCGGAGAACCAGCGCCTTCGGGACACTTCATATATCGTCAGAAAAACGATATTTTCATGGGCCTTACCAGTTTTTCAATTTTAGGGGGAAAATTATTCTTTGCCCAATCGTCCATTTATCGCGTTAAAACACTTCTGCGCGTGCCCGGGGACTGATATATGCGGAGAACTAGCGCCTTCGGGACACTTCATATTTCGTCAGAAAAACGATATTTTCATGGGCCTTACCAGTTTTTCAATTTTAGGGGGAAAATTATTCTTTGCACAATCGTTCATTTATCGCGTTAAAACGCTTCTGCGCGTGCCCGGGGACTGATATATGCGGAGAACCAGCGCCTTAGGGACACTTCATATTTCGTCAGAAAAACGATATTCTCATGGGCTATAGGCTTGGCATTTTTTCAATTTTAGGGGGAAAATTATTCTTTGCACAATCGTTCATTTATCGCGTTAAAACGCTTCTGCGCGTGCCCGGGGACTGATATATGCGGAGAACCAGCGCCTTAGGGACACTTCATATTTCGTCAGAAAAACGATATTCTCATGGGCTATAGGCTTGGCATTTTTTCAATTTTAGGGGGAAAATTATTCTTTGCCCAATCGTTCATTTATCGCGTTAAAACGCTTCTGCGCGTGCCCGGGGACTGATATATGCGGAGAACCAGCGCCTTAGGGACACTTCATATTTCGTCAGAAAAACGATATTCTCATGGGCTATAGGCTTGGTATTTTTTCAATTTTAGGGGGAAAATTATTCTTTGCCCAATCGTTCATTTATCGTGTTAAAACGCTTCTGCGCGTGCCCGGGGACTGATATGTGCGGAGAACCAGCGCCTTCGGGACACTTCATATATCGTCAGAAAAACGATATTTTCATGGGCCTTACCAGTTTTTCAATTTTAGGGGGAAAATTATTCTTTGCCCAATCGTCCATTTATCGCGTTAAAACGCTTCTGCGCGTGCCCGGGGACTGATATGTGCGGAGAACCAGCGCCTTCGGGACACTTCATATATCGTCAGAAAAACGATATTTTCATGGGCCTTACCAGTTTTTCAATTTTAGGGGGAGAATTATTCTTTGCCCAATCGTCCATTTATCGCGTTAAAACACTTCTGCGCGTGCCCGGGGACTGATATATGCGGAGAACCAGCGCCTTAGGGACACTTCATATATCGTCAGAAAAACGATATTTTCATGGGCTATAGCCTTACCAGTTTTTCAATTTTAGGGGGAAAATTATTCTTTGCACAATCGTTCATTTATCGCGTTAAAACGCTTCTGCGCGTGCCCGGGGACTGATATATGCGGAGAACCAGCGCCTTAGGGACACTTCATATTTCGTCAGAAAAACGATATTCTCATGGGCTATAGACTTATCAGTTTTTCAATTTTAGGGGGAGAATTATTCTTTGCCCAATCGTCCATTTATCGCGTTAAAACACTTCTGCGCGTGCCCGGGGACTGATATATGCGGAGAACCAGCGCCTTAGGGACACTTCATATATCGTCAGAAAAACGATATTTTCATGGGCTATAGCCTTACCAGTTTTTCAATTTTAGGGGGAAAATTATTCTTTGCCCAATCGTCCATTTATCGCGTTAAAACACTTCTGCGCGTGCCCGGGGACTGATATATGCGGAGAACCAGCGCCTTCGGGACACTTCATATTTCGTCAGAAAAACGATATTCTCATGGGCTATAGACTTATCAGTTTTTCAATTTTAGGGGGAGAATTATTCTTTGCCCAATCGTCCATTTATCGCGTTAAAACGCTTCTGCGCGTGCCCGGGGACTGATATGTGCGGAGAACCAGCGCCTTCGGGACACTTCATATATCGTCAGAAAAACGATATTTTCATGTGCCTTACCAGTTTTTCAATTTTAGGGGGAAAATTATTCTTTGCCCAATCGTCCATTTATCGCGTTAAAACACTTCTGCGCGTGCCCGGGGACTGATATATGCGGAGAACCAGCGCCTTCGGGACACTTCATATTTCGTCAGAAAAACGATATTTTCATGGGCTATACCAGTTTTTATACTTTTTATAATTTTATAAAATAATTTTTTTATAATTTTAGGGGGAAAATTATTCTTTGCCCAATCGTCCATTTATCGCGTTAAAACGCTTCTGCGCGTGCCCGGGGACTGATATATGCGGAGAACCAGCGCCTTCGGGACACTTCATATATCGTCAGAAAAACGACATTTTCATGGGCTATAGCCTTACCAGTTTTTCAATTTTAGGGGGAAAATTATTCTTTGCCCAATCGTCCATTTATCGCGTTAAAACGCTTCTGCGCGTGCCCGGGGACTGATATGTGCGGAGAACCAGCGCCTTCGGGACACTTCATATATCGTCAGAAAAACGATATTTTCATGGGCTATAGCCTTACCAGTTTTTCAATTTTAGGGGGAGAATTATTCTTTGCCCAATCGTCCATTTATCGCGTTAAAACACTTCTGCGCGTGCCCGGGGACTGATATATGCGGAGAACCAGCGCCTTAGGGACACTTCATATATCGTCAGAAAAACGATATTTTCATGGGCTATAGCCTTACCAGTTTTTCAATTTTAGGGGGAAAATTATTCTTTGCCCAATCGTCCATTTATCGCGTTAAAACACTTCTGCGCGTGCCCGGGGACTGATATATGCGGAGAACCAGCGCCTTAGGGACACTTCATATTTCGTCAGAAAAACGATATTTTCATGGGCTATAGCCTTACCAGTTTTTCAATTTTAGGGGGAGAATTATTCTTTGCCCAATCGTCCATTTATCGCGTTAAAACACTTCTGCGCGTGCCCGGGGACTGATATATGCGGAGAACCAGCGCCTTAGGGACACTTCATATATCGTCAGAAAAACGATATTTTCATGGGCTATAGCCTTACCAGTTTTTCAATTTTAGGGGGAAAATTATTCTTTGCACAATCGTTCATTTATCGCGTTAAAACGCTTCTGCGCGTGCCCGGGGACTGATATATGCGGAGAACCAGCGCCTTAGGGACACTTCATATTTCGTCAGAAAAACGATATTCTCATGGGCTATAGACTTATCAGTTTTTCAATTTTAGGGGGAGAATTATTCTTTGCCCAATCGTCCATTTATCGCGTTAAAACACTTCTGCGCGTGCCCGGGGACTGATATATGCGGAGAACCAGCGCCTTAGGGACACTTCATATATCGTCAGAAAAACGATATTTTCATGGGCTATAGCCTTACCAGTTTTTCAATTTTAGGGGGAAAATTATTCTTTGCCCAATCGTCCATTTATCGCGTTAAAACACTTCTGCCCGTGCCCGGGGACTGATATATGCGGAGAACCAGCGCCTTAGGGACACTTCATATATCGTCAGAAAAACGATATTTTCATGGGCTATAGCCTTACCAGTTTTTCAATTTTAGGGGGAAAATTATTCTTTGCACAATCGTTCATTTATCGCGTTAAAACGCTTCTGCGCGTGCCCGGGGACTGATATATGCGGAGAACCAGCGCCTTAGGGACACTTCATATTTCGTCAGAAAAACGATATTCTCATGGGCTATAGGCTTGGCATTTTTTCAATTTTAGGGGGAAAATAATTCTTTGCCCAATCGTTCATTTATCGCGTTAAAACGCTTCTGCGCGTGCCCGGGGACTGATATATGCGCAGAACCAGCGCTTTCGGGACACTTCATATTTCGTCAGAAAAACGATATTTTCATGGGCTATAGGCTTGCCATTTTTTCAATTTTAGGGGGAAAATTATTCTTTGCACAATCGTTCATTTATCGCGTTAAAACGCTTCTGCGCGTGCCCGGGGACTGATATATGCGGAGAACCAGCGCCTTAGGGACACTTCATATTTCGTCAGAAAAACGATATTCTCATGGGCTATAGGCTTGGCATTTTTTCAATTTTAGGGGGAAAATTATTCTTTGCCCAATCGCTCATTTATCGCGTTAAAACGCTTCTGCGCGTGCCCGGGGACTGATATATGCGGAGAAGCAGCGCCTTAGGGACACTTCATATTTCGTCAGAAAAACGATATTTTCATGGGCTATAGGCTTGGCATTTTTTCAATTTTAGGGGGAAAATTATTCTTTGCCCAATCGTTCATTTATCGCGTTAAAACGCTTCTGCGCGTGCCCGGCGACTGATATATGCGGAGAACCAGCGCTTTAGGGACAATTCATATTTCGTCAGAAAAACGATATTTTCGTGGGCTTTAGGCTTGCCATTTTTTCAATTTTAGGGGGAAAATTATTCTTTGCCCAATCGTTCATTTATCGCGTTAAAATGCTTCTGCGCGTGCCCGGGGACTGATATATGCGGAGAACCAGCGCCTTAGGGACACTTCATATTTCGTCAGAAAAACGATATTTTCATGGGCTATAGCCTTACCAGTTTTTCAATTTTAGGGGGAAAATTATTCTTTGCCCAATCGTCCATTTATCGCGTTAAAACGCTTCTGCGCGTGCCCGGGGACTGATATGTGCGGAGAACCAGCGCCTTCGGGACACTTCATATATCGTCAGAAAAACGATATTTTCATGGGCCTTACCAGTTTTTCAATTTTAGGGGGAAAATTATTCTTTGCCCAATCGTCCATTTATCGCGTTAAAACACTTCTGCGCGTGCCCGGGGACTGATATATGCGGAGAACCAGCGCCTTCGGGACACTTCATATTTCGTCAGAAAAACGATATTTTCATCGGCTATAGCCTTACCAGTTTTTCAATTTTAGGGGGAAAATTATTCTTTGCCCAATCGTCCATTTATCGCGTTAAAACGCTTCTGCGCGTGCCCGGGGACTGATATATGCGGAGAACCAGCGCCTTCGGGACACTTCATATATCGTCAGAAAAACGACATTTTCATGGGCTATAGCCTTACCAGTTTTTCAATTTTAGGGGGAAAATTATTCTTTGCCCAATCGTCCATTTATCGCGTTAAAACGCTTCTGCGCGTGCCCGGGGACTGATATGTGCGGAGAACCAGCGCCTTCGGGACACTTCATATATCGTCAGAAAAACGATATTTTCATGGGCTATAGCCTTACCAGTTTTTCAATTTTAGGGGGAGAATTATTCTTTGCCCAATCGTCCATTTATCGCGTTAAAACACTTCTGCGCGTGCCCGGGGACTGATATAGGCGGAGAACCAGCGCCTTAGGGACACTTCATATATCGTCAGAAAAACGATATTTTCATGGGCTATAGCCTTACCAGTTTTTCAATTTTAGGGGGAAAATTATTCTTTGCCCAATCGTCCATTTATCGCGTTAAAACACTTCTGCGCGTGCCCGGGGACTGATATATGCGGAGAACCAGCGCCTTAGGGACACTTCATATTTCGTCAGAAAAACGATATTTTCATGGGCTATAGCCTTACCAGTTTTTCAATTTTAGGGGGAAAATTATTCTTTGCACAATCGTTCATTTATCGCGTTAAAACGCTTCTGCGCGTGCCCGGGGACTGATATATGCGGAGAACCAGCGCCTTAGGGACACTTCATATTTCGTCAGAAAAACGATATTCTCATGGGCTATAGCCTTACCAGTTTTTCAATTTTAGGGGGAGAATTATTCTTTGCCCAATCGTCCATTTATCGCGTTAAAACACTTCTGCGCGTGCCCGGGGACTGATATATGCGGAGAACCAGCGCCTTAGGGACACTTCATATATCGTCAGAAAAACGATATTTTCATGGGCTATAGCCTTACCAGTTTTTCAATTTTAGGGGGAAAATTATTCTTTGCCCAATCGTCCATTTATCGCGTTAAAACACTTCTGCGCGTGCCTGGGGACTGATATATGCGGAGAACCAGCGCCTTAGGGACACTTCATATATCGTCAGAAAAACGATATTTTCATGGGCTATAGCCTTACCAGTTTTTCAATTTTAGGGGGAAAATTATTCTTTGCACAATCGTTCATTTATCGCGTTAAAACGCTTCTGCGCGTGCCCGGGGACTGATATATGCGGAGAACCAGCGCCTTAGGGACACTTCATATTTCGTCAGAAAAACGATATTCTCATGGGCTATAGGCTTGGCATTTTTTCAATTTTAGGGGGAAAATTATTCTTTGCCCAATCGTTCATTTATCGCGTTAAAACGCTTCTGCGCGTGCCCGGGGACTGATATATGCGCAGAACCAGCGCTTTCGGGACACTTCATATTTCGTCAGAAAAACGATATTTTCATGGGCTATAGGCTTGCCATTTTTTCAATTTTAGGGGGAAAATTATTCTTTGCACAATCGTTCATTTATCGCGTTAAAACGCTTCTGCGCGTGCCCGGGGACTGATATATGCGGAGAACCAGCGCCTTAGGGACACTTCATATTTCGTCAGAAAAACGATATTCTCATGGGCTATAGGCTTGGCATTTTTTTTCAATTTTAGGGGGAAAATTATTCTTTGCCCAATCGTTCATTTATCGCGTTAAAACACTTCTGCGCGTGCCCGGGGACTGATATATGCGGAGAACCAGCGCCTTAGGGACACTACATATTTCGTCAGAAAAACGATATTTTCATGGGCTATAGGCTTGGCATTTTTTCAATTTTAGGGGGAAAATTATTCTTTGCCCAATCGCTCATTTATCGCGTTAAAACGCTTCTGCGCGTGCCCGGGGACTGATATATGCGGAGAAGCAGCGCCTTAGGGACACTTCATATTTCGTCAGAAAAACGATATTTTCATGGGCTATAGGCTTGGCATTTTTTCAATTTTAGGGGGAAAATTATTTTTTGCCCAATCGTTCATTTATCGCGTTAAAACGCTTCTGCGCGTGCCCGGCGACTGATATATGCGGAGAACCAGCGCTTTAGGGACAATTCATATTTCGTCAGAAAAACGATATTTTCATGGGCTTTAGGCTTGCCATTTTTTCAATTTTAGGGGGAAAATTATTCTTTGCCCAATCGTTCATTTATCGCGTTAAAATGCTTCTGCGCGTGCCCGGGGACTTATATTTGCGGAGAACCAGCGCCTTCGGGACACTTCATATTTCGTCAGAAAAACGATATTTTCATCGGCTATAGCCTTACCAGTTTTTCAATTTTAGGGGGAAAATTATTCTTTGCCCAATCGTCCATTTATCGCGTTAAAACGCTTCTGCGCGTGCCCGGGGACTGATATATGCGGAGAACCAGCGCCTTCGGGACACTTCATATATCGTCAGAAAAACGACATTTTCATGGGCTATAGCCTTACCAGTTTTTCAATTTTAGGGGGAAAATTATTCTTTGCCCAATCGTCCATTTATCGCGTTAAAACGCTTCTGCGCGTGCCCGGGGACTGATATGTGCGGAGAACCAGCGCCTTCGGGACACTTCATATATCGTCAGAAAAACGATATTTTCATGGGCTATAGCCTTACCAGTTTTTCAATTTTAGGGGGAGAATTATTCTTTGCCCAATCGTCCATTTATCGCGTTAAAACACTTCTGCGCGTGCCCGGGGACTGATATATGCGGAGAACCAGCGCCTTAGGGACACTTCATATATCGTCAGAAAAACGATATTTTCATGGGCTATAGCCTTACCAGTTTTTCAATTTTAGGGGGAAAATTATTCTTTGCCCAATCGTCCATTTATCGCGTTAAAACACTTCTGCGCGTGCCCGGGGACTGATATATGCGGAGAACCAGCGCCTTAGGGACACTTCATATTTCGTCAGAAAAACGATATTTTCATGGGCTATAGCCTTACCAGTTTTTCAATTTTAGGGGGAGAATTATTCTTTGCCCAATCGTCCATTTATCGCGTTAAAACACTTCTGCGCGTGCCCGGGGACTGATATATTCGGAGAACCAGCGCCTTAGGGACACTTCATATATCGTCAGAAAAACGATATTTTCATGGGCTATAGCCTTACCAGTTTTTCAATTTTAGGGGGAAAATTATTCTTTGCCCAATCGTCCATTTATCGCGTTAAAACACTTCTGCGCGTGCCCGGGGACTGATAATTGCGGAGAACCAGCGCCTTAGGGACACTTCATATTTCGTTAGAAAAACGATATTTTCATGGGCTATAGCCTTACCAGTTTTTCAATTTTAGGGGGAAAATTATTCTTTGCACAATCGTTCATTTATCGCGTTAAAACGCTTCTGCGCGTGCCCGGGGACTGATATATGCGGAGAACCAGCGCCTTAGGGACACTTCATATTTCGTCAGAAAAACGATGTTCTCATGGGCTATAGACTTATCAGTTTTTCAATTTTAGGGGGAGAATTATTCTTTGCCCAATCGTCCATTTATCGCGTTAAAACACTTCTGCGCGTGCCCGGGGACTGATATATGCGGAGAACCAGCGCCTTAGGGACACTTCATATATCGTCAGAAAAACGATATTTTCATGGGCTATAGCCTTACCAGTTTTTCAATTTTAGGGGGAAAATAATTCTTTGCACAATCGTTCATTTATCGCGTTAAAACGCTTCTGCGCGTGCCCGGGGACTGATATATGCGGAGAACCAGCGCCTTAGGGACACTTCATATTTCGTCAGAAAAACGATATTCTCATGGGCTATAGGCTTGGCATTTTTTCAATTTTAGGGGGAAAATTATTCTTTGCCCAATCGTTCATTTATCGCGTTAAAACGCTTCTGCGCGTGCCCGGGGACTGATATATGCGCAGAACCAGCGCTTTCGGGACACTTCATATTTCGTCAGAAAAACGATATTTTCATGGGCTATAGGCTTGCCATTTTTTCAATTTTAGGGGGAAAATTATTCTTTGCACAATCGTTCATTTATCGCGTTAAAACGCTTCTGCGCGTGCCCGGGGACTGATATATGCGGAGAACCAGCGCCTTAGGGACACTTCATATTTCGTCAGAAAAACGATATTCTCATGGGCTATAGGCTTGGCATTTTTTCAATTTTAGGGGGAAAATTATTCTTTGCCCAATCGCTCATTTATCGCGTTAAAACGCTTCTGCGCGTGCCCGGGGACTGATATATGCGGAGAAGCAGCGCCTTAGGGACACTTCATATTTCGTCAGAAAAACGATATTTTCATGGGCTATAGGCTTGGCATTTTTTCAATTTTAGGGGGAAAATTATTCTTTGCCCAATCGCTCATTTATCGCGTTAAAACGCTTCTGCGCGTGCCCGGGGACTGATATATGCGGAGAAGCAGCGCCTTAGGGACACTTCATATTTCGTCAGAAAAACGATATTTTCATGGGCTATAGGCTTGGCATTTTTTCAATTTTAGGGGGAAAATTATTCTTTGCCCAATCGTTCATTTATCGCGTTAAAACGCTTCTGCGCGTGCCCGGCGACTGATATATGCGGAGAACCAGCGCTTTAGGGACAATTCATATTTCGTCAGAAAAACGATATTTTCGTGGGCCTTACCAGTTTTTCAATTTTAGGGGGAAAATTATTCTTTGCCCAATCGTCCATTTATCGCGTTAAAACACTTCTGCGCGTGCCCGGGGACTGATATATGCGGAGAACCAGCGCCTTCGGGACACTTCATATTTCGTCAGAAAAACGATATTTTCATCGGCTATAGCCTTACCAGTTTTTCAATTTTAGGGGGAAAATTATTCTTTGCCCAATCGTCCATTTATCGCGTTAAAACGCTTCTGCGCGTGCCCGGGGACTGATATATGCGGAGAACCAGCGCCTTCGGGACACTTCATATATCGTCAGAAAAACGACATTTTCATGGGCTATAGCCTTACCAGTTTTTCAATTTTAGGGGGAAAATTATTCTTTGCCCAATCGTCCATTTATCGCGTTAAAACGCTTCTGCGCGTGCCCGGGGACTGATATGTGCGGAGAACCAGCGCCTTCGGGACACTTCATATATCGTCAGAAAAACGATATTTTCATGGGCTATAGCCTTACCAGTTTTTCAATTTTAGGGGGAGAATTATTCTTTGCCCAATCGTCCATTTATCGCGTTAAAACACTTCTGCGCGTGCCCGGGGACTGATATATGCGGAGAACTAGCGCCTTAGGGACACTTCATATATCGTCAGAAAAACGATATTTTCATGGGCTATAGCCTTACCAGTTTTTCAATTTTAGGGGGAAAATTATTCTTTGCCCAATCGTCCATTTATCGCGTTAAAACACTTCTGCGCGTGCCCGGGGACTGATATATGCGGAGAACCAGCGCCTTAGGGACACTTCATATTTCGTCAGAAAAACGATATTTTCATGGGCTATAGCCTTACCAGTTTTTCAAATTTAGGGGGAAAATTATTCTTTGCACAATCGTTCATTTATCGCGTTAAAACGCTTCTGCGCGTGCCCGGGGACTGATATATGCGGAGAACCAGCGCCTTAGGGACACTTCATATTTCGTCAGAAAAACGATATTCTCATGGGCTATAGGCTTGGCATTTTTTCAATTTTAGGGGGAAAATTATTCTTTGCCCAATCGTTCATTTATCGCGTTAAAACGCTTCTGCGCGTGCCCGGGGACTGATATATGCGCAGAACCAGCGCTTTCGGGACACTTCATATTTCGTCAGAAAAACGATATTTTCATGGGCTATAGGCTTGCCATTTTTTCAATTTTAGGGGGAAAATTATTCTTTGCACAATCGTTCATTTATCGCGTTAAAACGCTTCTGCGCGTGCCCGGGGACTGATATATGCGGAGAACCAGCGCCTTAGGGACACTTCATATTTCGTCAGAAAAACGATATTCTCATGGGCTATAGGCTTGGCATTTTTTTTCAATTTTAGGGGGAAAATTATTCTTTGCCCAATCGTTCATTTATCGCGTTAAAACACTTCTGCGCGTGCCCGGGGACTGATATATGCGGAGAACCAGCGCCTTAGGGACACTACATATTTCGTCAGAAAAACGATATTTTCATGGGCTATAGGCTTGGCATTTTTTCAATTTTAGGGGGAAAATTATTCTTTGCCCAATCGCTCATTTATCGCGTTAAAACGCTTCTGCGCGTGCCCGGGGACTGATATATGCGGAGAAGCAGCGCCTTAGGGACACTTCATATTTCGTCAGAAAAACGATATTTTCATGGGCTATAGGCTTGGCATTTTTTCAATTTTAGGGGGAAAATTATTCTTTGCCCAATCGTTCATTTATCGCGCTAAAACGCTTCTGCGCGTGCCCGGCGACTGATATATGCGGAGAACCAGCGCTTTAGGGACAATTCATATTTCGTCAGAAAAACGATATTTTCATGGGCTTTAGGCTTGCCATTTTTTCAATTTTAGGGGGAAAATTATTCTTTGCCCAATCGTTCATTTATCGCGTTAAAATGCTTCTGCGCGTGCCCGGGGACTTATATTTGCGGAGAACCAGCGCCTTCGGGACACTTCATATTTCGTCAGAAAAACGATATTTTCATCGGCTATAGCCTTACCAGTTTTTCAATTTTAGGGGGAAAATTATTCTTTGCCCAATCGTCCATTTATCGCGTTAAAACGCTTCTGCGCGTGCCCGGGGACTGATATATGCGGAGAACCAGCGCCTTCGGGACACTTCATATATCGTCAGAAAAACGACATTTTCATGGGCTATAGCCTTACCAGTTTTTCAATTTTAGGGGGAAAATTATTCTTTGCCCAATCGTCCATTTATCGCGTTAAAACGCTTCTGCGCGTGCCCGGGGACTGATATGTGCGGAGAACCAGCGCCTTCGGGACACTTCATATATCGTCAGAAAAACGATATTTTCATGGGCTATAGCCTTACCAGTTTTTCAATTTTAGGGGGAGAATTATTCTTTGCCCAATCGTCCATTTATCGCGTTAAAACACTTCTGCGCGTGCCCGGGGACTGATATATGCGGAGAACCAGCGCCTTAGGGACACTTCATATATCGTCAGAAAAACGATATTTTCATGGGCTATAGCCTTACCAGTTTTTCAATTTTAGGGGGAAAATTATTCTTTGCCCAATCGTCCATTTATCGCGTTAAAACACTTCTGCGCGTGCCCGGGGACTGATATATGCGGAGAACCAGCGCCTTAGGGACACTTCATATTTCGTCAGAAAAACGATATTTTCATGGGCTATAGCCTTACCAGTTTTTCAATTTTAGGGGGAGAATTATTCTTTGCCCAATCGTCCATTTATCGCGTTAAAACACTTCTGCGCGTGCCCGGGGACTGATATATGCGGAGAACCAGCGCATTAGGGACACTTCATATATCGTCAGAAAAACGATATTTTCATGGGCTATAGCCTTACCAGTTTTTCAATTTTAGGGGGAAAATTATTCTTTGCACAATCGTTCATTTATCGCGTTAAAACACTTCTGCGCGTGCCCGGGGACTGATATATGCGGAGAACCAGCGCCTTAGGGACACTTCATATATCGTCAGAAAAACGATATTTTCATGGGCTATAGCCTTACCAGTTTTTCAATTTTAGGGGGAAAATTATTCTTTGCCCAATCGTCCATTTATCGCGTTAAAACACTTCTGCGCGTGCCCGGGGACTGATATATGCGGAGAACCAGCGCCTTAGGGACACTTCATATATCGTCAGAAAAACGATATTTTCATGGGCTATAGCCTTACCAGTTTTTCAATTTTAGGGGGAAAATTATTCTTTGCACAATCGTTCATTTATCGCGTTAAAACGCTTCTGCGCGTGCCCGGGGACTGATATATGCGGAGAACCAGCGCCTTAGGGACACTTCATATTTCGTCAGAAAAACGATATTCTCATGGGCTATAGGCTTGGCATTTTTTCAATTTTAGGGGGAAAATTATTCTTTGCCCAATCGTTCATTTATCGCGTTAAAACGCTTCTGCGCGTGCCCGGGGACTGATATATGCGCAGAACCAGCGCTTTCGGGACACTTCATATTTCGTCAGAAAAACGATATTTTCATGGGCTATAGGCTTGCCATTTTTTCAATTTTAGGGGGAAAATTATTCTTTGCACAATCGTTCATTTATCGCGTTAAAACGCTTCTGCGCGTGCCCGGGGAGTGATATATGCGGAGAAGCAGCGCCTTAGGGACACTTCATATTTCGTCAGAAAAACGATATTCTCATGGGCTATAGGCTTGGCATTTTTTTTCAATTTTAGGGGGAAAATTATTCTTTGCCCAATCGTTCATTTATCGCGTTAAAACACTTCTGCGCGTGCCCGGGGACTGATATATGCGGAGAACCAGCGCCTTAGGGACACTACATATTTCGTCAGAAAAACGATATTTTCATGGGCTATAGGCTTGGCATTTTTTCAATTTTAGGGGGAAAATTATTCTTTGCCCAATCGCTCATTTATCGCGTTAAAACGCTTCTGCGCGTGCCCGGGGACTGATATATGCGGAGAAGCAGCGCCTTAGGGACACTTCATATTTCGTCAGAAAAACGATATTTTCATGGGCTATAGGCTTGGCATTTTTTCAATTTTAGGGGGAAAATTATTCTTTGTCCAATCGTTCATTTATCGCGTTAAAACGCTTCTGCGCGTGCCCGGCGACTGATATATGCGGAGAACCAGCGCTTTAG
Source organism: Dermacentor albipictus (assembly GCF_038994185.2). Lineage (NCBI taxonomy): Eukaryota > Metazoa > Arthropoda > Arachnida > Ixodida > Ixodidae > Dermacentor > Dermacentor albipictus. The sequence continues at coordinate 42,361,099 of NC_091829.1, read as the reverse complement.
GGACAATTCATATTTCGTCAGAAAAACGATATTTTCATGGGCTTTAGGCTTGCCATTTTTTCAATTTTAGGGGGAAAATTATTCTTTGCCCAATCGTTCATTTATCGCGTTAAAATGCTTCTGCGCGTGCCCGGGGACTGATATATACGGAGAACCAGCGCCTTAGGGACACTTCATATTTCGTCAGAAAAACGATATTTTCATGGGCTATAGCCTTACCAGTTTTTCAATTTTAGGGGGAAAATTATTCTTTGCCCAATCGTCCATTTATCGCGTTAAAACGCTTCTGCGCGTGCCCGGGGACTGATATGTGCGGAGAACCAGCGCCTTCGGGACACTTCATATATCGTCAGAAAAACGATATTTTCATGGGCCTTACCAGTTTTTCAATTTTAGGGGGAAAATTATTCTTTGCCCAATCGTCCATTTATCGCGTTAAAACACTTCTGCGCGTGCCCGGGGACTGATATATGCGGAGAACCAGCGCCTTCGGGACACTTCATATTTCGTCAGAAAAACGATATTTTCATGGGCTATAGCCTTACCAGTTTTTTCAATTTTAGGGGGAAAATTATTCTTTGCCCAATCGTCCATTTATCGCGTTAAAACGCTTCTGCGCGTGCCCGGGGACAGATATATGCGGAGAACCAGCGCCTTCGGGACACTTCATATATCGTCAGAAAAACGACATTTTCATGGGCTATAGCCTTACCAGTTTTTCAATTTTAGGGGGAGAATTATTCTTTGCACAATCGTTCATTTATCGCGTTAAAACGCTTCTGCGCGTGCCCGGGGACTGATATATGCGGAGAACCAGCGCCTTAGGGACACTTCATATTTCGTCAGAAAAACGATATTCTCATGGGCTATAGGCTTGGCATTTTTTCAATTTTAGGGGGAAAATTATTCTTTGCCCAATCGTTCATTTATCGCGTTAAAACGCTTCTGCGCGTGCCCGGGGACTGATATATGCGCAGAACCAGCGCTTTCGGGACACTTCATATTTCGTCAGAAAAACGATATTTTCATTGGCTATAGGCTTGCCATTTTTTCAATTTTAGGGGGAAAATTATTCTTTGCACAATCGTTCATTTATCGCGTTAAAACGCTTCTGCGCGTGCCCGGGGACTGATATATGCGGAGAACCAGCGCCTTAGGGACACTTCATATTTCGTCAGAAAAACGATATTCTCATGGGCTATAGGCTTGGCATTTTTTTTTCAATTTTAGGGGGAAAATTATTCTTTGCCCAATCGTTCATTTATCGCGTTAAAACACTTCTGCGCGTGCCCGGGGACTGATATATGCGGAGAACCAGCGCCTTAAGGACACTACATATTTCGTCAGAAAAACGATATTTTCATGGGCTATAGGCTTGGCATTTTTTCAATTTTAGGGGGAAAATTATTCTTTGCCCAATCGCTCATTTATCGCGTTAAAACGCTTCTGCGCGTGCCCGGGGACTGATATATGCGGAGAACCAGCGCCTTAGGGACACTTCATATTTCGTCAGAAAAACGATATTTTCATGGGATATAGGCTTGCCATTTTTTCAATTTTAGGGGAAAATTATTCTTTGCCCAATCGTTCATTTATCGCGTTAAAACGCTTCTGCGCGTGCCCGGGGACTGATATATGCGGAGAACCAGCGCCTTAGGGACACTTCATATTTCGTCAGAAAAACGATATTTTCATGGGATATAGCCTTACCAGTTTTTCAATTTTAGGGGGAAAATTATTCTTTGCCCAATCGTTCATTTATCGCGTTAAAACGCTTCTGCGCGTGCCCGGCGACTGATATATTCGGAGAACCAGCGCCTTAGGGACTCATTTTTCGTCGCAAAAATGATGTTTTTATGTAGGCTTACAATTTTTTTTCAATTTTATGGGGAAAATCATTCTTTGCCTAATTTCTTTTATCGCGTTAAACGACTTCTGCGCATGCCCGGGGACTGATATGTGCGGAGAATCAGCGCCTTAGGGACAATATTTTTTTGTCGGAAAAAATCATACTTTGCAGAAGTGGTGCGTCCCTTCAGGCTTTGTTGTCCATCGCTGCAGTTTTCCTACATTGACGAATTCGCTGTTCAAGGAATCAAACACCGAGACCGAGAGCATCGGGGAGCATTTAACCCTGTAATGCCCAAGCACGCTGCTACACTAAATTCATACGATTTTCTTGATTTCGCGCCATGGAGTACGAATTTTTACGGTACACAACTGCTCCTGCACAACGGTACACATTACGGTACGGAATTTTTACGGTACACAAACCCGCCTGCTCCATGCGGGACAATTCTAGCCATAAACTATAAGCCATCTTATGACGCGTCTTATTAGTACCAAACAACTCTGAATATTTTAAACATTGGCTGCCTTCAAAAAGCAGTCGTATGCCATGGAGAGGTCAAAGTTTGCCAGATGCTTGAGTTAATGAATCGCCACAGGATGTGAATTCCGATAGGGAAACAAGCGCATATCTTCTCCCATTGCAAGGCGCACATGAAGCTAGTTTAAGGAAACGTTTCATACGCAGTCCAGAAATTAGATGCTGTTAACGCGAGGGTAAATTTCTTTGCAGATAGCCTATATTTCACATTTCAATCCCTGCACCATTGGCATAAATGGAAACATCACCAGAAAGTAACAGATTGGAATGCCTGTCAACGTAATCGCATGGAATGTGATCGCTGTGTAGCCCGTTTTTAATTATGTTCTAGTAGTCACAACTGCACGTTTGGTGTCTTAACTGAAAGCATATATACAAATGCAGTTGAACTTCGAAACAGAACCATATGTTGAAACAGTTTCAGAATTGCTACCGTTTGAATTTACGCCGATGTAGCCCCCAATTTCGCTTTATGAAGTTCAGTGTTAGTAAACTATTCCGAAGCTCATAACTAGACGGAAAATCTCCAGTTCACAAAAAGGAAAATAGTTTACAGCTTTCTTCCGTTACGAATCCGCCTTTTTCACTTTGCCATGCATGCTACCCTCTGTCGCGTGCCTCTGGAAACGCTTTGGAAGGGCGCCGGGAATTTCGCCCGTTGATTTGCGCACCTCGGCCCATGTTGAGTGTGCGCCGGTAATGCGTTTCGTGGAAGAGATTGGCTCCTCCGGGGAGGCATGTCGCACCTGGAATCCATGTCAACCTCACCGATCACTTGTTGAGCAAGCCCGCCGTTGTGACAACTGTGCGGCCGTGAAAGAAGCGCTGATCTCCGTCTGCAGACGCGGCTGCGTTGGAGTTTGTTGTCGTCGATTTCCGCACTTGAAATTCACTTTTCGTATTTCTTTTACGCATTCTTCAGACATTTCCCATATTGAATAAGTCTTAGAACGCAGCCTTGCGGGTCAGATTACCCAAAGCGGTGTATTTGTTTACATCGACATCTACAGCCAAGGATCTTTATTTGTTAGCTTCAAATATCGTGGTAGCGGCGCATCCCTGAAAAAAAATAATAAAGTCGAAACGTAGCAAAACATACGTATCTGCAATTATGAGCGGCTGAGTCGCTTAAACAACACACGTTTGCACTTCAACATGCAGAGAAAGAAGGTTACACCCTGCTGGACATCCTGGCCAACCGACATCCAAGCTGGAGAAGCCGCGCGCGGGGAGACATCACAGATTGTTCATCAGACAGGCAAAGCTGCAGCACTGCGTCAACTACGTTGCTCGCCATTGACACCTGTGGCCCGACACGAACATGCGGAAGCGGATGCTGTTCACCTCGCTGCTCCAGGAGCTAGGTCAACCTGGAAGTGATCAGGTCAGTGTGAGAATCGCAGCCCACGTGTCTTCCTGAGCTTATTGAGTCATTTACCACGATGAACAGGTCAGCCACGTTAAAGCGCAGTCAGCAGTAATTTCGTGTCCTTCATTTCTTTCTTCCTACGTAACAATATGTTTCAATAAACAACCAAGTACCACTACGCTACTACAGTGACTGGCAAACGGTGCAGAATGGGTCCACATAATGATTGGTGCAAGAAAGCTCCATATTTAAGTTGGACTTGCACGTCATTATCCTAAACAATTGCAGTCGTCATTAGTGTTCTATAGCATAACCAGCATGAAACATGTGAACGTCCCTTGCCCCTACTGTAGTATACGAGAGGCGCGACGCCTGTGGGCAGTAAATGCAACCTACCTATCTACTGTACAATGGGCACTACAGAAGCGGACTCCATGCAAGCCAATCCCACGAGCTGTGGGCAAAAGTATCAGCACTACTGTACATTCACTGGCACCATACGTTCTCATATACTGTAACTGCTCAGAGCACTTGCCACAGCGTTAAGCGTTACTTTCCCAGTCAGGGTGGAATGTTGCCTACAGATAATGCCTGCAGCTCATAACACACTTGTCAACTATAGTGATGTACACAACCTTCACGCAGGAACTTTTGATTTCAATTGCATCACTTGCACAGATAAGCCTGAGGCTACATTAGAGCAATCAAATACAGTTGGACGAGCTGCATCGAAAGACTGTATGTCACTAGGATTTGACGTCTGGAATTATTTCATACACAGTGGCCAATATCCAAGAAGGGATGGTCAGTGAATCGATCTGCTCTTGTTGCATGAAATCCAGCTACGTGCTTTCCCTATTAATGTTCAGTTGCAGGAAACAGAGCTTTTGCCTTGTAGGGCCACCATCCCTGAGCAACAGAATTAAAATAGAAACATAAAACTACTGAATGGCTGCACCTCCTGTCTCACTGGTACATATACCGCAAAAGAAAAAAAATAATACGAATGAAAGAAACAGGACTTCCTGCTACTGTCATTTTCAGTCGGTGTCTACTTTTGGAAGATAAAAACGGAATAAGTATTTTAATCATGGCTCTCTGCCGTCACAATGTTTGCAAGACCAGAATGCTACAACACCATGCTGACGCAAAACACAGTGTTGGAACATTTCATCGATAGTGTATGGTACCAACGTGATGTTTTACGTGACATAGCCCAAACGACCGGTATGGGTAATCTCAATTGATTTTATATATTTGAAGAAAGAGATAAAAATCAACCTTATCTACGAACAGCCTCTGTGCCCGTTTTAAACTTAGCCACATTAATAAAGCCCGGCTAATATGGTTTTACAATAATACTTTAACGTGACAAGCAAACAAGAAAGCACACAATAAAAAAGGAAACACTGTCACGCACCATTTGCAGCAAAGCCCTTTTTGTTTACATACTAACTGGTTGCCTAAAACTACCCTTGAGAGTTGAACGTTGGGATTGATCATTCGTAGTGAGCATTCAATATTTCGATGCAGCAGACTTACTGCAGATATGAAGTTTCACTTAACATCATACTTTTGATTACCGTGGAAGGTTTGCCTACTAGAAAACTTTCTTTCTAGGTGTAAATTTAGCTTGTCTCGCAACACATGCAAGGCAATTGAGCAGTGCATATAGATCGCGTGCAGTATTACAACTAGCACAAACTGCGCACTGTGACTCTAGCAGCCATCTAAATTTAGATAGGTAGTAAGTGTTTTCAGAGTTTGAAGCTAGCCAAGTGACTAAATAAAAAAAGGTCAAGTTCACTGTCACTATCTTCCCTATTTCCTTATTGCAGTGGCCACCATATAGAGATGTCACTTGGTGTACAACGACAAGCGACGTGACCTGCTTCGGCAGTTCTCCGACATGGGCATCCTTTGTCCATCTTTCAAGAAACCCTATGACTCTACCGTGCGCCTACGTTATTTCCCGCTTTTAAGATACATGCATCTCAACATGAGCGCATTGAATGCTAATGGTGCTAATATCACGTAGAGTCGTTGCACAACCTCTGACTGAGAAAGGGGGGCGCCTCCTATCTTTCGGGGACGACCGTAACAGCAACATTCATCTCTCTCATTAGCTATTTTGCTTCTACTTGAAATTCGCCAGGGGTACGTGAGTAATGTGTGTGACGGAATCAAACACAAATGGGAGAGTGTCAGAAGATGAACGAATTGAATATAGAACACTTTTCCAAAAGTTCTCGAAAGAGGAGCTTGCGGGCTCGCAGTTAATATAATGCGGTCTTGACATCCCAATATAGTCGCAACATTACAGAATTTCTCTGATAATATCGAACGTTTCGAAGTTAACTTCTTTAGAACCAAAAACGAGGCGATACGAGTACATCAGCTGTTTACTCGCATGCTTAGGAAGAAATGACAAGACCAATTAAGGATGTTAAGTGAAACAATGACGAATGAAGAACTTTACTGTAAACCTTGCACTGAGCACTCGCCCTGGTGACGGTGGGGTGCTAGAGTGGAGCCTGTGAAATAATTTTATAGGCAATTAAGCTTGCAGAGTGAAAGGCACATTGGAAAGAATACGAGCCAAAACGTCCCGCCTTTGACGAGCTCACCTTCCTGCTCTGGCTCTCGGTGTTTCCTCCCACGCGTGGCCTGCTGATCAAGAGCCAAACGCCCGGCATCGTCTTTGCCCGACAGATGGGTGCACGACGTGACATGGTCAATCTCGGGCCGGCCGTTCACGGCAGCGGTAAAAGTAAAAAGAAAAAAAAACACGGCGCGCGTATGTGAGAGGACAGACAAAAATATGTGATGATACAAGACTCTGGTTCACTAGGCTAGTTACCATCAAACTCCACCTTGTTCTCAGGTTCCGCAATGTCCATCTTTACTCCAATAGCAATTATAGGGTCACTCCGAGCGCATTCTGCTTCATTCAATTCTTTGAAATGTTCCAATTCGACGCAAACATTACTCTCCCTCCCAATGCACGTATAATGACATTAACTTGCATAACTGATGAACGAATTTGCCGAAATTACTCTTAGCGCAAAAAAGTCAGCCCTAAAAGCTCGCCGTACTCCTGTTCCGTCAATTCTCTGAAAGGCAATAATTGCACGCTTGCTTCACTGCCCCTGCAATTGCACGTTTACTGACACTAACTCATATGATTGATAAACGAATTTGATCAACTTATAGGCTATAGACAGTACCTCACCGCCTTCCTATTGACTCATTTCTCTGAAAAACTAAAATTCCACGCATCCATGCATCTCCCTTCAAATGTACGCGTACTGGCTCTAACTTGCCTAATGCATAAACGAATTTGCCCAAATTACTTTTCGTAGAAAAAGATCCGCCTACAGCCCCCTTCGACGTTCAGCGTACTCCTGTTCACTCAATTCTCTGAAAGCCATAAACTGGACGCTTTCTTCACTACCCCTGCAATTGCACGTATAGTGGCACTAACTTATATGATTGATAAATTAATGTGATCAACTTAGTTATAGCGGAAAAAACGCCCGCCAGAATTTACAGACAGTTAGTACTTCACATTATTCATATTGACTGAATTCTCTGAAAAGCTCAAATTCTACGCATACATCCCTCTATCTGCAAATGTACGAATGCTGACACTACCACACATATTATTAAAAGAATTTGTCCAAATTACCTTTCGTAGAAAGGTAATTAGAAGCTCAGCCTTAGAATTAGAAGCTCAGCCTTAGAATTAGAAGCTCAGCGCACTCCTGCTCACTCAATTCCCTAAAAGGTTAAAACTGGACGCTTACTTCATTAGTCCAGCAAGTGCTCGTATACTGACCCTAACTAATTTGACTGACAACAAATTTTCTCAACTTAGTTATAGCGGAAAAAATGCCAGCCCATAGGCAGTACCTCACCGGATTTCTACTCAATGAATTCTCATAGAAGCTAGAATTCGACGCATACATCACTTTTCCTGCAAACGTACGTATACTGACACTAACTAACATAATTGATAAGCGAATTGGCTCAAATAACTTTTCGCGGAAAAATATCTGCATATTACCCCCTACGAAGTTCAGCCTACTCCTATTCAGTCAATTCCCTAAAAGGATAAATCTTCACGCTTACTTCACTACTCCTGCAACTGATCGAGTACTGACACTAACTTATATGACTGTTAAACGAATTTGCTCAATGTAGTTAGAGGGAAAAAAACGCCAATTATAATTGACTAAATTCTCAGAAAAGCTCAAATTCTACGGATACATCACTCTCCCTGCATATTTACGTATATTCACACTACCATACGTAATTGATAAACGAATTTGAGCAAATTACTTTTCGCAGAAAAAATATCAGCCTATTGCCCCCTTCGAAGCTTAGCGTACTCCTGTTCACTCAATTGTCTGCGAGGCTAAAAGTGGACGCTCACTTCACTAGTCCTGCAATTGCTCGAATACTGACACTAACTTATATGATTGTTGAACGAATTTGCTCAACATAGTTATAGCGGAAAAAATTCCAGCCGATAGAGATTTAGTACCTCACCGCATTCCTATTGACTGAATTCTCATAAAAGCTCACATGCGATGCATACATCACTGTCCTTGCAAATCTACGTGAACTGACAGTAACCTGCATAATTGATAAGCGAATTTGCCCAATTTACTTTTCGAATTAGAAACAGCCTATAGCCCCCTTCGAAGCTCAGCGTACTCCTGTTCACTCAATTCCCTAAAAGGCTAAAAATGGCACTTATTTCACTAGTCCTGAAATTGTTCGTATACGGACACTAACTTAAATGATTCATAATATAATTTGCCCAACTTAGTTAAAGCGGAAAAACTGCCAGCCAATAGACATTTAGTACTTCCCCGCATTCTTATTGACTGAATTCTCAGAAAAGCTCACACCACTGCACCTGCAAATGCACGCATACTATCACTAGCTTACATGACTGGTAAACGAATTGCCAAAATTACTTACTCCGGCAAAAACGTCAGCCGATAGCTTCGTTAGAACGTCACCTCACACCTCTTCATTGAATACTGTGAAATGCACAAATTCGACATACACATCACTCTGCCTGCAAATGTACCTGTACTCACAGTAACTTGCCTAATTGATAAGCGAATTTGCCCAAGTTACTTTTCAGAGAAAAAAACAAGCAGCCTACAGTAACCTTCGAAGCTCAGCGTACTCCTGCTTACGCAATTCCCTAAAAGGCAAAAACTGTACGCTTACTTCACTAGTCCTGGTATTGCTCGTATACGGACACTAACTTAAATGATTCATAAACGAATTTGCTCATCTTAGTTAACGGGGGAAAATGCCTGCCAATACACAGCACCTCACCGCATTCCTATTGACTGAATTCTCAGAACAGCTCACATTCCACGCATACATCACTCTCCCTGCAAACGCACGTATACTGACAGTAACTTGAATATTCAATAAACGATTTAGCCAAACTACTTTTCGAAGGAAAAAGGCTAAAACTGGACCCTCACTTCACTATTCCTGCAAATGCCCGAATACTGCCACTAACTTATACGTTTGAAAAACGAATTTACTCAACTTAGTTAGAGAGGAAAAAACGCCAGCCTATACACAGCACCTCACCGTATTTCTATTGACTAAACATTCCGAAAAGGTCAAATTCGACGCATGCATGCTTTTTCTGCAAACGTACGGACAATTTAAACTAACTTGCATAATTGATAAAACAATTTGCTCATATTACTTATCGCAGTAAAGAAGCCTATAGCCCCCACAGAAGCTCAGCGTGATTCCTGCAAATGCACGAACAGTGCAACATACTTATATGTTTCAAAAACGAATTTCTTTAACTCAGTAATAGCGGAAAAAACACAATCCCTACAATATTTTAGTACAACACCACACAGCTCTTCATTGAATTCTTCGAAATGCACAAATTCGACGAATACATACTGCACCTGCAAATGCACGTATACTATCACTAGCTTACATGACTGGTAAACGAATTTCCAAAATTACTTACTCCGGCAAAAACGTCAGCCGATAGCTTCGTTAGAACGTCACCTCACACCTCTTCATTGAATACTCTGAAATGCACAAATTCGACATACACATCACTCTCCCTGCAAATGCTCTTATACTGACATTAAGTTGCATAACTGATAAACGAATTAGCCAATAAAGTTTTCGCAGAAAAAAAAAATCACCATATAGCCCCCTCAGAAGCTCAGCGTACTCCTATTCACGTAATTATCTGACAAACTCAAATACGACGCACACATACCTTTCCATGCAAATACACTTGTTCTGACACTAATTTGCATAACTGATAAACGAATCTGCCATCATTGCTTATCGCGGAAAAATCGCCAGCCTGTTTGTACTTGACCGCATTCCTACTCACTGAATTCTCTGAAATGCTCAAATTTGATGGATACAGCACTCCAACTGCAAGAGCACGAATACCGACACTAATTTACATGGCTGATAAGTGAAGTTGCCTAAATTAGTTTTCACGGTAAATGATCAGCCTAAAGCCCGTTAGTACCACACCGCACTCCTGTTCACTGACTTCTCTGAAATGATGAAATTCCGGGCACACATCACTGTCTCTACAAATGCACGTATTCTGCGACTAAATTACAGGATTGATAAATGAATTGCCAAAATTACTTACTGCGGCAAAAATGTCAGCCCATATCAACCTCAGCGCACTCTTCTTCATTTATTCATCTGAAAAGCTCAAATTCGATGCATATATCACTCTCCTAACAAATGCACTTACAGTGACACTAACTTCCATAATTGATAAACGAATCTGCCATAATTAGTTATCGTGGGAAAAAACGCCAGCCTCTTTGTACCTTACCTTACCACACTCCTACTCATTAAATTCTCTGAATTGCTCAAATTCGACACAAACATCGCTCTCCCTGCAAATGTTTGTATACTCCCACAAACCTACATAATTGATAAAGAAATTTGCCATAATTAGTTAATGTGGAAAAAACGCGCACGCTAAAGCCAGTTAGCACCTCACCGCCTTCCTGTAGACTGAATTCTCTGAAAACCTCCAATTGGACGCTTACTTCCCGATTTCTGCAAATGCATGTATAGTGACACAAACTTACGTGATTGGTAAACGAATTTGCCCAGTTTACCTTCCGCAGAAAAAACTCAGCCTATAGCCCTCTTAGAAGCTCAGCGCACTCTTGTTCACTCAATTCCCTAAATGGGTAAAAGTGGACGTTTACTTCACTAGCCCTGCAATTGCTCGTATATTGACCCTAAGTTATTTGACTGATAAACAAATTTGCTCAACTTATAGTTATGGCGGAAAAAATGCCAGCCCATAGGCAGTACCTCTAAGCATTCCTACTGAATTAATTCTCAGAGAAGCTACCCTTATGAAAATTAGTGTTGAATTTTAGTAGACATTCCATTGCCGTCCTATTGCTCAATCAACAAAATTTTTGTTGAAATATCATTGTCCCACTATTGCAGATTTGTTGACCAGCATTGAAAAGTGGCCACCGTGAAACCATTGTAATTTCATTTACCAGTTATTGCCTTGACTTTCTATGGAATTCCCATGGACGAACAATTGTATTTCCATGAAATGTAATGTGGAATACAACATTAAGTTTATGGATTGTAAAGTGGAATGCAACAATAAGTTTATGGATTTTCAAGTGGAATGCAACAATAAGTTTATGGATTTTCAAGTGGAATGCAACATTAAGTTTATGGATTTTCAAGTGGAATGCAATATTAAATTTATGGATTGTAAGGTGCAATGCAACATGAAATTAACTAATGTTGATATTCGCCAGTGAGGCATGGCTTGGCCTCGGGACATCTTCAAGGTGCATTTTCTAGCTTTCCATTGCAAGGCCTCTTTCCCTGTGGTGTTATGAAAAGAAACAACTTCGTGATTAACAAAAAGCATGTGAATCATTCCTTTTATACAATAGGCCACAAATTTATTGAGCTTCAGGCTCTTTCATTTCTCTTGCCAGTACTGGGGAGATGATGTTCTTTATGTAGGCGAGGCTGGTAGAGGGAAACTTGGAGCATGTGTAGTCTGGAAAAGAAATACAGCATAAGATTACCGATGCATACAGGATTTTCTAGCTGTCTAATAAAATAATAACAAATTGAAGCCTTATGCTATGTTTAAGTGCAGGCCACACTGCTAGTGTCAGTCATAAAACATCATCACAGAGTAATTTAGCTACGTTGTGTACTTTGAGCCAGGGTCTGCAGTTATCAAGTGTGCACCACAATATTGTAAAGAGCAGAGGCAGAATGAAGATAAACATCTCAGTACTGGCACCAAGCTCTTTGGCATGCATAAAGAACAGGTCAGTGTGTTAGCAGCTATTCATTGGAATTTTATATAATTCATTTGCACGTACAGGTAATCCTCTATAACGAAGCCAGTAAAACCAGCACTTTACTTCGTTGTATAAAAATTTCGTTGAATGAAAATTTGACCTTTTATAAATTCACTAATCCTCACAGGAAATTTCTCTTACCCAAAAGGGTGCGTAAACCTTATCAAATTATCGGGCAATCAGAAAAAATGAATTTCAATGACAAAAACAGTTGAAGCTTCACCCAAAAGTGGAAGCAATGATAGCAACACTAAAGTATCACAGCTATATGAAGGCTAATAAGCATTGACATACAGCCTTGTTGCTAAGACACACTTATGTGTCCCCGAAATGGTCCGAACAAATTTTGTAGGCATGTGGGGCACAGCTACAGTAAAACATTCGCACAACAATCTGTGTAAAGCATCTTACATTAGAGGGACCCCGAAATGATTTTGATGATTCTGTACAAACATACTGAGCCATTAGAGGATAGGTCCTTCTGATCATTATTTGACACATGTAGGTGCTCCGGTTAAAGCATATAATTTATTATAAGATTTCAAAAATTTACATTGCTGCCGATCACAGCACACCACTCGGCTGAATTTTCAGCCGCATCTAACTATTTGATGTAAACTGTCCTAATGATACTGGTAGGGCAAGCTATCCGACTGGCCGCCCAGCGCGCTTCATCAATAATTTTTTTAACTTTGTGGTGAACCAATGTTGTTCTTAATAGTTGGAATGTTAGTTAATTTGTTTCTATAAAAAGAAAGTAACAGAAAGAGAATGCACAAGAAAAATTTGTCACTACACTTCTGGCGCACAGCAAGTGTCGTCTGCTTGTGTTGCAACGTGCTCCATTTTTACGAGAGCTCCGCAGTCATTGTCGGTCTCAGTCCTTTCGCAAGAAACACGATTCGCCTTTGTTACGTTGAAGGCTGAAAATGTAACTGGCAATGTCAAGCTGCGACACCATGTCCCTCTGCAAGGCAGCAGACGAGCGAAGTGGCTGCAGTGCATCGGACTGTCGATATCGAATCGGCGCCAGGATTTGCACGTTTGCAGCTGTCACTTTACACCGGAGGATTACTAAAAACCACAATAGTGTTTCGAGAGTCCGGTATTTGTGTAAATGCAGGCACAAGGAGACAGGGCCTGGCCATTTGACTGTGCCGTTTCACAGGATGAGCAGAAGCGCAAACTGCACGGCGCAGCCACCTGATGGCACAGAGCTTGACCAAAAACAGTAACAGTAACAAAGTGTATTCTTCCTTACTGCTGGTGTAAATATTTTGCACGAGCGTAATCGTTAACATGTTTTTGTAAATGCTTAAATTGTTTTACGCCGAGACAGAGCAATATTAGCTCATTGTTTGGCTGGTTAAGCTCTGCGCCAACAGGTGGCTAGACCGTGCAGACTAATCAGTCCGCTCAGCTGTGGTTACCGGAATGCCAGACACATTCGGCGTTGCGACAGACTGCTCAGAATGCACTCTGCTTCGATAGCTCTCGCTTGGGGTCGACTGCCAAGCAACTGGTGGAGAGGTTGGAGAGGCTTCGCGCACTTGGTCCTAGAGAACTGGAAGTAGACGGCACGACGTGCCATCCTTACGCAGAGCCAGTGAAGGCGGAGCTTAGCCCTGATCACTTGGCAAACGAGTTGAGGAGAAAACGCATGGCTACGGAGGAGGGTAACTTGTAATCGTCAGTGGCTCTCTTAATACGCAAGGCTTCACACAAATTGTGGTGTGAATGATTAACTTTAGCTGTATCTTACGCGTCTACAAAATTTGTCCGAACTGTTTCAGGGGCCCTTTAAGAGAACTTTAGCCAATTACAAGTTACCCACCTCCATAGCCATGCTTTTTCTCCAACTCATTCGCCAGGCTAAGCTCCGCCTTCACTGGCTCTGCATCGTGATGGGACATCCTGTCATCTCCTTCTAGTTGTCTTGAGCCAGCGCACCAAGCCTCTCAAACTTCTCTGCCAGCTGACTGGCAGTCGATCCCAAGCGAGCTGTCGAAGCAGCATGTGTTGCGAGCATTCTGTCGCAATGCCAAGCGTGTTTGGTTTTCTGTTAACCACAGGCAAGATTTGGAGATTTTGATGGATAGGTGGAGGCGTACACTAAATCCTCTCCATGCTACTATTGCTGTGATAAGGAGCTTTTAGCCTAGACGTCCGTGAGTGGCCTGATCGCTCTGTACGGTCCAGCTACCTGGTGGTGCCGAGCTTGACCAGTCAAACTAAAAGCTAATATTGCTGTGCTGGCGCATATCTCTTGCTAAGTAACGCACGAGGAGATGCGAATTTTTAAAATAATGTTCCAAGACTGGAATTTGGAGTTGTACCACTAGGACTGACGTACATACCAATCACAGCTCGGATACGAATAGGGTCCAAGGCCTCCTTGAATGGCTGGTTTAAGTGCAAGTTGCTCTTCTCACCCAGGAGCGGTTCGTCCCGTAGCTCCTCAGGGGTGAATACATTCCACAAAAGAGCCCTGGCAAATTTGCCAAGGCCACTTTCGCATGCTCAGCATAGCCTCTCTAGGGTGCCTTGTTCAACATTCACACCGGCCCCAATGTCCACCTGGGAACATGAAAAAAAAAAACATGTGGGAGCTGTATAGCCCATAACCTTTTGCAGAGTAAGATTCAGAATTTGCTGGCAATGACATACCTAACAAAAAATTAAATTATGCTGTTTTACATGCCATAACCACGATCTGATTATGAGGCACACTGTAGTGGGGGACTCCTGAATAATCTGGACCACCTGGGGTTTTTAAACATCTGTATCTAAGTACACTGGCGCTTTTACATTTTGTCTTTATTGAAATGCAGCCGCTGCGGCCGGGATTCGATCCCGCGACCTCATGCTTAGCAGCCCAACACCATAGCCACTAAGCAACCACAGCGGGTGACACATCTAGGAACAAATAGCTAAGTTTAAAGGAGAGAAACAATGCGATAACCTGCAGCAGTTACTGACATGATTTACAGCAGCAAGTTGTTTTTCATCGACTATCATTTTGCTTTATCATTTCTACACTTAAATAAAAAAATACAGATAACTTCCTTTATGCTTTATTTGGCTTATTATCTGTTGGTTTCACATGATTGTGTTTAACAAAATTGGGCCCCTCAGTTCCCTTTGTCTTTAATTTCATAATGAGGGTCTTGAATCAGGCAGGTTTGATGTCTTCAAATAGCATACAAGAGTTTATTGGTCAGCTGCCTGCTCATAAAGTTCACATATGCGTCACCATTGGCCAAAAGGATGGTCCACATCCAATGGATTGGCATGAATAGAACTGGCTAACACACCCACGGTTACACATAAACAAAATACCCAAGAATCTAGAAGTTGGAACAGTTGCCGCGGTAACGCAATTTGTAGTGAAGAGGTTGTGGGTTTGGCTCCCACCGGAGGCAAGTTTGGTTTTTCTGGCACTTTCATATCCATTTATGATATCTACACACAGCATAAAGGCACAGGAAAAGCTCAAGTGCATACTACTCTGATAAGCACCATAGCCCTCAATATCAGGTGACACTTTTTTGTCATGTAACACCAAAGTGAGCTCCATCAAGTGAAATTGTACAAGCTCATGACAATAAAGTTACTATCTGGTGATGGTGTAAGTTACCAGTGGCTTAAAAGGATTCGAACGCAAGCTCACTGTTATGAATTCATCGAAGAAAACACGGATGAGAAAGGGAGACAGGACGACTGCTTTTTGGCAATAGTAAGTACAGGTTCAGACATGGATGCTACACAGCACACATTATATTAGGACTATAAATGACGTTTCTAGCCAGAAACATAAATGCATAATTACAGTGAAGACAGTGACAAGTTTCCTCAGGCATCAACCCTAATGTGTGCTTTCAGACAAAATTGATATGAAAAATTCAGCCTATCAATGAGAGGTCATCCTGCCTTTTTAAATAAACAGCGATTTCTGATGCTGCATTGCTATACCAATGTGCATGTTCCTGCCTTTGACTTGAAGAGACTTGGAGCTTGCAGAGAACAAGTTTAAGGATAGTGCGAAAAATTCATTTTTCTAACAGTAGCATTTCATGCATTTATGTTAGCTAGCTAAGACAGAGGATATGATAGATATATGCACCTTTGGGCAAGCAACAAAAGGTCCAAGTGTTTGTTTGGCTTGATTTACAACCTTGCTAAGTGCCGTTTTAGGTCGTTTTGACTAATTTGGGTGCTTCTGCAAAATAAATTGGTTACGAAATTATGAAAGCAATCACTTATGGTTCTTTAGTATATCACAACAGACAGGTGCTTTTGGATTGCACCACAGTCAAAATGCAGCCACTGAGCCATGGCAGCATGTGAAATGAAACTGGAAGTGGATAAATGCACAAGTTACGCAGAATGAAAAAGCGATCACTCGCCACTTTGTTTATCTCATTGTGCTTCTGCTGTCCTTTTCCAAGTTTTTGTGCTAGCGGATGCATGCACATTTTATTTCTTTTCTCTCGTCCTTTGATCTCTTGTTATATATTGAGCCTGTAGTACTAAACACGAGCGTTACTGTGCCATAAGGGTAGTGCAAACTGATTTTATGTTGATTCCTTCAGTACTGGGGTGGTTACGAGCCTCTTCAGTCAAGCAGAGCTGCTAGATTACGTGTATTTAGTAGCATGTCGCTGTCTACTAACGGCCGGCTCATCATCCTTACACAATACTGGGCAGCTCATTCCCACCAACTTACTCGTTTGATATTTACGAGAATCTGCAATTATTATTATTATTTTATTTATTGCATTCTGCCCAATTCTAACTAGACTGGCACAAGTAGTCGGGTAGCAAATACGTCGGTATCAATGCACTGCCCAATGCTGTGTAAGGGCACCAAGCAGGAAATTAGCAGACAGCGACATGCTGGTAAACACAAGTAATCTAGCAGCCCTGCTTGACTGAAGAGGCTCATAACCACCCTAGCAATGAAGCAATTACCTTAAAATCAGTTTAGACTAACCTCTATTTATTGGCACAGGAGTGCTCGTATCCATGCATTCCGTCTTTGGCGCCAAGAGGCTTCCTGAAGTGAGATGTATTGTACATTTTGAGATTGGTGGAATAGCACTTCAATATCCTTTTTTCTCCCTTTAAGCAAAAAATTATTCTAACAAAGCTTTCTCAGTTTAATAACAACACAATGAGCTATCACAAGAGGCAGTGTTTGCATATTTTTCAATTCATTGTTAAATTAGCACACCGTATCAGCTTTCTTGAGTGGTCGTCACATGTGTACACTATTGTACCATATTCCGTCCAAGCATTTTTTTTTCAGCATTGTACAGGTCCTGACCATTTGCCTGATGCAAAATTTAAGCTTTTACTGGAAAAAATCCTAAATACAGGCCATTTTACTGCCTTTCAATGGCCTATAAAAATGTTAGAAATGGCTGATACTCGACGAATGCATTATGGTGTAAAACTTCTTTCTCTTCATTTACCTGAAAAATTTTGTTGTGCTTTCATAGGAAAGGAAGAGTGTTCTTACCAGCGCCTTTTATGACATAGTTTGGCACTTTGTGACCAAGTTCACATGGTAATAACGGAAGCAAAAACCTTTCCGTTGAAAAACATGTTTCATGAAATTAACTTTTCTTATTTTGAAGGGTCTTCAACTTTTTCAAAAGCAATGGCAAGTGGTCAAGCACCAAGGTTAGGACAGCTGCTGACTGCATAATGTTGTGGCAACATATGTTTAAAGGCTTTTTACCATAAATGTAATCGTGTTTTTCAGCCATCCGCTTCATATGTTCCACTTCATCTTTTAATTCCCGATTTTCTTCTTGAAGTGCCTTTACCTGAACAGTACAAGTGCTGCATGGGTTGATATCTGAAATAAAAGAAAGCATCTATTTTTTTAAAGACATACAACAACAATTGGTTTAGCAGTATCACGCGCACGAAAATTATCTGTGGGCAGTGCATTTTCACAGACTGTCATCGAAGTTATCAACATAATGCCTTCTTACAAACACGCCTTAATTCAATATTGCCAATGGTAGTTGACAAACTATAAAAGCACCATTAAATCAGGCCTTTGGCAATACCAGTTATTCGGTTGCTTGATTCCCAACTTATTCAAAGATTAAAACTGGACAACCAGTGATCAGTCAGCCTGCATGGTTGTTTGATGAATAATATTCGAATGTTCAGATGTCCCGATATTTTTGTTTACTCCCGACCGTTGAACGGTTTCAATGGAAACCTTATTTAAAAATATATAAACACAGACAATGATCCCTTTAGAATAAAAACAGGAACAGCGCAACACAGGGCGAGCGAGTAAAGAGCACAGCACAGAGCGCTGTCCTGTACTCTGTGATGTGCTGTCCCTGTCTTTATTCTAAACATGAACCAACCAGCCCCACTGAACACAATGCTAACAATGATCACTTGCTTCATCATCATCAGCCTGGCTACGCCCACTGTGGGGCAAACGCCTCTCCCATACTTCTCCAACTACCCCGGTTATGTGCTAATTGTGGCCATGTTGTCCCTGCGAACTTCTTACTCTCATCCGCCCACCTAACTTTCTGCTGCTCCCTGCTATGCTTCCTTTCTATTTGAATCCAGTCCGTAACCCTTAATCACCATCAGTTATCTTCCCGCCTGATTACATGCCCTGGCCAGGCCCATTTCTTTCTTGATTTCAACTAAGATGTAATTAACTTGTGCTTGTTCCCTCACCCAACTTGCTCTCTTATCCCCCTTAATGTTACACCCATCATTCTTCTTTCCATAGCTCGTTGCATCGTCCTCAATTTAAGGAGAACCCTTTTCATAAGCCTCCAGGTTTCTGTCCCGTAGATGGGTACTGGTAAGACACAGCTGTTACACACTTTTCTCTTGAGGGATAATGGCAACCTGCTGTTCACGATCTGAAAATGCCTGCCAAACGCACCCCAGCCCATTATTCTTTTGATTGTTTCAGTCTCATGATCCGGATCCACGGTCACTACCTGCCCTAAGTAGATGTATTCCCTTACCACTTCCAGTACCTCGCTGCTTATCGTAAACTACTGTTCTCTTCCGAGACTGTTAAGCATTAGTTTTCTGCAGATTAATTTTTAGACCCACCCTTCTGCTTTGCCTGTCCAGGTCAGTGAGCATACATTGCAATTGGTCCCCCGAGTTCCTAAGCAAGGCAATATCATCAGCGATTCGCAAGTTACTAAGCTATTCTCCATTAACTCTTATCCCCAATTCTTATGCTGTGTCAAGTCCTGTACATTTGTGAGCCAGTTTTTATTTGTATTTACTTATACAGAAAGAAGTGGCGAGCATGGCCATTACTTTGTAGCGATGCCTTTTCTCGATGCCAATGCCTTTCAGTGCTTTTCGCATTTATGAGTGGCCTCTTTTAAAGCTCCGCCCGATACACAGCCTCGCTTGACCACTCACTAAAGCGAAGAGCACTGAAAGGCATTGTTATCGGGAAAAGGCATGGAGGAAGGAGAGCGTAGGAGAGGCGCCGGCCAACACAGACGTGTTGGAGGTAGTGTGACGGAAGTCGCATGCTGTTTTTCGCAATGCAGCACTGGTAATGGTGCCCCAAATGAAAACCTTGCCATAGCAACCATGCCCCTTAAGCTCTCGCTGCTGTGCTAGGCCTCTGAAAAGTGAAATAAGCTTGTTCGACCCGCGTCTTTCTCGCAGCACATTATGTTCGCAAGACAAGCTGACTTTGAAGCGAGGTGTGTAAGCTTGAAAGATGTTTTGGGTCTGTGAGTGCAAGTGTCAGCAACAGACATACTCAAGTATTTGCGGTGCAGGTCTTTGTCATCTTCTTCAACATGCCCCAGATGGGCACAGGATCGCGTCTGCTTCACTAAAACTGATCAAGAAGTTTCACAGGCATTGTTCTGATGCGCATCAGCAGCACACACTTCTGGCAGCTCATAGCAATGCAAGTTCAAAGCTCGTGCCTAACTGTTCTGGCGAGCTGAGTGGAGGCACAAAGGGAGATGGCACACCAACATGGCTGCATTTCCGGCTTCAAAAATGTGGGGTGCGAGACCGGGCTAGTTGGTATTCCATGGTGAAGTAACTAGCGCAAGAGTGGACACTAAAAGGCGACAAGGACAGGCGCTTGTCCTTGTCATCTTTTTAGTGCCTCATTGTCTCATGTCCACCCTTGCGCTAGTCACTTCTTCAAAAATGTGACGTCAAGCCCTCCTACTTTGTTTCTTTCCTCCATGGGAAAAGGCATTGCTACAAAAACCAGCCCATGCTTGTCTTGACTAAGTAAGTCTGGTTAAGTACCAACCTAGTTTACATAATGAGCTTATTCGCAACTAGTGATAAATGAGGGTTAGTTATTAAATTTACAAACAACTTTTTTGGTAATAGTGTAGTGAACAGCCAGCTATGTCATCTAACCTTTCAATCTCCCTCCTGTACTATATATACAGCTTGTCCCACATAGCTTGAGCCAAAGTTTTAAAAATGAAAGGCACTCTGGACGCAAGTTGAACCAAATTCATAATGTTGGCACTGTTCTAGAGTTACTCAGGCTGTTTTTTTATTTTCCCCTTAACTAACGGATTTTTTGTTTAATTAATCAACTTTTTAAGCATTGGCTGCAGACCCCAAGTGTGAGATGCAAAGTTGTAGAGCATTTACAGAAACCTCTCAATAAATTGTTTCCAACACGGTATATTTCACATGGCCCCTTTTTCCGCGTTCCAAAGAAAGCCCACAACATATGAAAAAATACCACGTGGCGAGGCACTTGTGCACTGTTATTGTGCTGCTCTGATGCGTGCGATGGATGAACAGTGTCGGCTGCAGTGAGACTGGCCCGCAAGAGGGTGTTATGCCTGGTGTAGGTATCCGGGCATGCGGCTGTTATTGCAGGACGGTGCAAATGCATGCTGCTGGCCAAATGTTGCCAAAGCGATAAAGCATCTAAGGCCACAAAAGAGAAAAGATGAAAGCAGCATTTTGATTCTGCTTGAAAGAAGGAAAGGGCGAAGTGCGTGGGAATGATGGAAAGCAATTACTGCTGCTGGAATTTTGCCTTTGTACACAAATGACCTTGTAAAAG
The DNA here is from genome assembly GCF_038994185.2 of Dermacentor albipictus. Taxonomy (NCBI): domain Eukaryota; kingdom Metazoa; phylum Arthropoda; class Arachnida; order Ixodida; family Ixodidae; genus Dermacentor; species Dermacentor albipictus. Next base: position 42,339,863 of record NC_091829.1, on the reverse strand, counting down.
TTTTCAAATTGAACGATGATGCTACAACTTTAAACCTTAGGGCTCGAATAACAGCGGATAAGTCGCATGCGGACAAAACTAACTAATGGTAAAAAAACCTTGGCTATATTCAAGGAAGATTACACATGTATTCTTCAGACAACTCTTTCCATACTGGCCCCGTCTGCTCTCCTTCTCGCACTTACTGTCTACCAGACTTTTTTTTTTTATCTCGCACCCCACGGATGCACATCACTTTGTGGTCGCAGTATCGGGTGGCCGCGTCTGGCTTCACACTTGTGCACCGTCACCAGCGTGTCAGTCCCCGAGAGAGTGCGCCCACAGGCTGTTCCAGTTTACCGGATGTAGATCATACCTTATGTACCTCGTCTGAACCAATTCCAGCGAACTGCAATGTTGGGGGCGAGGACTTACGGAGTCGCCATCTGTCAGAAGCTCCTCCCTTGTGTAGTATGAGATCACGCGGCGCGCTCCTCATAGGTTTCGCTTACAGCGCTAAAAAAAACACCACGTGGCGGCCCTTCTCAACTTTTATGTAAGTACTCTCACAACGAGGGAAGTTTTTGACTGTCGATATAATAATCTTGGGCAAACTGAAAGCACAGAATTGTTTACAGACGCTATCTCTTTGCCGAATACATATGTACAGTGAGCGCCACTGCACGCGGTCGCCAGGATGGAGTCTCCCTAATTGCGTGAAAGGTAGGCAAATGCTGCGAATAAACTATGCGAAATATGTTCTTATAGTGGGCTGTCTGTGTAACCAAATGGGGCATAACAGAATGAAGCCTCAATGCAGCGATCGCACGGGTTCGCAGCGACCGACTGCACGTCTGCATGCATGTCTGTGAACAATGTTTTGCTTTCGCTGTGAGCGCGTTTTCGCACCGTGCCGTGAGCTTTAGGCTGCAGCATATGAGCATTTTACAGTACAATGGCAATCTTTGTTGCATGGACGCTATCACAACTGTTCAAAAATAATTTTGTGATAGAGATTTCGACACCTACGGTGACTGTGATGTGCCATCGCAACGATTAAATCTTTTTTTGTCTTTTGAATTCTTGGACGTTCCAATATTATTTCTCAAGTTGCATCGCACTGTATGCTTATCGGTCTTCTCAGTGTGCGATTTCCCTGTGCTTCTTCGTCGTAATCCAGTGCAATAATTCATAACACAAACGTGACCATATGCCATGACTTTTTTTTAATGTGCTTCTTGCCGCTCCCTTTCCGTTCCAGTGAACTTGCCAGTATCTAGCGTCAACAAGTTCATAGACCAAAACCGTCATGACATTAGCTAGGCAGTGGGCGCGGGCAAGCGTCTCGGTGTGCGTTTTCTGCTACTCACCGAACATCGCACAGTCCTGACACCATAGCAGAAATCTTCCTCGCACCTGTTTGCTGCATACCGGAGTTGTAGGTGATGGCTGTCTGCCACTTCTAAGTTTCGCGAGTCAAGCTTCATGTGGCTCTTTGTTCTGTGGCTACGTGTGAATAAGGCTGACACCAGGCTCCACTGCGTACGTCCGGCACAACGGCACCGAGCAGCAGCCTACCATGCTGCACGCTTCCAAAGGCAGCCACTACCTATTAGAGTACTTTCAAATGTTGTCAAGCTGTAAAGCCTCACGACTTAATCAGAACTGTAGCACAGGTGGCACTTTAAACTTTCATTTTCAGCTCGCTTCGGTGCTTCCAATGCAGCCGATGCGGCCACTGTGTCCACGTGACCTCTCATATGTCACGTCACGTCGATGGTGGCATGAGATTTTCCAGTGGTGGAGCTCGCCCCCAATATCCAGAGCTCCTCAGGCACACATATCCCTGCGTGTTCTCTACAGCAACGCTATTCAGCTGTGACCAACGTTGAGCAGCGGATATGGCTTACTCCAATGAGGAAAGGGAGGATATGGTTTTGGCTCTAGGTGCATCAAGTGGACATAGAAGGCGTGCACTTTAGCTATTTCCACACTGGCATCCAGGTAAGCATCTGAGCTCAATGATGATTGTGCATGCATATGAAACGCTGAGACAGACTGGGACTTTTACGAAGAAGCAACATAAATCTTCAATCCTGGACGAGGACGTGGAGATAGATACTGTGTCAGTTTTCTTCAGACCCACATGCAAGTGCTCGTAGTGTGGGTGCTGAAGCTGGAGTGCCAAATTCTTCAATGTGAAGAGTACTTAAGAAGAGGCAGCCTCATCCATACCACATGCAGCTGCACCAGATGTTGGAGCCCCGCTATTTCAAAAATCGAAAGCACTTTGCAAACTGGATTATAATCAAGGTGGAAGATTATCTTCCGCCGGGCTTTGCCAACAAAACATGGTGGACTGATGAAGCTACCTTCTCATGTAATGCCCACGTGGACATCCACAACACTCACTATTGGAGCAACGAAAACCCTCACTGGGTTTTGAAGACATTACCAATATCAGCGGTCGGTTAACGTGTAGTGTGGAATTTACGGTGGCACTATCATTGGCCCCCTGTTTTTTAATAACATGCTTACAGGCGAAACATATGAATGACATCCTTGATGGGGCGCCTGAGGATTTTCTTTGCCGAGTTCCATTGGCTAGGATCAAGGATATTTGGTATCAGCATGATGGTGCTCATGCACACGGCAGCAGCAAAGCTTGCAAATGGCTGCATGAATTATTCCCGCAGCAGTGTATTGGACAGCATGGGCTCATTGCTTGGCCAGCATGGTCGCCAGATTTAACTCCCTTGCTTTCTTTCTCTGGGGCTACATCAAGGATCAAGTATACCGGACACCAACTACAACATCAGAGAACCTAAAAGAAAAAGTAAGACAAGTTTGCACTCCATCCCTGATACCATGATCAAGAACGGCTTGGAAAATGTGCCTATGAGATGGTGACCTCTTCGAACACGCATTATAATCGAAAGGCACTTTTTGGATTGAAGGTCACTGCAAAATCATTCCGGCCCTAACGCCGCCTCCCCGCCCAACCCCATTACACTCCACCGGCAGGCCGCCAGCTCATGTCCATTTCAAGAATAAAAAAGAAATAAAGCTATCTTCTTGTTCTCTTTCGTCTCCTTAGATGCTTTATCGCTTCGGCACCACTCAGCCAGCAGCATGCATTTGTGCCGTCATGCGATAAAAGCCGCACGCCCAGATACCTACACCAGACGTAACGCTCTGTCACGGGCCAGTCTCGCTGCAGCCGACGTCTTCATCCATCGCACGCTTGAGAGCAAGCAACACAATAACAGTGCACCATTGCCCCGTCACATGGTATTTTTTTATATTTCGCAGGCTTTCTTTGGAATGCGGAAGAAAGGAGCACGTGAGATATATCGTGTGAGTGTGTGTCCTTTTTTGGGGGGGGGGACTTCGAGAAAGCATTTGATAACGTTCCTCATGAACGCCCGTTTCTAAAACTTTCATGCGTTAATTCTTTTGCTTTTGAATGGATTTGTGACTTTCTAACTAACCGCCAGCAATTCGTGCACGCCAATAAACAGTCTTCTGCCTACCTTCCTGTCAGCTTGGGCGTGCCTCAGGGCACGATCCTAGGCCCACTATTATTCCTAATATATATCAATGATTTACCGAGTGATATTTCTTCTAACATCACACTTTTTGCAGACGACTGCATGCTACATATATCGTCCAATTAACAACCTGTCTGACATTCACTCCCTTCGGTCTGACTTTCAACGGATCGAAATCTGGTGCAACGAGTAGCTCATGTCACTAAACACAAATAAAACATCACTACTTTCTTTTCATTGCCAGCAATATTACTCATCACTGAATTATTTGATCTATAACTTCGCAATTTCATGTGTAAGTGCGTACAAGTACGTAGGTGTTCATTTGTCATCACATTTAACACGGTCCTTTCATACAATGCACACTACTAATGAAGCTAACCGCGTTCTTGGTTGTTTACATCGTAACCTTTATCTACCACATCCTTCTGTCCTACTTCTCGCCTATCACACAATAATCAGACCAAACTGGAATACACATGTACTGTTTGGGACCCTCACCAATGTAACCCTAATAAAATGCTAAAATCTGTGCAGAACCATGCAGCCAGATTCATTTTCTCAGAATGCTCATACCATTCTAGTCTCACCGAACTAAAATCTCGTGCAAACCTTGGAAGTCTTTCAGCACGCCGCAGAATAGCACGTCTGTGCCTATTGTTCAAGTTTTATCACACGTCACCTTGTACTCCTGCCATCAAGTCAGCACCAATCACGAAACAGCTGTATACCCACCATCTGCTCGAACCACTGCGAATCTTTCTTCATTTTTTGTCAAAACATTGCAAGATTTGAATTACCTTCCCTCTGACGTTGCGCTCCTCTCCAGTAGCACCGACTTCAATACAGTAATAAAAAAAATTGTATATAACACTTAAAGCATTTGCAAATAGCCCACCCCTCATGTAAAATCCCTTTACTGGGGCCTTTGCGATATTGTAAATAAATAAATATTGCTTCTTTTTCATAAATGCGTGACCATCCACCTGTAGAAGACCGGCAGCTCGAAATACGAATGCCTTACAGTGTGAATGCCCCTGACACGCTTCGGCCTCCGCGGCCCCAACTCACGGGCCGCCCTGCTTCCAGCTTTGATCCTCCCGCACCCCTTGGGTGCCCTGGAGAACCTGCGCCGCCTCTTTTGTTATAATCTCAAGTGCTCTTCTGAAGCGTTCGTTTGCCGGTTACATGTCCCCTCCGGGAGCAGTGCTTGTAAAAAATCCTCCAATCTCTTGTCGCGACGATAAAAGTGGCCCGCCACTTTTATGCGACACCAGTCAGAACTTTGCTGAAATATGGAGCAGAATGACTGATAAGCGGGCAAGCTGGCACGAATTTGTGGCTAGGCTGTATTACATTGCGCTGCTCGGGCAGACGTATGAAAAATGTCAAGGTCTAGCACACAAACTGGTCGCGTCGATCATATTCGCTATGAGATGTGTTTTTTTTCCGTGTCTTAGTGATCAATTGATTGTGTAGCCGGTGTAGCGTGTTGCACACACGCTACACCGGCAACCTGGACAGCGCATAAACTTTTCTGAGACAGGTTCCGTGTAACGTGCCTTTAGTTGGGATGCATCATGTAACCACGCAAACGACAACGGACGAGGAAAGAAACACACAGGACAGGCGCGGATGTTTCATCGTCCGTTGTCGTTTTCGCGGTTACATGATGCATTCCAATATCGACCACCAACTAGCCCACCTCTCCTTGTTAAATATGTTACTTTAGTAGGGACAGCCGTCAAAAAACACGAGATGTACTCACCGAAGGCAAGGAGTACTGCCGGGTCCGGTGGCGCTCCTTCTTTCCAACTGATGAGTTGAATACTTCTTTAATTGACCCCTGCTGCGATATGAGACGGAAGGCCACATCCGTGTCGGCCAAAGCATTCACGGGATACACGTCCCACTTGTTATCGTCAACTCACTTCGCAAGGACGTGAGACATCTTACGCTCCAGCTGTCCGAGCAAACAAACGCACGTGCAGAGGCCGGAACATAAAATAAAGAACCAACTTGACGGGAGACAACTAACAAAAATACGTACGAAATGGCGACGGAAAAATGCAAACACGACGCAAACGAAAGAGATGGTATCAGTGTTTCCTGCTCACTTTTTAGATATGGCTGTGTTTGGCTTAAAATTATTTTTAAAAAAACTCATAACAAAAACTTGAAACAAAACTTTAATAAATGTTTGCGGCCCTGTGAGCCACACACTATTGCCTAATAATATAAAATGCATTTTCCAGAGCTACCTCTTGGATACGCTGATCTAACGTTTCACTGTTGAGTCATTGAGCGTCGAGGCAGTTGACCGTCTGGCAACGCTTTAGGTTTTCTAGCCAGCGGGTGCACTACTACGTGATTGTATGACTACTCCGCTGTACTCCGCATTCGCTGTTCGCTATGTTTTACTTGGGTGTTGCGCTCTATATTTTGTCGTAAAGTAATCGTGCAAGGCCCAGTGCCGTTCACGAATAATGTCGCCGAGAAGACAATTCGGAAATTACTTATGGGACCCGTCCATCGACGTGCCCATACGCTCAAAATAGGTTCAAAAACGTACATCAGTCGGTGCTTCGTCTGCCGCGTTGGACAGTGAACGGGGTTCTACTGATGCAAGTGAACAGAATTTCTGCGAAAACGAAGCAGACGCTGACGCAGGCCACATCGCACCATTCCCTTCAATTGACGCTGCAACTGAAGACTGTCATCCATTGGAAAGCACGCATGAAACCTTGTCTACCTCGTCGTCTGAGAGCAGCGAATCGGAATGTGACGCTGATTGCGCTGACGTGTATCCTGACCCCGGCGAGCAGCGTTTTCCGAGAGGCTGGAAGGTTGACTTGGTAAGCGTTGTGGTGTCAGGCGTAATTTCCAGATATTATTTTGTTGCTGTGACGTCTTATTTTGCCCCACTGTAACGCCTGCCGCAGGTTATCTCCTGAAGCTTATGCAGCGTAGTGACCGAGTCATATAGTGAAAATATTGAGGTGATGGAATGAAGTAGGGAGCGTACCGATGCGATCATTGCTCGCAGCAGTTATTTCTCCCAATTAAGGAGAAAACGACGCTGTTAAATTCATATTACTGATGTAAACACAGTTTACATCAGTAAACTGTGTTTACTGATGGTAAAGCATTAGTAAACCGGTGCTGGTTAAGTGGAGCTGAGGCAGAAACAGAGCATCGCAGAGCCTTAGAATACGTAATGCGCTGATGGAATTTCCTAGGGTTTTCCTTTAACGTTCAGGCGTTATCTTGGCGCCTGTTCTAGCATATATACATGCGTGCGTGTGTGTGTGTGTGTGTGTGTGTGTGTGTGTGTGTGTGTGTGTGTGTGTGTGTGTGTGTGTGTGTGTGTGTGTGTGCGTGCGTGCGTGCGTGTGTGTGTGTGTGTGTGTGTGCGCGCGCGTGCGTGTGTGCGTGTGTGTGTGTGTGTGTGTGTGTGTAATTTTGTCGTGTTGTGGCCAAAGCCTGCTTTTTTGGGGGTTGTTTGCAAATGAAGCCCTTAAATCTTCCTTGAACATCTGTCGTTATTTAATAGTACTCCAAAAGTACATGTTAAAAATATCTGCTGTCCCGAAGCACACATTTCATGGCTAGACAGTGCTTAGTCTCACTGTGCTGCATGTACCATGGCTGCTTTAAAGAGGTTTCTTTGGTGGCCATCTGGTGTTCACCATGCACAGTTGGCATCTGCATTATGTCGAGGCAGGTTCACAAAGTAAAAGGGGTAGCTTAAAATTGTGCATTAAAGTTGGTTGCCAGGTTAAGTAACATGTTAGCCAGTATAAACTCAGTGCCACAAGATAACTCATGAAGCCCTTGTCATGGCAGGACTTTCTGTCCAATTTACTGTGCAGGTAACAAAACAGGCATCTACAAGTGTATGATTGTAATGTTGTACTTTTTCTAACACCACCGTTGTTTGCTACCATTCCTCTCTGCTTAGGATGAAGACCTGTTTCCTGGAGCCAAGCTTACGAAAGCCGAAAGCCTCTTAATGGTCATGGCCCACAGCTTGCGCCATGGCTGCTCAAAAGAAGCCACCGATAGCTTACTGCAGCTTCTCAGAGCTCACTTGCCAGAAGGTGTCGCATACCCAACATCAAAGTATACTTCTTTTTTGACACTTTGCCGGATCCGAAAAGCAGTATGCTAAGCACTTATACTGTAGTGTGTGCTCTGGGTATATTGGTGAACTACCAGAATTACCAGGAAATGATGTGGTTGGCAGTCAGTGCAATGTGAACTATGCGAGTGGCAGCTTGCTGAAAAGCTCATCATTTTTTCTTGTAATGGATCTGAAGGGCCAAATTCCAGATGTGTTACAATCAGGAAAGCTGCAATACAGTAGAACAGGCACTTCCTTTGATGTGTGTGACATCACAAAAAGATATGAGTACAAGTTGCCTGTGACTTCGAATGACATTACATTGACATTGAATACTGACGGTGTGCCCCTTTTCGAAAGTTCTGATGCAAGCATGTGGTCTCTTCTTTTGATGATTAGTGAACTGCCATGCAAAGAGTGTGCACAGACTCTTTTGTTGTCTGGGCTGTGGTTTGGCACAGGGAAGCTATCAATGAACTCTTTTTTGATACAGTTTGTGAAAACAATGAATGAAATATCATCCACTGGAGTTGTTTGGAGGGACAGCAGGGGTGTATCGCACACGTCAAAGACATTTCCTGGTCCCCGTACAGTAGACAGCGTTTCCAAATGTGAACTAACTAGTATGACACAATTCAAGAGTGCTTATGGTTGTGCATCGTGTGAGGACTCTGGGCAGGTTGTTTCAAAAGGAAATGGGTTTTGTCGCGTGTGTCTGCCAAGTGCTTCTGCAAACAAGCTCAGAACACGAGCCATTTTTGTACCATGCACAAAAGGCCGTGCAGGCCCCTAGTTGTGGCATCAAAGTAGCAAGTGTGCTGACACTTCTTTCATTTTTTTTTCATTTAGTGAGGCCTTTGTAGTACACTACGTGCATGCCGTTTGTTCTGGTTTTGTTCGGGCAACAATGTTTATGTGGCTGAAGTCTAGACAGTGCCACCGATTTCATCTATGCCGACATCTTCCTGATGCAGACAAATGTCTTCTGAGCCTCACCCCCATATGGGAGCTCACGAGGCTGCCAAGGTCTTTAAAGGACATAAAGGAGTGGAAAGCTGCCGGTTGGAGGAATTGGCTGCTGTTTTGTTTCCCAGTCACATTAATAGGACGCATTCTAGAAAGACAGTACAACCATTACTTGAAATTTTTTGTGATCATGCATTACCTTCTTGACCCTTGCATCTGCATTCAGGAGCTTGCTACAGTTAGGAGAAAGATGAAGAAGTTTCTTCTTGAGTACCAGGAATTGTACGGTATCAAGTACGTGACATATAATGCTCTCCTCTTTTGCATGTTGTCGACAGTGCCGTAAACTGGGGTCCTTTGTGGAGTCACCCTCTTTTTCCATTTGAATTTATGAATGGTACACTTAGACGCTAAGTCAATGGCATCAGATATCCACAATTTCAGATTGCCAACTGTAGCTGGCAAAATTAGATGTTTGCGTAATATTTTGTTTGAGATAAGTGAGTGATAGTTGTCCAAATGGCATGGTGAAGTAACATTTTCCTTAAACTACATAATAAAAGATGAGTAATATGAGATGCCATCAAAGGGCTTTAGACTTGCTTTAGCTATTCGCTGTCTGGAAGTTGCTCACAAGACCTTACAGTCACTTTCATCGCTTGTTACAAAATGAATACTGCAGCTGCATTTTGATTTTCCAACACCATAGAAAATGTTACATTACCTTGCAACAGAGTTCAGTTTTGTTGGAAAGCTCTATGGACTCTTTTGAATTAAGCACATCCTATTTAACCATGCTTGCTTTTGTTAAGTTATTACGTGATGTTGTGCCACATTTTTATGCTTTGTTATGATGTGTGCTGTGAGCAAAAGTGATATATACAGATTTTTTTCATGTATAGTATGCTTTTGTACACTTTTGCGATGCCTGTAAATAATAAAGAGCATTATATGTCTGGTTCCTTGAGTAATCGCTGCTTGGGGGAGTAGCACACAGGTTCACGAGTGGCCCCTCATATTATCACAAGCAATACGTTGGAATCATGGGGTGGCACAGAACATGCGCTTCATTTTCTCTTCATTTGCTTATCCACGTCTGCAAATCTGAAAATTGGTGCAGCAACACTGTGTGGCCAACAGCAGTCATCATTTGCATGCTAGATCTAACTTGCAAAATATAGGTCTATTGGGGAATATATTATAAGTCCAAACAGTGTGACATATTTCAAATGAGCTTTTTCCTATGAGGACAAAAACACGTTTCTTATTCGACAATCACTTAGTGAAATAGCTAGGGTAATTCAAATGTACACTTGCAGCATGCTAACAAACATCATTAAACAGCATTGCACTTGTATCAATACAAGCAGGGTGCTTGTAAATCTGCATATAGACACTTGCATTTAATAAGAAACAAGCAGTGCAATAGAGTGAGAGGTGCATTTTCTTTCATATTGTAGCAGACGGCTATCCTGACTCCCTTTAGGATAGGATGCATACTCATACTGTAACGAGTGTGACCTAGCTGATCCTCGGGCAACAATCACGATGGTTGTCAGTAATTTGCAGATAGTTGCTGTTGCCTTGTTGTAGTGTGCCTGTACCTTGTTGTAGTGTGCCTGTACTCTATCCTAATTTACACCTCTGGAATATTAAGAAAACATGGATGCCTGTTGAGAAAATGTAGAGCAGAAAAACATGGACAGACAAAAGAAACTAGATGACAAACAAGCATTCGTATCATTCTTTCTGTCTGTGTTTTCTCTGCTCAGTTTGTCAACATGTGGAACAACAAACCCAAACAGCCACAAGCTGAAGAACGCCTGGCTTTCGTCATTCCATCTAATACCTGGTGTCACAGAGCCACTTTCGATTGCAATCAAGCCTGATATGAATCAAATTTCTTGATTGCAATTGACAGTGACAGCTGATAACACTGTCCAATTAAGTGATCCTCATGGAGTTTCAGGTGTTCCAGGTCCAAGGGACTTGTCAAATTTGTCTAATGTGCTGTAAAAATTTCAACATAAAACATTTTTTAAAGGAAAATATTTCGTTTGTCATTGTGAATAGGGCCGTTATCATCAGCTGATTGTATGACACTGTTCTCGACATATTCTTGCTCCTCATTATTATTCGCTCTATTATGCTATTCCTTCATTCTCTCAGTTTTCTGTTTTTTTTTTCTGTTTTCTGATTTCTATATTTATGATTTCAGTAGTCTTCAGTATGTAAACAATTGTCCTAAAAAAATTCAATCCTACTTATAGTGCTTGGATCCACACTAACCTTTGGCTAAGCATCGAGACACTATCAAACAAATGGTAGTCAGCCTATGATCGCGATAAAGAGGCTCGAACGCGATGCGCGTATTATTGATCCTAATGGAGCAAGATCACGATTGAAAGCGACCATATGGTACCGGTCAATTGGAAATCAATTGGAAAGCATTCAACGGAAAAATCATTGGCAGTGCACAACGGAAATTCCGTTGAACTCTCGTTGTGGTGAGTCAACTGGTGTTGAAATTCCATGTACTTTGACTTGACTCAATTATAGTACAACTAATCGACAATGGAAATTCAACACCCATTTTCGTAAGGGTAGAGTTCTGCGCATACATCACTCTCCCTGCAAAGGTACGTATACTGACACTAACTTTCATGATTGATAAACGAATTCGCCCAAATTACTTGCGGCAGAAAAGAAATTGCCTATAGCCCCCATTGAAGCTCAGCGTACACCTATTAAATTCCCAAGAAGGCTCAAACTTGAGGCTTACTTTACGAACCCTGTAATTCAACGTATACTGACAATAACTTATATGATTGATAAACGAATTTGCTCAACTTAGCTATGGCGGAAAATACGCCAGCCTAATCGCAGTTAGTACTTAAACGCATTCCTATTGACTGAATTCTCTGAAAAGCTCGAATACGCCGCATACACGGCTCTCCCTGCAAATGTCCGTATACTGACACTAACTTCCATAATTAATAAACAAATTAGCCCAAATTACTTTACGCAGGAAGAAAACAGCCTATAACCCCTTAAAATCTCTGCGTACACGTTTTCGCTCAGTTTCTTGAAAGGCTCAGATTTGAGGCTTAGTTTACTACTTGTACAATAACTTGCACGTATATTGACACTAACTTACATTATTGATAAACAAATTTGCTCAACTTACTCATTGCGGAAAAATATGCTAGCCCATACACAGTACTTCACCGCATTCCTATTGACGGAATTCTCTGAAAAGCTCAAATTTGACGCATACGTCACTCTCCCGGAAAATGTACCTATACTGACGCTAACTTGCATCATTGGTAAAGAAATTTGCCCAAATTACTCTTCTCAGAAACACAAATCAGCTTATAGCCCCTTAGAAGCTCAGCGTACTCAATTCGCTCAATTCTCTGAAAGCCTAAATTTGGAGGCTTATTTCACTACTCCTGCAACTGGACGTACTCTGACATTAATTAATTGATAAACGAATTTGCTCAACTTAGTGATAGCGAAAAAATTGCCAGCCCATAGACAGTTACTGCCTCACTGCATCTCTATTGACTGAATTCTCAGAAAAGCTCGAATTCTACCCATGCATTACTGTCCCTGGACATGTATGTATACTGACACTAAGCTAACTAATTGATAAATGATTTTGCAAAAACATTTCTCTGATAAAAAAATCAGCCCATAGCCCCTTAGAAGCACAGCGTACTCCTGTTCACTCAATTCCCTAAAAGGCTAAAACTGTACGCTTACTTCAATTTCCATGCAATTGCACGTATACTGAGACTAACTTACATGATTCATAAAATAATTTGCTCAACTTAGTTGTAGCACAAAAAACGCCAAGCTATAGACAGTGCCTGACCGCTGTTACGTTTCGCCTACGACGCGCGATATGGCCGGCGCGGATGCAACGGACGTCGGGGCTTCGTTCAAAGCGGCGGACATTTTGGCCCGTTCGGAGCGGCCGCGACGCATCCCCGCCGAGCGCGTCCCGGCATGTTCAGTGCCACGTGTCTTTGTGTGTGCGTGTGTGTGTGTGTGCCCACGCTTGTCAAAGCGCGGCAGCCGGGGAGAGGAGCTCCCCAGTGTGAAGCGAGGAGGTCTGACCGGCGCCGGCCCGGCTGATGCGTCACCTCCTTGTCCCAACGTGTCTCTCAGTCCGTCCGTCGCCGCTGTCACGTGGTGTCGTCCCGTGACCTTCCTTCTTGCCCGCGACGCCAAGAGTATTGGCCTCGAGCTCCACCACTGGAAAAGCTGGCGCCACCGTCGGCGTGACGTGCTAGGAGGGATCACGTGGACATAGCGGCCGCGTCGGCTGCTTCGGGCGCGCCGAAGCGAGCTGAAAACGAGTTTAAATTCCCTCGTACGTTGCGGTTTTCATTTAGTGGCGAAATTTTCCCGCTTCGAGTGTCTCCTTTACAACGCTTGAAAGCACTACAATAGGTAGTGGCTGCCTTTGAGCTGTGGCCAGTTCTACGTAGGGCAAACGGGACGGTGTATCAATCAGAGGCTAATGGAGCATAAAAGGTCGTTAACCGGTGGATCGCCTTCCAATCTTTCGCTACATTGCCGAGATTGTAACTGCAAGCCAAAGTTAGATGAATGTGCGATACTGTACAGGCATAAGAATGAAGATACGCGTCTTATGGTAGAGGCATGGCATATCTATAATGGTGGAAGTGCGTGCGTGAGTCAGCCTTCGATTACTTTACATAAGGAAGAGATCAAGTGTCTTAACAGTTATCTCTCACGTAGACCAGCACGTGTACCCGATTGACACGTGGTGTATTACCATTCCTGAGCATGCGCAGATGAGTTTTGTGTCTTCTTTCATTTTTCGCCTCAGTGCTCCCTTCAGTTGATAGTCGGCGTTCGTGTTGTCCACTTCTCTACTCTTGTGTCCTGTCTGCACGCCTCACTTCTAGTTTGCATAATGGTAGGCTACTGCTCGGTGCCGCAGGGCCGGACGCACGTAACGGAGGCCGGTGTCGGCCTTATTCACACGTAGCCGCAGGACAAGAAGCTGTGTGAAGCTTGGCTCGCGAAACATAAAACCGGCAGTCATCGGCTACAACTCGGGTATGCAGCAAGCACAGACGCGAGGAAGATTTCTGCTACGGCGTCCGGTCTGCGATGTTCTGAAAACGCGCACTGAGGCGCTCGCCTGAGTCCGCTGCCCGTCTAATGTCATGACGGTTTGGTCTATGAACTTGTCGATACTATAGATGCTGCCAAGTTCAGTGGAGTGGAAAGGCAGCGGTAAGAAGCACATTTAAAGAAAGCATGGCATATGGTCATGTTTGTGTTATGAATTAATGCACTGGATTACAAAAAAGGAGCAGCGGGAAATTGCACGCTGAGAACGCCGATAAACACACAGTGCGACGCAACTCGAGAAATAGTATTGAAAAGTCAAAGAATTTAGAAGAAAAAAAGATTGCATCGTCGCGACGGCACATCACAGTCCCCGTAGGCGTCGAAGTCTCTACAATGAAATTATTTTTGAACAGCTCTGATAGCGCCCACGCAACAATGGTTGCCTGTATACTGTCAAATGCTCATATTCTGCGGCCTAAAGCTCATGGCACGGTGCGAAAACGCGCGCGCGGAGAAAGCGAAACAGTGCGCGGACAAGCATGCAGACGCGCAGTCGGTCGCTGCGAATCTGCGCGATCGCTGCATTGAGGCTTCGTTCTATTACGCTCAATTTAGTTGTACAAACACTATAAGAACATATTTCACATAGTTTGCTCTCAGCGTTTACCTACCTTTCACGCAAGAAGCCGGTTCGGGAGACTATCGCGGCGACCGCGCGCAGTGGCGTTCACTGTACGTATTCGGTAAAGAGATAGCGGCTGTAAACGATTTTGTGCTTTCAGCTTGCCCAAGATTATTATTTAGACAGTAAGAAACTTCTCTCGTTTTGAAAGTACTTACAGAAATGTCCGGGAGAGCTCGCGCGTGGTGTTTTCAGTGAGCGCTGACAGCAAAACCTATGAGGAGCGCGCCACGTGATCCCTCATACTACGGCAGCGAGGCGCTTCCGATAGAGGGCGACTCCGTAACTCCTCGCCGCCAATAAGAGCAGCTGCCCCCGGACGCCAGGAGAGAGGCTCCGATTTCTTCTGTTGAGTAACGTGCTCTCCCGTCTCTCTACTTCGGTCGACCTGACCGCCCGCTCTTTGCGATGCTAGAATAAACAAGTTGTTCTGTTAGCAGTCGCCTCATGCTTTGCTGGGACCTTCGGATGCTTCCAGTGTGCCCCAGGCCGCCAGGCCAACGCTACCCTTGGGGCTTGCTACCCATTTGCAACAACGGGCGCCAACGGTCCGGTTGCAACAACGGGTGTCAGCACTGAGGATCCAATACCGCATTCTTATTAAGTTATCTCAAAAGCTCAAATTTGACGCTTACATCGCTCTCCCTGCAATTGTACGTATAATGACACAAACTTTCGCATTTGATGAACGAATTTGGCCAGATTACTTTTCTCACAAAAAAAAATCTGCCGATAGCCTCTTAGTATATCAGTGTACTCTAGGGGTGTGCGAATATTCGAAATTTCGAATACGAATCGAATATTTTCCTTATTCGAAGCGTATTCGATTCGAGAAATGCATATTCGTAAATTCCCGAATATTCGAGGACGGCCGAATAATGGTCGAAACGGCGAATTATCGGACAGACTGTGAATAATTTAGCAATTAACGAATTATATGCTTGCTCCACATTCTCCTAAAAACATGTTTATTCACTGAGAGCTTCACATGATCCGCTCATTATCTGTATGCTCTGCATCAAGATGGCAAGTTGGGCCAGTTTGTTGGGATTCATAGTAAGGTTCGTTACAGCGCAACACAAAATAGGGACAAAAGAAGGTACAAAACGACGACACAGCGTGACAGCACTGTGATCTTAAGTGCTGTAACGAACCTTACTATGAATGTGTACGCTCTGTTCCAGTCTATCTGCATCAGGCCCGTGAGACATGATCAGTTTCAATTTTTTTTTACCAAGCTTTATTCCAGGGCTCTTTCATAACAATATATGATGTACTTTCGAGCTTTGTAAGTATGCGCAATAAAATATGCACCTAGAAAATGTTACCTGGACAAATGTTGTCACAGTGCATAGAGAGCCCTTACTTTCTGAACATGGCGAGCAGTCAATTTTCCTTCGCGATAATCTGTAACAAGCGTTTACCTGACAGAGCGTTACCTGACATTACCCGAGTGTATTACCTATAATGAGTGCCTCTTTAACCTGAAGCAGCCTCGTGAAATGCAATATTATTTTTAAAAGGGTAATAAAGCTATTGTTACCTCGTTTTGCAATTTTTAATACTACACATATATTCGATATTCGATTCGATATTCGAAGACAGTTTTTCGCCTTATTCGTATTCGATTCGTATTCGAAAATTTCAATATTCGCACACCCCTAGTGTACTCTATTTCACTCAATTCCCTAAAAGGCTCAATCTGGGCGCTTACTTCACTACTCCTGCAATTTCACGTATACTGACGCTAATGTACATGATTTATAAACGAACTTGCTCAGCCAAGTTATAGCGGAAAAAACGGCGTCCTGTATAAAATTAGTTCCTCACCGCATTCCTTTTGACTGAATTGTCTGAAAAGCTGAAATTCGATGCATACAACACTATCCCTGCAAATATACGCATACTGACACTAACCTGCGTAATTGATAAATGAATGTCCCCCAGTTACTTTTCGCTGAAAGAAAGTCAGCCTATTGCTCCATTAAAGTTCAGCGTACTCCTGTTCACTCAAATAACTAAAAGGCTAAAACTGGACGCTTACTTCAGTACCCTTCCATTGCACGTATAATGACACTAACCTATATGACTGATAAACAACTTTGCTCAACTTAGTCACTCCGGAAGAAACGCCAAACTATAGGCAGTACTTCACCACATTAATTCCTATTGATTAAATTCTCTGAAAAGCTCAAGTTCGACGCATACATCACTTTCCCTGCAAATGTACGTATATTGCAAATGTACGTACATTTACGTATATACGTAAATGTACGTCCTCGTGGCGTGCCTACGAAATTTCTGACACAGTTCCTCCCCTTGATTTGATATTTGCACTTTTAAGAGCTTCTGAACAATGTAGAGCACAAATATAAAAAAAAATTGTACGAAGTGAAGGTTCTGCATTAACACTGCGTGAATTTACTCGTTGCACAGAATAAATCAAGGAATTCTACGCATCGCCGTTAGTTGTACAGCATATAAATAAAATGTTTCACTTCAAATAGATTCAGTCATGCCCATTCGATATGGATATGAATTCTCACTCGCCACCATTTTCGTTCTTGGCGTATCCCTCAATCGGCAATCGGTTTTTCCGCTGGTGATGACGACAAAAGAGAACAAAAACGTAAAAGTTGTCTACAGTAGTCCTTGAATGCACTTTCAAGAAACGAACAGGTCATGCTTTCAAAGCGCATAGATCCAACTCAGAGGCGTGCTGCACTGAACTGGCAGCTGTAGTGCATTTTTCTAACGGTTGATGCTCCCACTTCGCGAGCAGGACAAAAAACTAAAAGCGTTTTCCAGCAAAAATCACAGCCGAAGGCACATAGCCCTTAGGGCCCACGCGAAACGTTCATCGAGAGCAATTACTTCACTTCGAGTGCAACAGAAACGATTGTGCTCAACTCGTATGCTACAAAACGTAACTAACTTGGCCCGGCTGTCCGTCCCCGCAATGTTTAAACCAGAAGCCACGGAGATGTTGTACATAACCGAGCAACCAGCACTGACCCAGCTACTTTGTGGTGTCTTTAAAGAAACGGCACGAGTTGAGCTCTAACGTCATAAGCTAAAGGTATCCACGAAAGCAAGTGAGCTCTATTTCGCGTAATGACATGCGCTGTCAAGGCAAAATGGCAGCTAACGCGACAGCAACTTCCGATACCGACTGAAGCTACATCGTCCGTTATTACGCTGAATAGAACCTTTAAATGCAAATAAATATCAGAAATAAAAATGCGCAAACGGAAGGAAGTTAACATCGCTGATTTTAAGTATGTTAACCAACAACTCGTCGAACATGTCCTTTTGATAAAGATATTCTGATAGAAAAATTACCTTTGTCTTCTGTGAATGCTTAACGTAGGCGTGATCGTCTGATCAGGAGACTGGAGGCCTCAAGAACAGCTGGCCACCAGGTCCACAGGACGGGCATGGTGTTACCAGGTGGCTAGGGTAGCTGGTCTCCAGATCCGCAGGGTGGGCATCAAGACACCAAGCAGCTGGAACAGCTGACCACCAGGGCCCCACCTCGCGAGCAGAGGAAAAAATATGTTTTACAGGTAAAATGAGCCGAAGGCACATTTCGCATAGGCACTACATGAAATGTTACTTGAGTTAAATTATTTCAGTTCGAAAGAGAAACAAGGAACTGTGCTCCACGAGGATTGTGGCCCACGACGCAAATAGCCTCATACCCCAATCACCGTATCAGACACCGAAGTATTTCCTTCTGAGTTTGCAGTATATCGCAAGGACAGAAATAGGCATGGTGGTGACGGGTTTCTTACATTCTCAAGTAATATTCCAACCCAAGAAGTAGTTTTTTGAAAACAGAGCCGGATCAGTGTGGAGCAGAGTTAAATTTTGTCACGGAAGCTGGTTCTCTGGATACTACCGCTCGCCTGACAACAGTGATGGTACCGATAATTCAGCTTGCCAATGTGCTGTCATATTCCTGAGAGCGAAACATAAGGATGGAATTTCAACTTCACATACGTTAAGTGGGATGCTGATAACATAGCTGCACATAAAACTCGAGCCTACTACGCCTTTTCGGAATGTATTAGCGTCTATGGCTTTCAATATAATGCCACCGCTAACTTTCGTGGGGTCACTCGTGCATACCGCGGTTGGCAGAATTTCAACACGACACACCAAAGCGTTTAACAATAACAATTGCGTTGATGTCTTGCTTTTTTTTTACGTCTGCAACGCGTTCCCCACAGTACCTCACAACTTGTTAGACATTGAACCCGCCCCTTAAATATAAACGCTTAAGTACAAACTTGGGAACGGAATTATCTAAGTAGTCGTGAATGATGTGCCGTTTCAAATTCAGAAATGTCATCGCACGTAAGCCTGACTTCGGGCGTACCGCAAGGTAGCGTGGGTCCGCTCCTAATTTTTTGGTTTACAGGAACGACTAAGTACATAGTACATTTCAGTACGATCTTTCCAAGATACCCACATTAGATTCAAAGCTACAAAGCATCCGTGAGAAACTGGACATGAAATTGCTTTCGTGTCGACGACGGATGGACATCGACCAGCGCCGGAAGGTAGCTATATGCAGCTTTGCCGTAAACGAAAGCCTGCAAAGGAAAAAGAAAACGGCGACAAAAGCTTTGTGTGCCTCGTAAACAGTGCTCTCAGGCGTGCTCTCAGGCGTGCTCTTTTCACAAAAACGTGAAAAGCCTACGTACCTTACGCGCCCGCCATCTGAAACGCTCTTAGCCACACGTACGCGACGCACGCCAAGAGGTAGTGTTCCTGTATATGCTCCCGCAGGGAGCAGAGTTGCGCATAGGTCCGCCGTCGTGATCCAGTTCTGCAGCGAAGCCACTCCTCGTGCGCGCAGGAGCCAAACGCCGCGCGGTGTTCCGCCTTTTTCTCTAGTGGTCGCGAGCTACAAGCGCCAATTGTTCGCAGGCGCTTAGCAAAGGGCACTTCTTTTCATGCAGTCGGAGGGGGTGGGCTTCCAACCAACCGAAACTTTGTATGTACCTATGTAAACACGCATATACAAACACACACACGAACGTACAAATAGGGCGTAGGACCGCCTTCGATTCCCCAAAATAACATACTCCCGTGGCTCGAACAGCTCCAAAGTTCGCTCGCAAACGCGCAGTACGTTCCCACAAAAGGCGGTGCAATGATTTTCAGCATGCATATGAAGTTGTCTTATCACTGTCAGAAAGCAAGAAATGTTTTAAAGAGTGTTTAAAACTTCACACACGTAAGGAGGACACTTAGCGCATTTCGGCTGCCGAAACCAGCCGATTAATGACCGTCACCAAGAGAGCTATCGTGCCTGCAGTTATGTCAGTGACCGTTAACAGAGCGTCATTTATCACTAACCATCGTTCACAACAGCTGCACGTTTTCGATAGATGCGGTGCAGACACAGATTTAAGCGCATTTCAAATGTTCACATGCGCACATTTTAAGCAAACCTTACTTTTACGATTCATTCATACCGCAGACTAATCAGCTATATAGTATAGCAGCAAATCTGTAAGTAGAAAAAGATTCAAGATGCAAGAGCTTCTAGATCAAATTTATTTTATTCAAGGGAATGCATGAACGGCTGCTGGCAGCAGGCCAAGTGTGCTGGTTCTTAGAACCTTGGGGGCAGAATTCAAAGAAACTGGAAAGGCAACAAGCTATTAAGAGTAACAACAGGTTATTTTTATTGCACTAATCACATCAAGATGGCAAACTTGCAGAGTAATTATTCACACAGTGCAGACTCTAATCTGACAACACATTTTTCTTGATCTCTTACCACTCAGAGAAAAGCCAGTAGTTGAAGACACTGTATCAAATCAATGAAATCACTGAAGCAGGTTTTGGGCAAAAAGCCAGGTTACAAAGCTTTGTGACCTATCGCATCAGAGGCAAGGAAATTTTACGTCATTGAACAGTGCATTCACTCCACTTCCGCCCACAGGAAACAGCATTCACCAAAGCACAACGTAGATTTCTAGCGTGTTTAAATGAACGACAAGTTTTTGTTCCACTGGCTGATACATGATGCTCACAAGCTAGCACACATACAATTGCGGCTTAGCTTCGATGGCAGCAATTGGTTAACAAAATAAATAAGCCTGTGCACTTCAAGAAATTGACTAGAATCAATTTTACTGTTCTCAAAACTTCACACGGAGAAGGAATATATTACAGTTATCACAGCTCGAGAGCTAAATATGCATATGCCAACTTAGCACCCGTTTTGTCCTTGTTCCCTTGTGTGCTTTCTGCAAAGATGTCCTAGCTCTTCAGAAATTGCGGTTGACGAGAGAGGTACATGTTATTCATTTCAGTTTTAAACTCTGGAGGGTGCATTCAAAGTCAAGAAGCCCAGACTTGTTAGCAACAACACTCTCGCTATAGTATCAGTGTGCCTCCAGCTAGTTTGCTTGGCTGAAGCATTTACTCCTATGGCTGAATTCCGTGCGGTTTGTGCAGTGTGGTGCGCTGCACCCCGTCATACCGGAATACAAGTGCCAGTACGATGTGTTTCGTGTCACTTCACCGAGGTCCTTGACTTCACATCGTCGAATACCATACCTGAAACCCGCAGCTGCTCCTCTCAACGCACGATCGACGGTCCGCTGATTGCAATGGCGATGGCACTGACGGAAACGACGAGTTCGCATGAGTCGGCGATGCGCCCGTAAAGTTGGCTTCGCAGCGGCGCGGATCATTTGACGTCATTTTTCGCGCTCGGCCAATAGCGGTGCGAGCGGCGCAGGAAAAGGTATGCGCAACTCTGGAAGAGGGACCCCGTAGCTCCATCTATCGGGAAATGTGAACACGGCGGTAGCCAATTCGATCCTGTTGCCGTGTTTCGATGAAAGCCGTCTGCGCGCGCGCGGCCCGCTATCGCTTGTTCGTGATCTTGCGGAACTACCGCGCGAAGCTGTCTACATCATCATAAAAACTTTATTGTGAGACTGAGGAGTTTGGAGCACGCAGGCCCCTGGGCCCCCGCACGACCCCACTGCACTCAAGCGTTTATGTTGCTTCGCTCCATAACGCTGGCAGCCCGATCAGTAGCCATGGTCTGCACGACCGGGTCTCCAGAGCGCAGCAGGCTGTCTACGTGCGCAAGAAAGGCACGCAAAGAATTGAATCTCACGTACAACCGTGAGACGCGCGCGCGCCCGCTACGTTCTACGCATGCGCACTGCTGACACGTAGAAGCTCTGCGTACGCAAAGCCTCTACGTACGTGTAACTAAAACTGTCTAATTTTAACCTATCGTTGTGCCGCTTATAAATTGATAAGGAAGCGACGTAGACGAAGTCACGCCGTCAATCGGTCTCGCTCGCTTGCCGAAAGAGCGACTCGCGGTAGCGATAAGCAGACTGGAAAAACCGTAGTCACCACTGCCCTGTCACTTAGATCACCGGCTCACGCAACGATGCCTTCCGATTTCCGATGCGCCATGTCCTTGAGCAAGTTTTTAAACATGGCGAAGGCCTTGCGATAACGTCCTACTTGAACTGTAAGGATTCGCCACTCTTGCTTATGGAATCCCAAAAATGCGATCACGTTCACACGCGCTGTTGTAAATCGGCAGCCAACGATCCTTGAGATTTTCGTGCTCGATTACAAAGTGATCTGCCCATTTGCTAAAGATTAGCCAAGGATTAGACCTCATCGCAGCCGCACAGTTGCGCATAAATCCCTTTAATGGTCTGACATACGGGAATTGGTACTAAAAAATCCGATCCTGCACTTTTACATGCCAAACCTACGATCTGGTTATGAGGCACGCCGTAGTGGGGGGGGGGGGGGGGGCCTCCGGATTAATCCTGACCACCTTGTGTTCTTTTCTTTAAGGTGCAACAAATGCACAATACACGGGCGAGTTTTTTTTTTTTTTCTTGCATTTCGCCAATATCGAAGTGCGCCCGCCGCGGCCGGGATTCGAACCCACGTCCGGGACTTAGCAGCGACCACTACAGCAACTATGCCACTACGGTAGGTCGGGAGTAGCTTCTGGGGTCTAGATTAAGCACGCGAAGCTGTCAGCGTGTTTGGAAGTTATAAGTGGTGAAGCCTTGCAACCAGACCTATCTCGTTCTGCAGAACAAATGCAAATGGGGCAAGATGGTTCATTTTGAAAAATCTGCGATAAAACGAACCCACTATAAGAGGTCTCAAGAAGACACTAACATGGTTCTCGTCTTTTCTAGTTGAATGTATTCGTTCTTGCGTTTATTTACTTATTTCTGAATAAGCTATCTCTTGGAATGTGTCGTCAAGCATGCATGCGTTAACTACACAAGGCTATGCCGTGACGTGCTTGCCAACAATATCACGCGATAGGAGCTGGCCTATGCCACGACCAGGACCATTGATTTCTCATGCCGAATCAATAACACACTCGTAGTCTCCAACCAGGAAGGCGGTACGGGAATATAAACTTTTCAAAGTCACCAAAGATTCTAACTGCTGTGAGAGGGAACACATGGCAGAGGGTCGTATAGCACCTGACATTCAGAAACAAAATCGATAGCTAGCCCCCACCAGCCTATATTGAAAATGCCGTTCTGAACTCATATGCTGAACTCATATATCGTGAACGGAGAAAACAACTGCTCCACGCGAGCCAGTATTGCTGAGAATAAAAAAGGCATCAACATAAAGTCTGCTACGAATATTAAGATCACGTTCTTGCAAAAGCAAGCCATCGGCGTTAAGAGCACGGTCGTTTTCAAGCTGCTTGCACTCTTAACGTAACCTATAGTGGTGTTAAAGGTGACAAGAACTACACTGAGCGGTGATTTACTATAATACGAGAGAACTATAAAAGATTAATGAGGCATACGATAGCGGAGATGAAGTAGTCGCCCTACCGTTAGGTCTTGCGCGCTCGGAGAGTGTTCTCAAATAATAATAATAATATTTGGGGTTTTACGTGCCAAAACCACTTTCTGATTATGAGGCACGCCGTAGTGGAGGACTCCGGAAATTTTGACCACCTGGGGTTCTTTAACGTGCACCTAAATCTAAGCACACGGGTGTTTTCGCATTTCGCCCCCATCGAAATGCGGCCGCCGTGGCCGGGATTCGATCCCGCGACCTCGTGCTCAGCAGCCCAACACCATAGCCACTGAGCAACCACGGCGGGTGTGTTCTCAAAGGCACGTCGCTCCGTGGCTCCTGGAAGTGCTGCACACGTCGTAGCACTTCGCACTCAGGGGCAGTGCCCCTTAGCACCCCTGAGTGCCCCTTAGCACTCAGGGACACTTCGAGTCAAAGTCCTTGTGAACTCTCTACGCGTCGACGTGGTTGACGGCAGGCCAGTGGGCACGCAACCACCTCGAAAAAACATGCATACCACGGCATCGCGGAAAGACAGACGCCATTGCTGAAGCTGCGATGCTCGCGCAGCTTGCACCGCTCGCATTGCGTCGGTCTCGCCGGGGAAAGGAGGAAAAGGGGAAAGAGCGTTGCTCTGCTGATAAAGCGAGCTGAGCGATGAATCTGTGGCCGAGGCGCGATTTCTGTCGCCGTCGGGCCTGACTATAATCGAGGTATGGTGTACTGGAACGGGGCAGTGTGGTCGTCCGTATCGCAAAACAATGGGAGAACCGTGGTCGCTTCTGCGACGACGCTGCCAGACGGGCGCTGCGATCGAGCGGTGTGCCTAGCGCGTCCTTCTGCTTCAATGCATGAAACAGCGCTATCTCAAAAAAAAAACAGTAAAACTGGAACGCCAATGCATTTCTTTCGACCCGCTGAAGATTATTACACCGAAACTGGTGCAGTCCTCATAATTCGCTCCAAGTGGATACGCCTTGCTCACTCGCCAGCTATCATTCGTAGATTGAAATATGTGCTGTAATAAGTGAGTTTAATTAGCCCAATTATGTTAACTGTTCAATTAAGGATTTTTATTTCTCGTAGAGGTAATGGCCACCTCATCCAGTAATTTAGGTCAAGGATTAGAATTGTGTTATCTGCCACAGGCAATTTTTAAACGTTTGGTCCAGCTAAAAAAGCGCCACATACAAACCACTACTGCAAGAGGTTTTTCAGGAGGGGACCTGTGGGAACGTGCTGAAGTGAGAAGGGTGTCCTCGTCTGAGCTTGACGGATCAATGTGGCCTGTTGTGTTGTAACGTGTGGCCATAGCTTAGACACGGGAAAATGCAATCTCAACCGACACGTTGCAAGCAGAAGACTAGAAAAATAATCCATCAAGCTTCAACATAAAGTTCTAGAAGAGACATAAACCACATGCGTGCGTAATGCCGCCTGCAATTGTAATCTTCTACAAGTCTCCAAAGCCTCGCCAGATCTGCAAGTCGAAGAAAGTTCATATCCCGACTGAGTAAAGTTAAGGCCATTTAATGAAACGCTTCTGCGAAATCCGAAACATTGGCTAGCGTGCTCCTATCCTCAGGATCCAGAAGTTCCGTAACAGCCGTTCGAGTTGGACGATGTCGCCGCCTCTATTCGCATAAAGGAAAACATGCAGGAGACCACAATCTCGCAGAAGACTGAGAAACACTTGAACGGGATAAGCGTTCACGCTAAAAGATGGGACTGCTGGGAGCCCTTCGTATCCCGGGATTCCGATACCGTGCCTCTGCGCTTCTGTCGGGCCCCGCGACCTGCCCATAGCTCTCCCACATCGAAGAGGGCCGGACAGATGCCAGCAGTACCACCCGGCGGCAGACCAACTCCTTGACGGGAGAAACGCGTGAATCCCCCGCCAAGAGCCAACCTGGCCACCTCCCATCACCGCGCAGACCAGCATTTCTTGCCAGTCGGTCATGGTAATGGTGATGAACGAACGGTAACAGTAATATATTAGTGTTACGCTTTAACCCCTAACCACGGAGCAGAAGGTGAGGGAACACGCAGATATCCAACGCAGTGTTGCAATGCAGATGAGGAAAAGCGCTTTTGATGAGCTAGCGAGTTAGCAGCAGTAGCGCATGACAGCTAGGCAGCCTTGTCGCCAGTACATTTTAACTGTCTGCCTCACGAGTTCGAATGAAGGTGATGCACGATGCATCAAGAGAGTTGGCGAAAGGTGCGAAACATATCTAAACACGTTTGTGGCTTCATACTCATTGTGGCACTCTGGCACACACATTCCAGTGGATTTGGCAAGAATTGGACACATACACCGAGCACGTGGATTTGTCTGTCCGTGCACATTCCCGGTGGTGCATATAGAACCAGTGACCCAAGTTGTCTACTACACTGCAGGCAGCTGCCAGCAGCAAATTGTTTATTCGAACACGTATTCCCAGATAGCCCAGGTTGCGTATTCGACAAAACAGCATCCAACGCTTACCCAGTGGCACAATTTCTGTATCTATATCAACACATATATCCGCTGAGAAAATGACGACGAGCGTCAAACCTTGGGGAATTGTAAAGAAAGCTTTCTCTCTAAAAGAAAACAAACGAGTGGCACCGTGTCAAACGCTCCCGGTTCGCTCCGAAAGCATCAGCCGTCTGAGTCCTTTTATTGTGTACGAAGTGCCACGTTTCCTGTCGACTAGCTGTGCCAGTCCCAAAATGCTGCCACTGATTCGTGGTACTGTTGTGGATGCTGCGAAACTACGCGATGTTGGCGTTTTAAACTCTTCAGGCAGGGCGTTTGCACCAGCGCTGATGTGGGGGCTCGTTTGAAATTATGGCAGAATATGAGCGTCCAAAATAGTGGTATCGCACATTTATTTACCTGCTCAGTGTCGCTCCTGCATGTGCGACTTCGAGAGGTGAACGTACTCGGAAGAAGTGAAGATTCTACTGCACTAGTGGAAACTACTTACATGTGGCGTCCAGGGGTAACACATGGCGTGAGCGATAGTTTGATTCATTTGGTAAGTATAGTAAGCTCTTCTTGAGCGGCACACTGCAGTGGTTCAGTGATTTCGTCCATAGTTCACATTTATTTCTCTCTCTGTCTTTTCTTAAAGGAGAGCATTTCTTTGCCTAGTCGGAGCCACGGTCAAACGCAAGGACGTGCAAAGTCAGAGTTTGGCGCCGATACGCGCGTATCCCCACGCGCACACCGCTACACCACCACCGCCTATAGTCTATAGGTGGTGTTGGCTATACTCGCTTGGCGCAGCCTTTCCTTGCTCCACTCGCCGGTACGGGCGTAGGTATAGTACGGGCCACCTAGTACAAATGCTCTGCAGGGACCACAGAGGTATACGAGACATACCGAATTGACGAGACAGGAGGCGAAGCAACGGGCAGAGGAGACACACGTGGTCGCGGAGTAGAAGCCACGCGCGGCCGAAGAACAGCGGCACGCCAAGTGAACGGCCGCTGAAGTGGCTGCAGAGATCAAGCGGCTACGATTCGAGGACGGCCTCTTGCGGGACGCCGACGCGTACTTTCAAAAAGTACTTTGTCGAAGACGAACTTGGTTCGGCATGTAGAGTCTGCGACTGGCTCCGATTCCGATCTTACGTCGTCAGGGTGTCGCGGCCCGCGCATGTGGCGGTCATCGAGTGAGCGTTTCCCCGGGAGGACGCGACTCCTTTCTGGCTCGTAGCCACGTGCTGCGGATAAATGCTTTACATTGACTTAGATAATGGTCGAGGATGGCTTCTGCCGTAATTTTATAGAGACAAAGCATTTCTTAGCGAGTTACCACAACTTTTGCGTATCGGCTATGTTCCCAGCCTCTTACCGAGGGCTGATCCCGAAAATAATGCAGCCTAAACGTGTGGGCCGATATGTACTTCTGGGACCACTGGTTGCTGTGATGTTCCGTATATACGTGTATTTATATATTATATTTTTTATTAATATAACAACTAAAATTGTCCGATGGCAGGTTTCGAACAGAGAACCCCAAGCTTAGGAGCCCGATGCTCTATAGTCATTATAATAGAACATCCTTTAAAGGGCCCCTCACCAGGCCCCATAGCAAATTTTCTGTATACGCTGGAAGTCGTTACACGTCCTCTAGGGAGCGTTCAGCCGCAATAAATTTTTCAAATCGGCTCATTAATAGCCGAGATAGAAATATTTCAGTGCCACGCACGAATAATTTCGGGAGACGAGCTCCACTGCCACGATATACACACTCTCCACGTGCCCGTCTGGCCTCCGAAATCGAAATTCCTTCCCTGTGGTCTCCCATACCGGACCTCGAGAATCGCGTGACGCATACGTCATGGGCCCGGCTTCATTTTTTTTTTCCTCGTTGTTTTTTTTCGGCGAGGCGCACTTTCGCTGACGGCGTCGCGTGCGAGCTGTTGCGATTGTATCGTTTCGCGCAGCGCACGATTTTGCGCCCTGTGCACGAGGACACCTAACTAGCGATATAAGTCTGTGCTACACGAATGCTGAAGCGAACCAGCGAATCACAGAGCATGTTCCCGCACTGGAACACGCTAGAAAATGGCATAGTTTCGGTGACTGCGCGCGCGACTGCACGACGTGGAAACAAGCAGACGAAACGGAAGTACATCTCTCTTGCTGCTGCGCGGAGTAAAACAAAAACATGCGGACATTCAGTTTGCTTGTTTTATTATTTCTCTAAACTTTAATTCGTCTATTCTAGCAACATGTTACACAAATAACAGATGTTGGCTTGAACGATTTCTCGCAGTCACGTGCCACTACGAGCGACGTCACAGCGCGAACACGTGTACGTAGCCGCACTAGCACGTGTACGTCATACTCCGGCTTGCAGCGCGGCAGCCGCGAGGAGAATGGAGAACGGCGTTCAGTTTGAAATTTCATATCTTACCGCGGCGCGTAGCGATATAATACATTGCAGACACGATCGTTATCGCGCATTGTATGCTCTGCGCTTGCCAGCTCAAAATGGCCAGACGTAGTGAGGGGGGCCTTTAAGGGTCCCTGAAACGGTTCGGACAATTTTCTAGACGCGTAGTGTACAGCAACAGCAAAACATTCGCGCCACATTGTAAGTGAAGCAGCTCATAAAAGAGATCTGCGGACGATTACACGTTGCTCTATCCATAGCCATGCTTTTTCTCCTCAACTCTTTCGCCATGCGATCGGCGCTACTCCACCTGCCTTCGCTGACTCTGCATCATGATGTGATGTCGTGCTGTCTATACTTTACGCTAGCAGCAAAGCATAATACGCTTGGTTACTGCTATGTTAGCTTGTGTTCGTCTAGTTGTGCTCTTTGCCAACAGGTGGTTGCACACTGCAAGTCGCTCACGTTCGCTCTTACGCATATCGGGCTAAATTCCTAATCCGCCTGCGTTTACCAGAATACCGAACAGGCTAAATCTCTAAATTGTAGTAGTAACCTTCCGAAGTAAAGTGACGGGCCGAAAACGAGTACATCCTGGCACCAATCGTACACAGAGAACCCGATTTGCTGAAGTTACTCCGCTCGTTTGTGGCCTCGCAGAGGGACACGAGGTCGCAGCTTGACATGTCGCCAATCGCTAGGTTTGCAGCCCACAACGCAACAAGAGTGATTCGTGGTCCTCGCGGAAAGAAACG
Organism: Dermacentor albipictus; assembly: GCF_038994185.2. NCBI lineage: Eukaryota > Metazoa > Arthropoda > Arachnida > Ixodida > Ixodidae > Dermacentor > Dermacentor albipictus. The sequence continues at coordinate 42,310,960 of NC_091829.1, read as the reverse complement.
CCGAGAACAACTCTGACCGCGCAGCGCGCTTAAACAGAGAGCACATTGTAGCGCTACACACATCAATAAATTTCTACCCGAAGCTTTCGCTCTGTGCGTGGCTTTCAAAACAAAACAAAAAAAGCCATTTTATTCCAACATCGCAATCAAAACATCGTAAAACGGGCCGCTCAAACCAACGCATAGGGTTGACACACACTCGGAGTAATTCGTCGCCTGCTTGTTCGGAATTTGCACCATAGAGCACAGCTATTCATAGAACTTGGGTACCAGGTACAGGAAAACGAATATCGGGGAATTCAGATATACTTGAATTAGGAAGGAACAGCGCCAACTAAGACGATCACAAGAGGGGAGAACGACACAGGACAATCACAATCCCCTCTTGTGATCGTCTTAGTTGGCGCTGTTCCTTCCTAATTCAAGTATGCACCATCTAGCCCAAATGAATGTTCTCCTGAATTCGGATATACGAGTATTATAACCAAACACACAGACAGCGTAACTGATTCCTCCGGTTACACGGTTTTCTAATTCGAATAACCGGTTTTGCCGCAAAATCGGCGTATTGTTGCTGCACTAAAAAAAGAACGCATAAAAGCACCTGCGACGAAATGCTCGAGCATCGCCAACGCATTGCTCTCAGACGTGCGGATCTCAACTACTATTTTAACCTGTGGCGCTGCCGCTGAGAAATTTATAAGGCGGCGGCGCAGGCTTCGGCTGCGAAATTCACGCTCACTATCAGTCTCGTTCGCTCGACGAAAGAACATGCGCGGTAGTCCATGATAGCGACAAGCAGACTGAAGAAACCCAAGTCATCGCTGCACTAGCCGTCACTTGACGTATCATGGCGTATCATTTCACGGCACACGTGTGATAAACGGCGCACGCGGCGATGCCTTTCGACGCGCTATCGCCAGCAAAACCCGGTGCAGGCGGTTACGCTTACGTCGTGTTTGAATTGGAAAGCGCGCGCCATTTTAGCCTAATAAAACACAAGAAAGGTAATTTGTGTTGGCACCCTACCCCCCCCCCTCACACCTTCACCACAGCATTGTTTTAATTCAGCCGCTAACTATGCTATACACTTTCATGGTCGATTACAAAGCTATCCGCCATACTTCAGCCGGGTATTACAACATTACTTTATTATCTGACTGACAACATTACTTTATTATCACTCACTGCTTCCGGAAGTTAGAAACGATGAAGCTTCCCTAGCAGACCCTTTTCGTTCTGTGGAACGACTGCAAACGGCGCAAGACAAAACTAATTCGTTTTAAAAATTGGCGTTGAAGTGACGCGATTGAAAGAGGTCCTAGGAAGACACTAACGTCGTTTCTGTGTTATCTAACTGGGTGTACGCGTTTTCCGAGCATTTTGTTTTCTTAATGAGCTAAATGAGAATGTGTCGCCATGCCTGCTTGAACTACACGCTTACGTGGTGACGTATGTACTTGTCAAAACAAAGTCGTGCGAAACATATTGATCTGTGCTATGATATCCATGACCACAGTCATAAAAAAAGATTGCACCCTTTGGGACTTATCTTGACCCACAGTAATCGTCATCTGTCTTCCGCGCATTTCCTTTCTTTAGTGCTGCGCGAACCGTGCTTCTAGTATGTATGTAATCAGCCTGACATAGCATTCTCGACAGGAAAGTAACGAGCGCAGAGTTTTCAAGAAAGGAAACGCAAGCAAGGCACGTGATTATTTCTGTGTGACAAGATAAGTTCCTAAACTTCTTTAAGAGCGCAGGACCATTGATTTGTCGCGTTGAATTAAGAACACGTTTGCAGTCTCCAATGACGAAGTTGGGTCGGGAACAGAAATTTTTCGAAGTCGCCAAAGAATCTGACTGCTCTCGCCAAAGAATCCAACTGCTCTGCAGGATAACGTAGCAACACAACCACAACGCGCCTAACATCCGCAAGAAAAATGGATAGCTATACCACTCATCAGCCTACGCTGACAATTAAGTGTTAACCTCATGTGCTGACGTTCCAGAGAACGGAGAAAACAACTGCACCACACGAGCCAGTAGTGGTGAGAACAAAAGGAAAGGCGTCAACATAAGGTCTGCTAAGAAAATTGAGGTCACGTTCCCGCAGAAGGAAGCCACCGGCGTTAAGAGCGCAGCCGACTTCAACCTGCCTGCACTTTTAAGGAAGCCTATGTATTGGTGTTAAAGGTGACAAGAAATACGCTGAGCTGTGATTCACTATAATCCAAGGTAACTGTTCAGAATTAACCAAGCACGCGACGGCGGAGACCACAAGGCAGTCGCCCTACCATTAGGCAATGCGTGCTCGGTGACGGTGCTCAAAGGTGCGTCGGTCCGTGGCGCCTGGAAGTGCCGGATACGTCATAGGGGCGTCTCAGGAATACTTCAAGTCGAAGTTCTTGTGAAATCTCTACGCGTCGACGTGGTTCACGGCAGGCCAGCGGGCCCTCAACCGCGGCGCAAATTGTGCCTGCCTCCGCAACGCGCAAAGACGGACGCCATTGCTGAAACTGCGATGCTCGCACCGCTCGCACTGCGTCGGTCTCGCAGGGAAAGGAGGAAAAGGGAAAGAGTGTTGCTCTGCCGATAAAGCGAGCTGAGCGATGAACCGGTGGGCAAGGCACGATTTCAGCGGTCGACGCGTCCGACTGTAAAGACAATTCTGTGCCCCAGGATACCTGGCATTATTTGTTGTACGAACTAACAATCAGTCGTCTGAGTATTACGGGGCAGGATAGAAAGGGGAGAGTTGTAACAATGCTAAAAGAATGAAAATCAATATTCGGCCCTAGAAACCACGGTGTCAGACATAGCAGGAACAAGCAGCAGATTATGGTAGGATCCACACAAGTATGAAAGCTGCAATTAGAAAAGAAGTAAAAAAAGGAGCAATACATTCACATTTTAAGCAAGTACATATTTTAATTCCTTGTCTAACGGCCAACTGAAAAGATCGAGTTTGATATTTTGAAACGGTGTCCTCAGAGCAATCCATTTGACTCATTGATGGTACGGTAGACAAAAGAATATTTTAATCGTTTTCATTAACCTAATTTTCAGCCTATATTTCCCCAGGTGAAGTATGTGATACCGACTGATCAACTGTTTTGACTTGATAATGTCTGCTTTTAAAGAAACATTGTTACAAAAAAAAATTCAGGCGCGAGCAACCAGCATTCTGATAACGTCGGAAGCGCTAAGTTTCTTTTCATTTCTGTGGCGATTACTACGCTTGCCACCGTGGCCTGAATATAACGTGTGTATAGACAAAATTAGCGGTGACCTCGAAGTTATGTGTTTATGAGATCTACACAAAATGAACTATTTATTCCTTTCATGAATAATTTACAACTTATATTTATCTTTCCGATAAGAACTGTGTTTAACCGATGTAATCTTCGCACACTGAATGTACTGGTGCGAGGTGCTCAGTGTATTGATACGGCGAGTGTGCTCACATGAAAACACCAACATAAAAAACGTTACATTCACGTTGCATTGCCTTCTCTGCAACAAAAAAGCTGCAGTTTCGCCCGAAAGGCGAAGCATCGATAGCGATAGCAGATCAGTATATGGCTATACGAAGTAAGAATAGTGGTTTTATCGGCCATCTAAACTTATAAACATTCGCTTACCAACTAAATCAACGAGCACTCACGCGCAAGCAAACATGAACACATCTCACTCGATGACCACGGAAACTCGCTGTCAGAACGCTGGAGTGGGGAAGTGCGGCCGCAGCAACGAGAGAACTGACCTTCATGCTGCCTCTGGCTTCAACGCGAACTAAGCGGAAGAAGATGGCGGCCACGAAGGTATGAGCTCCCGGCGCATTTAGACAGTGTACTCGTCGCAGATCGCTATCAAGATCGCTTCAAGATAGGGCCCGTGCAGCCGCGCGTGGCCACACCATACGCAGCAGCCGCCGGAGAAGACCCCTCTCTCGATCTCTCCCTCCTCGGTGCCTTGCGCGCGACGGAAGACGGCGCGCTTCCTCCCCGCTTTCCTCCCTTTCGTGCGCAAGATCGAGCCTCCATCGCCGGCTCAGCCTCGTACGCTTTCACTCGCACACACATACGGGGCGCAGCGACGGTGTCATCCCCTTTGGACTCTATACGGAACACCGTAAATGCGCCTGGAGTGTGCATATAATTGATCTTGCAATAATACTGCCCATGCAGTTCGCCCATACTAACGAAAGAAATTATTAACGTAATGTCAGCAAGTTCAAGCATCTTGATTTTAGATACACGCATAATATAAAATGTTGGAAATACGCCGACGTAACCTACGCGAAGGCACTAGTAAGTAAGCCTTGGATACCTGAGGAGCATTCTATGATTCTGCCAAAGAATGTATACTAAATATATACGAAGCCCTTGTAAGGTCCATTCTTGAAGTATGCGCCAATCTGGAGCAGAGTGCCGCATACATCCACCATTTTATTCCAACGCTATGCGGTAAAGCCACTCATGGGGCGTGCAGGAGCCGAACTTGGAAGAACGGCGTTGAAGCGTGCTACTAGTGTTCCTGTAGCGAGCTGCGGGCAGCAGTTCGCTATGGGAAGCGCTAAAATTTCCACGAGAAGCGGTAAATTTTCACGCGCGTGAAAACATTCCAGGAGCACTGTACGAATCGTTTTTCATGTTAGGCTGCTGCGTCAATCGGTGTAGTGCTTCTTGCTCCTGTTTCACGTACCACGTGACGTCTCCGGTTAGAAGGATGCGCTACATACACCGCAATGGACATGGTTGACGCTGAGTAACGTTCCAAGGGTCAAATCTCCTACACACACATAAATATCCAAGAATGCCCACATGATAACAGCCGTCGTCGAGGGTGCGCGTTCGGCTACTACCGGCGCTAACTTGCTTTTTCGTCCACAGCAATTATCCTTTAGCTTATCATTTCTACATTTCCATTACAACCACAGTCCATTGCTTTTCTTGCTTTGATTGTATCCTGCTTTCTTATGGCTATGACTTGCCGAATTTGAGACTGTCAGTTCCCCTCCTAATCTTTTGCTGCAATGAAGCTCGTTTTAGAAAATCACCAGAAAACAATGCCTACTTTCTTCCCCGTAATAGGAAGATAACGACTCAGTTGCTCAAGCTACTGGTCACCAAATTCACTAGTTGTGCACCGTTCCCTTGATATACACTGCGTGAGTTGTTCTGATTGTCGAGTGGCATCAAGTGGCGAGTTCGTACCCGTAAAGATTGTGGTTTAAACGCCGGCGCCTGTGTTGCGAAGACAAGTGTGTGCGCATTCTATTTCGGCACTTGTGTTTCGTATTACTGCTCGATTCTCGACTTATCACATACAACAGATCTGTATATGCACTGGATATGCATGTACACGTGGGCAACTTCATATGTGCCAATGGGTTTTAGTTTGCTTTCAATCATATCTTCAAATTTCTCGGAGGAAAGTCATGGGGCACTTCGGTGCGGTCAATGCTGCAGCTGTATAACGCCTTGTTCCTCGGTTTCGCAAGATACAGACTCCCTGTGATAGGGAACACCTGCAAAACAAACCTGCGTGTACTCCAGGGACTACAAGCTCAAGCCCTAAGGACGTGTCTCGGTCTTCCGAGGTGTGCGTCTACAGCGGCAACGATTGTCATAGCTCGAGATCACCCAATATCAACGTACTTGGCAACCGACGCTCTCAGGGCGCATATTCGGCACGTTGCCCGATTACCTTCTCACCATCTTGCCGCTCTACCCACAGAAAGGCCACACACAACTTTCAGTCATTTAATTGATGCCAATCGTACCTCATCGCCATCGAACTACATGCCTGCAGAAAGACCATCCTTACATTTATGGTGCCTGCACAGACCTGACATACGCCTCACCAACCCAGGAATCATGAAGAAAGCCAACATGCCATCGTTTGCCCTTAGGCAGGCCACTTTAGAACTTTTACATGAGGTGCACAGTGGCCGCGTACACGTTTACATCGACGGTTCAGTCACATCTGCAAGCGCAGCTGCCGCTGTGGTGATACCAAGAAGATCCGTCAAGATCCAGCTAAAGACGTCACATGTATCATCAACGACAGCTGCTGAACTGGTAGCCCTGCGTGCGGCTCTTCAATTTCTTAAGGAGGAACCATCCCACGCATGGTCAATCTTCTGTGATTCCAAGGCAGCCCTACAGAGTGTACTCTCAGCACTGCGCCATGGATCACATGAGCAGCTCGCCGCAGAGATCAGAGAAGTCCACCATCGACTAGTTGACGAAGGACACGATATATCAGTGGTTGCCTAGTCACTGTGGCATACACGGCAATGATCGAGCAGACGCAGCTGCCCGATCTGCCCATGACGGCGTCAACTGCGTTGCCATTCCTCTTTCGAGAGCCGACGCAGCGAAAAAACTTGCCGCACTTGCGCGTGACCGGACATTAGCCCAGTGGAATTCACCCGATTTCACAAGTGCACGCCTCCATACTCTGGACCCTAATTTACAGCTCCATATTCCGCCTGAGCTTCCACGACGTGAATGCACCCTTCTTATCCGTCTATGGCTTGGAGTAGCATTTTCAAATGCCTACTCTTTCCTTATCGGAATGGCCAACAGCCCACTGTGTGACTTCTGCGGGTGCAACGAAACGATTGAGCATCTTCTTTGTCAGTGCTCTCGTTTTAACCCACAAAGAACTGTCCTCTCAGCCACCTTAGACAAACTGGACAAGCGCCCAATGACAGTAAACAAGATCCTTGGAGCCTGGCCTACGCGAACATCAGCGCGATCCGCTATGAAGGCGCTGCTGCGATACTTGAAAGACACGGGACTTTCTGACAAATTGTGACAGTACACTGTGTGGCGCAGGACTGTACGGTGACACTGCGTAAGACTAGGAATGCCTTTGCGGTTTGCGTGACAGTGCCCACAGAAATAGTTCGTGTGTACGTGCGTGTGTGTGCTTAGGTTTTTTTTTCCTTTTCTTTATCCTTCTTTCTTTCTCACCTATTGCATTCCCTATCCCCTCCCCCAGTACAGGGTAGCCAACCGGAGATAATCTCTCGTTAACCTCCCTGTCTTTCCTTTGCCTTTCTCTCTCTCTCTCTTCAATCATATCTTGTCAATACAACCATTGTCTTACTATAAATAATAAAACCGTTCGCTGAACATTTATATTATTCAGAGAACCGCTCTCTACAAAGCATGAATGATTCGCATTACGCAGACACCAACTGCAGTTGTGAAGAAACTTTATTAAAAAGAACAAAGACTATACAGTTGCGCCATATTTTTTTACCAGAACTGCATATTCACATTTTTTGCACCACGTCGCCACTGATTGTTTTTTTTTTTTCTGTGGAGGCAATTTCTGTTGGAGTACTGCCGGCAGCGTACGCCTCGATATCATTCCGCGTAATATTACAGAGCCTCCAAAATGATAGCACACCACAATCGCTTGTCGGTATGCCGGTACTTACAGTAGCTTATTTCTGATGCAGGATGTAGAAGTTCAATGAACTGCAAAACGTCTGCTGTGATGCCTTCAAGTGCAATGTACAGTTTTATGGAAGAGAGAGCCCTCTCGTCTCTTACCTTCCTCCTAAGTGTGCAAACTCTCACAAACGAATAAACTTTAATTTCAGAAGTTTATTGCACTTTAATTGTCACTTTAGTACACAAAAGTTTACATGCTAACAAGTAGAGAACATAAAGACAGAAGAGCGAGCCAGCGGAATGGGATGGCAGTCTTTATTCGATTTGTGAAGAGTAAAACTCCGGTAACCCAGCGTCCGCACAAGCTGGTTGCTCTCGATGGCGCACTTATCTGAAAACGTTTGAAATGCGAGTTCGCAAATGTAGTCCTTCACTTGCCCATCCACCGTGCACGAAATCAAAGCAAGATTACTTATAATATAGGGAGGTGATCACGTGATCTTAAAGACCAGCTGCAACAAAATCTTAGATTTGTTGGATTCGTTATATGTGAGTAGCATATGTGGGGTTAGGTAATTTTGGCAAAGCCGCAATGCTGGTAATCTCCCGACATCTCGGGAGTTTTCAAATAGCTCATCAGCAGACGATAAGGTTACCTGGCGGCAAACGGATATGACGTACATCCGAGAACCACGCGTGCGTTGTTCTTGTTGTTGTTGATGTTGCTGCGCTTGGACGGGCTTTGGTGTACTCACGTTACAAGTTCTGCATCATTCACTTCCGGTGAGCGTTAATGACGGCGACATTGAGAAAAAAGGCCATTTTTCGCGTTCTTTCTGTGACGGATCGAGTGATATCTTGAGCCTAAAAACTTGGCACGATGGCATGCTTTGTACACAGGTTCCCAAAAAGGAAGCTTAATTCATTCCCGGCTCGAAATTGTGTTGTGGTTGGCCTTTCATTAACTGTCGCGAACGATGGCTCTTTTCTTCTGGATAGTTTCAGACCAGCATGGGCATGTGCTTTCTGTGCAGCTCTTTGCTGATGGCGACGGAGTCACCTGCCACAACAACAAAAAAAAGGCTCGTTTCAGTTAAAAGAACACTCGAGAAATGCAAGCACACCGAGGCTAGCATATTCTGCGGACATGCTAACAACCTGATTCTACAGCCATTGTAAAATGCACACGAACATATAACTGCTCTGTTACCACACTATCTACACAGCGTTGCTTTGCATGCAGATCGAAACAGATTATTAAAGTGCAAAGTTTGTGACGTCTTCTCATTTGTTTTCCATGTCATGAACTCAAACATGCCAATATAACTTCAGTTATGTCTCCAGGTGGTTTAAACCATAAAAACACTCAGCGATAAGCATCGAGTATACAGCATATTTGAGCAAAATTGTAGTAAGGCAACAAAAGCATATGCAGGCCGCGCAAATGCAACCAACTCAGGATTGTTCACTATCCTGTCGGACTTAAAACGTTCGTGAGGTCAGTACATACTTTAGAAGCCAGCAAATACTCAGCTAACATATCAAGCTTTAATTCAAATAAAAAGAAATATATCAAAGAGTTATAGAGTGAGAAATACGAGATGGATTTCTTTCCGTGAGAACATCTGCTTCGCAAGTTTTTTGGACTGCAAAGAAAGCGCGTAAGCACAACATGGCTAGTCGTGTGTGCGCAATGACATTTATGCACTCGCAAAAGTTTTCAATTGAACAATATTTGCTTTGTTGATTGGAAGCAAATCGTTCTGTTTCTCAATATGCTCTTCAACTTCTGCAAATAATGTCTCGCGTTGCGGTGACTAAATAAAGAGCTAATTATTGTTTAACGTAACTTATTTGGTTAGGCTCGCTACGATAAATATTGTGAACTAGCTTCTGAATAAGGGTAGTGATCACCACTGCGTCGGCAGCACCTGCTGAGCCTGCCCCAGATTTTATAAAGGATTTGCGCAAGATAGCTGCAACACCCTGCCAGATAAGCTACAATGATCATAAAACTGTCCTTAGTTTTTGAGGTCGTTCAATTATGAAAGGTTGGGATCACACAGGTAAATGTCAATCTCATTTGGTCATGTTCGGCATAAATTTTATATGTTCTTGATACTCGGGCGCTGAGGTGGACACGAGAAAACCAAGCCTTTAAACTTTGACTCATGCGATCTCGCCACTACTGATCTGGATGCTCAGATCAAACCAGTACTGCAAACCCTATGGCTTTTCCGCCCCAACGCAGGCAAATCACGCGCACGGGCAGGTTTTTCTGACAAGTGGTATCGCTTTCTTTGCCAAATAACTATGGCGTGCCCCTACGTTCTGCATATTGTTCAAATCACAGAAATAACTGCAACCATAAAGGGCTGCGTAAATCGGCTGACCAACCGAACACGATCGGCCCATTATTATCAGCTGGTAACTGCCGTTCGCAGTAAAACGTTAACCGGATCGGAACAGTGTTCTTCGGATGAACGCACTTGCAAACTTGTATCTGTTGAGGGTGGAGTAACAAAGTCAGGAGACAACCGAGAAAAATAGCTATGTAAAGCAACAGTTGTGGATACCGACCACAAAAGGAAGAAAGCACATGGCGTGTTGGTTCCTCCTAAGAGGATGTCTCTTTCCCGGTCAGAATGCCAGCTTGCCTTTGGATACGACTCATTCTGAGTAAACATATTGTTACGGGAAGGAAAAAGCTTGCGTCTATTTACAGATGGCTTTTAATGGCTGAGCCAACAAGTGTAGAGCAGCGATAATACTAAACTCTTCTTCGTCGTCTCCAAGGCCACCATCAGCGTCCCCTTCTTCCCACATTACCGACTGTTACAATATTATAGCGCTGAAAAAGCTTGAATTCAGCTTGCTTCCAGGTTAACTGGCAGATAAGGCGAAATGTAAACATCCTACCTTGCGGCCACGTGGGGTATGCTCCTTGGCTCAACGTGAAAGGCTCTTCAACGAGCTTAAAAACCTGCTCTTCAAACAGTGTGTCGTTGAAAGGACGATGCTCGTCGAGACTCTGCCATAGAGACTTCAGGAAGAGCTCCCAGCGAGGCATGTAGTAACTGCAAGAAGCAATCGTATTCCGCGTGAAAAGCATAACTAACGTTAACAGAATGCTTAGAGATAACATTATCTAAAGCAATTACAAATAAATTCCTGATTATGGGATGTCTGACGTCTCTATGAAACACTTCCGGATGTCAACTACAGAAAACAAAGCATTCCATCACCACAAAAGTATACTTTATCGCCCTATACGAATAACGAGCCTTCGCCAAACACGCAGCGCCTGACACACCCAAATACACCACTCGGACCAATGTGACCAATATTCCTCGATATCGCTCACCTTTGCACAAGCCCTGACCACTGCTTGGCTGCATAGTCTCGGATCTGGAACGTTACAGTGGCATTTCGCATGAGAAGGTTCACAACGGTGAAAAAGAAGCATACGAAATACGAAACAAACCAATCAGTCTCACCTCGCCTTTTGGACCCCAAAGAGTGATCTGGTTACGTGCGTTGTACTCGTATCGATCCGATTCCTGGAGTAAAAAAAAAAAAGAAACATAGTTGCAGCAGAAAAACTGTCAGCATCTGGCATTGTAGATGAGAAATCAGAGCTACGCATATTCTTTGCCTCAAATCTATATTATTAAGTGAGCAAGCTTAAATACTTTTGCTGTCACGGCAGCCTAAGAGGTGCGAACATCGATGCTTGGTGGAAAAGTAAAATGTGGTGCGTGCCATGCCACAAAAATAAGGGGTCAGTATGCCACGCTAATTTAATCACGTGTGTTTTGATTTGCACCAGTTCGAGCGCCAGCATCTCCTTTCGCTGTGGCACATTTACAACGTATATAACTAGAGAGCAAGAGAGAGAAACATTACTGATTGGAAAAAAATATATATGTCATATATTAAAAGGCAACTCCAGTGGCTTTTTTGGCGAGGTGCCTAGATTAGGTTAATTGCTTCTCTCCTTAGTAGGTAGCGCTTGTTTGGTACGAGAGGCTTCACGCACGTTTTCTTTCCGTACCGAAAGAGTCTGGTTATGCAATCTGGTTATGCAACTGGTTATGCAACTTACGCAATCTAAAACTAAACGCCGTAATGCACAACAGGGTATTCGCATTATGGTTGAGTGGCGACATTCTTAGAAGAAAAAGAAGCATAGCAATAAGACATATTAGGCTCAAAATGGGGTCCGAATACGTAATCTTCAAGTCTACTAAATATATTCGAGAAAACACTCTCTTTACAAACAAAAACAAAGAAAACTAAACAATAACAAACAAGAATATGTGTGCGAAGGTTGCATGCAGAACATTTGGTTTAAAGAGGCCTATTTACATCATTGGCACATGCACGGGATTCCGTTCCCAAGTGGACGTCTGGTCATCTGCAGAGGCTCTAAATGACAACTGCTCTCAGTACGTATAACGTCATATTTTCAATCCAGCTGATGCGACAATTGCGCTGCCTGTAGCAGACGTATTACGCAGTATGTTTCCACTTAGAATGACCACCTGCTATAACGTAAGCAGCATTGGCTTAAACGGCGAGCTGGTGTTAGGCTTATTTTGCATGCGACAGCAATGAGCGCACTAACTTTGATTGATGTGTCAGCAAGGTACAAACATATGCCAGCGCGTTTATCGGTTTAATTTCACAATAACTTGTGAAACAAACAATAAATAAATAAATATACTACCTGCTCTGTCGTTCCCCAGCTTCGTGCATCACGTAGCCACGTTCCAAGAAGGAAGTGCGGATCTGACGCCAGCAAAGTTTCGAGATCCTTAAACACCTCTGTCATGAGCACAGCTAGCCTCCTGAAAAAGATAAGTAACTCTGGTTAGTAAAGTTACTGCATTGAAAGCCATTCTGATGTAATTATAGGTTGAAAGGAGTCAAATCATAAAATACAAAAATCGCATGTCTTGGTACCCAAACGGAAAAGAAAAATGGCACCCTCATTCCTATATTTTAGACTTATGACTCCCGATGTCCCATTGTCTTTCCAGAGTATATATGAAAAGCCGGCATGGACAAACGGCTGTGAGTTGGTGCTGTGATGTCTGCCAATGACTGGTATGGGTTGTGCGATTTGAAACTGAGTACTTATGTACGTACCTACATGATCTTACGCAATTATGTGTGTACATAGCGTTGTCTTCTTGTGTAATTGTGAGGTACACTAATCAAATCGGAACAATCGGACAGCAAGTGCTTGCCTTATTGCATTAATTCATCATTACTTCTAAGACTCCTTTATTTGTTTTTACTTTTCCCCACTTTCCTCTTTCCCAATGCACGATCCTCCGGCCAACCTCGCTGCTTTTTCTCTCATCAAGCATTTTGCTCTCGCTCTCTCCCTTTCTTACTCAACGTCCATTTTCGTCCCCAGATGCGAAAGTTCTATTTAGTTTATGTACTACATTGCTATACTAAAGTTTACTTGTGAACTTTGTTGACCAAAGCGCAGTTCCTGGGTCATGCAATAACAGTCACCTGTTTCAAACAAATTTCATATATTGCTGCTCAGAAATAAATACCTATTATGGGCTTTACTATTTTAGCAGGATATATTGATAAGGTGTGGTGTTTTGTAACGCAGGGTCCAGCTTTAGTCGAATAGTGTCATGCATGCGGCAATGAGTCATCGATGGACCAATTAATTATGTAGGGTGTACGTAAGATAGCATTAAGAGGAAGCTTTAGCTCGGGCCCAACTTCGACGTGGCCTATTCAAATACATGTAAAACGAAAGAACGTTTTTCTGGGATAACCCCTGGACCCATTTTAATGAAATTTGTTGCATTATAGAAAGGAAGTTAAGTTCTAGTGATTGTTGGAAGCGGAATTTCGATTTAGGGCCTGAATTTTGTTCAAAACATTTTCAACATTTCAACATAGAAGCACGAAGTTTAAAAATTAATAACTCTGCACCAAAAACAGATATCACGATTCTGTGGACGGCATCCGTTAGATCATTGAAAGCGGACAAGCTCGACATGTCTCGACATGTCATTTTATATCTTACATGAATGTGTTACGTTGTGTACAAGGGTTCTGCAAAAGCTGTATTTCCATATTACCAGCTTTATTTAAATTCATGTAGAGCATATCAATTTTCTCCGCTTTATATGTACTATTAGACGCAATTCACAGATTTGTGATATCACTTTTTTAATGCAGAGTCAGAGCTGTAAACTTGATAGTGTCGTCTTCTGAAAATTTTGGATTTTTGCCCATTTTTAATAAAAGAATTGACGACCTAAATCAGCAATTCGAAACCAGCAGACACTACATTTTACGTTTTTCTTTTAAATGCAACAAACCCCGCCAAATTTGGTGCAGTGGTTGGCGAGAAAAACAAATTCTCCCTTTACGTGTATTTATATAGGAGTACCCGGACTAAAGCTTCCTCTTAAAGAGGCTAAACATCAGTTGCAGTAGAAATGCGCAGCATACAACACCAATGAGTCTAAAACTGTGGCATAATAAATGAGAGTACGGGCTTATCCTGTTTTCTGCCACCATAACTTAACAGCAAGCACGTCTCTAAATAAACCGGCTTGGCTGTTCCAGCAAGCACGTTTCGGTTATTTGTCACACTTACCCAAGAGCACTCTTCATTTTCTTCCAAAAGCAGTTCCTAACTTCGACGTAAATGTTGTCAATAAGCAGTTGGAGAGACTGGCGCGTCACATCAACGAGGTCGTACCTGCAGCGTGTACCATTCGCATTGAAACACAGGGCACTCCTACAAACTCACTACAACTCCACGAGCAAGAACAGTTTACCCTGCGGTTTCAATAGCATTTAACAAGATTCACCCTAATTATCATTAATAGTCAGTCGGACACACCCAGCAGTTCTCTCACGGCGGAAGCTTTAGTCTCCTGTCAACATTCACGTAGAGCACACACACAAAAAAAGAGGTTTCGCTCCTTCGTTGCAGCTTACCTATTTACCCAACCACACTGATGTTTCACCGACGCCACTTTTGTTTCTTAGGGTGAGCTGTTTGAAACACTGTCAAGTACTGTGCACATTTCGGTGTTGGAATTTTCAGCCCTTGTCCCCGAACAATGCTTTGTGGCTCACTCCATGCAGCACTACCACTAAATATCTCCAGCATGTTGTATGAAGTAAACGCTCTATTCTGAGTTCTTAGGCCTCGAAATGGCTCGGGCAGACGATTAACAAAAACAAATGTGATAATTGGCATTGACACATATTAACCCTTGCACTTCCTACTTTGCCCACGTGACAATAATTGTATGCCCTTTGCTTCTAAACACGAGAAAACAGGCACGTGCTTGCCAGCAACGAACGTTTTACTCGGCCTATTGCATTATGAGCAACGCAAAATGAATGAAATACATCGAAGAAGTGGAGCGAGAGTGACTGCGTGACCGAAGGTTGTCAACTGTTGCATGGTTAGGCCAGTTTCTAGGTCGAGAAACTTTAGTGAAGTAATTATGCTTCATTAAGAGCGTATATCTCCGAACATCTCAAACAGAATGGCTTAAGCAATACGATGATCGTCAAAATTCGCCATGCTATGTCACACTATGACGATCACCATAGCATGGTGATCGTCATAGTGTCGTCACATAATCTTCATGCTAAAACAACTCGCCCATCTAGGCGTACTGACCTGCTTAAGCATGGCACGATGAAAAATTATATAAGTGCCTGGTTAAGCTTTTAAGGTTATTTAGCGTTATCAAAAGAAAGATGGGACTGGTGGAAGCCCTCCGTATCCCGGGATTCCGATACCGCGCTTCTGCGCTTCAAAAGGACCTCGCGACCTGCCCATAGCTCCCCTGTCGAGGAGGCCGGACAGGTACCAGCAGTACCACCCGGCGGCAGACCAACTCCATTACGTGAGAAACGCGTGAATCTCCCGCCAAGAGCTAGCCCGACCACCTCCCATCCCCGCGAAGACCGGCATGTCTTGCCAGTCGGTCACGAGAATGTCGACGAATGTGCAGTAACAGTACTATATTACTGGGGTGCTTTAACCCTTAACCACGAACATCATCATCATCAGCCTGCTTACGCCCACTGCAAAGCAAAAGCCTCTCCCATACTTCTCCACTACCCCGGCCATCTTTAACCACGACCAAGCAGAAGAAAATGCTACAAAATCAATCCGACGATGGCTGTCGACGGTAATGCATTAGCACCGACTCAATATAGCCCCACAACAAATTGCCGCCGTGAAAACGAGTTATGCGTGAGACGTGTACTGCAGGGGGACTGCTCTTTCGCGATTCCCATAGATCACTCGGCGCCATCTGGCGCCGTCGCCGCGAAGCTTGGAGCGACATCCGAAATGCGTGGCGCGCCGGTGCGTGCGAACGCTGAGAAAGGCGTCATGCGGCAACCGGGCTCCCCTCTCGCGCTTCTTTCTGGACACGCTGCACCATCTAGTGGCGCTGCCGAGAAGTCCGCGCATGGACTCCGAGACAAGAAGCGTGGAGCGCCGGTGCCTGCGAACGCCTGAGAATTGTTCCCTCGCTTGCCGCACACTCAGTTGCACATACTCGGTGACCCGAGTTGGCGAGACGCTCATCGAAGAGCGGCACATACCCAGTGCATTCATGGTGCAGCTCGCTAAAGAGTTGACGAGACAGGCGTTCATTGAAAAACCACATATACCCAGTGTATTTGTTGGGCAGCCTGATAATGCGTCGGGCTGCTGTCGTTGAGGAACCCTTGTGACGTAGGTTCGATTCCGCTGAGCACAGGATAAACTCAAGGGATCTTTTTTATCACTGTATGGCGGCACAGTTACGGAGGCACACACCTAGTAACCCAAGTTGGCATGAAAGACGCCCATTGAAGAGCGCCACACACCTACTGGCGTGTACCTAGCGACCCAAGTTGGCATCAAAGAAGTTCGCTGAAGGCCAGTACATACTGAATCGCACATATCCAATGCTCCAAGTCGGCGTCAAAGAGTTTCTTCAACAGCGGCGCCCACCCACTCCCTCATATACAGTGACCTATGTCGGCGTGAAAGAGCTTCGTTGAAGACAGGCGCGCATGTACACGTTGGCACATACTCAGTGACCCGAGTTAACCGATAGGTGGCTTCGAAACCTGTGACGTCAGCAAAGCAGCCTGATGCGCTAGCGATTCGGCCACAAACCACCCAGTAATCCAGGTAGGCAGGAAAACGGACGGACGGATAGACAGACAGACAGACCCTGGAAAGTGTGTGAAGTACCTAAAAATGCGAACGCATTAACATATCGGCGGAGCCCACGCATATGTGGTATAATCGGTGATAAGTGAAGCTTTCTTTGTTATTTACTGAAGTATCTTCGTTTATTATTCCTTTCTACGTCGCTCCGCACTCAATGCACTCTCTAATAATGTTTTGTTCATTTAGCTTTCTTTTTTCTTCATACCCGGCTGCTTTGATGCAGACGTTTTCACTTCTCTCTAGCCGGCTTCTTCACTTCTTGCGTCTTGTTCTGCTTGTCTCCTTACCCATACTATACCCATACCCATAGTTCACATAACCCGTGGCATATGCCCAGCTGCGCATACACAATGACCCGAGTTGTATAACCATCAAGGCGGCGGCAGCCACCACCCACAAAGCAGGGGAAAAAGCAGAAAGAGCTTCGCTTTAAAATGGTCCCTTATTATTTGTTATTTGTTTAATTATTAGTGAGTTGCTTTTAATTATTGCTCGTTTTCACACTAACAAGTGTAAAGCACGTGGGGAGCTGTTGTAAACGAGACGCTGACATCGTTTCTGACCGGGTAGCGCGACCGGCTACTGTCAAGGGATACCGTCAAAGAGACACTTGAAGTCACCTTGGAGCTTCCCATGTCAAGCTTCCGTAGTGATGACACCTAGCCCAATCTGCCTTCGCCTTAAACTTTTCCCCAAATTAGCATCAATCCACCATTGCAATACTCTCTCTCTCTCTCTCTCTCTCTGTAAATGAGTTTGTGGTGAAGCGGCCACAGATTACTCTACTAGACATATTGGGCAGGTGGCTTGCATGAGCACATTGCACCAGACTTTGCAGTTCCGCAGTGCTTACACAAGTACGGTAAAGCGCACGCAACCTAATCATATTTGGTTCTTTCATAACATTCCTTACTCTTACCTGAATGTTTCTTGTTCTGCAATTTCGGGGTCCGTGGCAGCGTTTAGGAGATCTCTCCATGCCGCATAAACATCTGCGGGATCATACCAAGTCTGCGAGAAGAAGCAGAAGGTTAACTTTGACAGACAATCCTTTTGCATCCCATTGTATAAGGGGTCACCGAAAACAACACCCCGAATAACTAGAAAAAAATTCCCTAGAGGCGCAATACGTTAAGATCCCCGGTAACTGGAAACATCGATGGTGCCACATAGAACAGTAGCAGAGTCATGAACGAGAACGAAGGGGGTTACGCGAGGGGCCCAATTTTTATTAATCGTGTCATGAGAAGCCAACGAACAAAGACGCCAAGGACAATATAGGGGAAATTACTTGTACTTACTATTTGAATTAAATAAATGATAAATTAATGCCAATGAAAGTGGATGAAGAAACAACTTGCCGCAGGTGAGGAACGATCCCATTTCTTCGCATTGCTAACATTGCTAACCCTGGCTAACACTCCCAAGGTTAGTTCTACCAGTAACACATAAATACCCCAGAAAGTGGATGGGAAGACGGCGCCGCGGTATCTCAATTGCTAGAGCATCGAGCGCGTAATGCGAAGACGTACATTCCCTACCTGCGGCAAGTTGTTTTTTCACCCACTTTCAATTCCATTAATTTATAATTTCTTTATTTTCAATTAGGAAGTACAAGTAATTCCCCCTATGTTTTCCTTGGCGTCTTTGTTCGTTGGCTTCTCATGATATGGCAGCAAAGTCATGTGAGAAGTATAGTACATTGTTCTCAATTGTTTCTGTATGGCGACAAAAACTCCTTTTATCACCGGTGCCGCGCGCATACCAGCATACTTCGCTTAAAAGTTGAAAGCATTGTGTTTCAGCGTTATTTTACAAATGTGGCATGTTTCTCATCTGATGTCTGTTCTGAAACTCATGCCATAATGGCAACTAGAACATCTTAATACCAAGTTCATGTGCTTCGAAGCCGTATGTCGAGAGTTACGATTGCTCAAACGAATGTAAATCGAGAAGTCATTCTGGGCATACAGAAGTATGCTGCTACTCGCTCAGATTTTTACACGCCATTTCCAGAGCATACATGAAAACAAACCTCACCTTATTCTTTAGGTGAAGCGACGGTCGCACCACAAGCGTGTACTGGCCGTGATCCTTTACCAGAGTGGCTGGATCCAAGTCGTAAACGCTTTCCTGAAATCGAACGACACAGCGAACATATACATATCCCTTGACGAAAGTCACCTGAGGTAAGCTCCAATTGGACGATTCAGCCCTGTTTTGTAGACAAAGGCTTCGTTGCAACACGTAATGAATGTTACATGTTCAGTGTGGCATCATAATTGTTTTCCTAGCAATCCTTCCGCGCGTAGGTTTGGCCATACAGACCGAGAAAGAAGTGAGATAGGAAAAGATGGTGCGTTGAAGCGAAGATATCCTGTTGTGGGCAATAGACGATGAAACCTCGTAAAATAACCCAGAGAACTAAAGAAGGTTGGTTGAAAGAACTGGAATCTTAAATACTTCGTTCTTGGCATAACGGTTACGGCAAGCTAACAGAAACGCGCACATAAAAAGGGCTGAAAGAACAAGCTCTGTTAAGGTATATTTACTACTATTTGGCCTCTTCTTGGTATTTTCATCCTCTAATGCGAACAAACCGGCTTATAGGGACACTAAAGGCAGAAATAAGTTTAGCTGTACCAGTAAACTACCTTTGTAAAATTTCAAGCAGTAAGCCACGCTGCAACTCAAACAGCCTATAAAACTACGAACCTAACTTCGTGTTCTAATACACTGCCATCTCTACCAATGCTTAACCCTTTAGGCAAAACTGCAAGCCTTGTTTCATTATGCGAAACCGAGTTGTACTCACTGGCACTACTTAGTCGTCGTCGGAATTAAACTGTAATATCTGGCCCACCATACGAAGAAGATGGGGGTTGGATCTCCCTAATAACACCTCGCATTTAAACTGGTGGTACACCATGGTGTTTTTTTTTTTATTGCTGCGGGTACATGAAGAGAACCGAAGGCTATAGCACGAGTTATTCGGAAATAGGCCAAACTGTCGGAGACATGATGACTTGGTCATAGCGACAGGTTTTGCTTAAAAATGCGGCGCCACATATTTCGCGTGCAGTTCACTTTGCATACAGTGATGCGTCGTGCCAAATTTTCAAAATTTTCGGCCTGCATTAACCGTGACTTGGTTCCAGCGCTCCACGCATGCACGGCTTGGACGCGCCTGTTCCTAGCTCGTTGAATGGTGTAAGTTGGCGCCATGGCTAAAGCTATAGGCTAACCCTAGTGCATACATAAAACCCACCTGCGCTTAATGGCAAATATGCGCGGTTACACAAATCACCAACAGGATTCAACAGCACTAGATTACCAACAACAAAAAATTGAATAAACAACGCCCAGCTGAAGCTAAAGTGTCTCACCGCAAGGCGCCTCCATGCAGAAGTGGCGTTAACGTTCTCCTTGCCATATCTTCTTAATGCATAGTTTTCTATCCTGCAAAATAAATAAACCAACTGACACTGTTTTATTTTTGAAACACACTCGACTTGTGCAGCTGCATCTATCACGCACAACTCGGTAGGAAAACGCTGTTCTTTAGACTTAACGGCATCAATTGCACTAAAGATCACGCAAAAAAAAATTGTATTCGGGGCCTCGTTGAGGGTCATGTTGGCCAAATATAGCTGGGCACAGCACGACCCGAACGTTGAAGCAAATTCTCCCGTGGGTAAAATTGTTATACAATAACAAAATGCCATAGAAATTTCCGTACACATCAACAATACAAAATCCCGTATGTGTTTTTGTAATTTCACGCCTTCTTTCTTTTAATACTCGTGCAGTACGCATGCAAAGTTGACAGACTTCCTATGCATTCCGTGTGGATAATTTGTAAAACAGAGCTCACAGCATGCGTACAAAATCTCTTTAGTAGCACGTCGCTATCCTTGTACTGAAGCATATCGTGCTCTCCTAAATGTACAAATTATTTAAGGCACTTCAACTTTTTAAAAGCATGTAAATTATTCGTACACATATAGCTAGTTGCTATGGACAAAGTGCAGTCACGTAGCAAAATTCAAATTGCTATGCCCTGCTATTCAAACAAGCCAGCCTTCGTTTAAAAATAAGATCAGTCTTGCCTGCCAAAACGTTTACGTTGCATGAAATGTAAGCATAATATATAAGGAAATTCGAAGAGCATGCGGGCACAAGTGAAACCGAAAAGCACAGTTCTCACCATTCACTGATGTTGACGGGTGATGATCTCCAGGCATTCTCATTCATGAACTCAAACATCACATCATTCTGATTGATACCTTCCGGTGTCAGGCCGGTCCCGGCCATAGTGGAGTCATTTGCTTTCCGGGCAATGAAGGGACCCTAAAGTGCACATCGCATTTGTAGACATCATGCAGAATAAGGTCACATACACGCTTCTCCTGTGAGACAATTCTGCTGTATTGCGGAGCCTATGTGAATCGCCGAATTGCACGCTGAACAGTGGCATTGGCGAATAAATTGCAGCTCGAACGTGCAACTTAGAAGTGGCTGTAACATACTCGCGGAACGAAACGCGAAAGCGAAGTTTTAAAGTAGAGCACGCAAGCGACGTTACTCGAGAGTGTGACGTCACGCTACTTACGTATATGGTCGCTAAAGGTGGCACGAACTCTGATCTAAGCACCAGAGCCAAAACTACGCCGACTTAACACAAACTGGAGACGGCGAATATGAAAGTGCGCGTATATTAAAAGAAACGAATTGTTCGTCTGGTTGGTCTTGCACACGCATTAGTTGGGCCTAAACCGACGCGTTTCATTCCGTGAGGCTGTAGAATGGGTAAAATACATAGTTTATGGACTCCGGTTTTGACGTCTACGAACGGGCGTCTTTCCAAAGTGCACGCACACATTTCATAGCGAGAGCAATCACACAGACGCTCGAGGCGCCAAAACACCGTCGGCGCCGTCGGTCGTGCTGCACGTTCCGCCCGACGGCGCATGCGCGACTAGTGCGCGCACGGTTACAGGTTCTTGAGGTTAGGTTAGGTTAGGTTAGCGCCTTTGGCTGCAACAACGACGACGCGAAGTCGACGCGACGTCGACGCTACGCTCAACAATCTCGGTGGTCGAGCCAAGGCAGTAACGTTCTGCCTGCCGCTGCTGGCACGAGCTTTGTGCGCGCGTACATACAAGCACACATATAGCGTTCCCGCTGAGCTGCTGTTCGCATGCAGCTGCGCTGAGCGTCACGGGAAGTGCACGTCAAGCTAACGTTATCTCATGTTTCGCTGGGCGTTGACAAACGCCGACGGTCACATTTCGTGCACAACCAAGGTGCGAGACGCCTGCGACGCGTGTCACTGGCTCGTCGAGCCGACGTTGTGAGACGCCTGGCAGCTGCGAGGGCGACGTTCCTCCTACACAGCAGGAGTCATTTCGCGTGCCGCGTTACTATGTAACATGCCGCACCCGTGTACAGTTAAAAACACCAAGCGCAACTTTGTACCTTGCTGTCGCTGTCGATTCTGCGCGCTTTGGTTGAAACTGCCACTTTGGTTGTATGTTTTTTTTGTTTCTTTTTTTTGAGGGGGGGGGGATCGCCGTTTTCAAAGCATGCTCACAAAATCCAGAAGAACTGTGAGAGAGAGAGAGAGAAAATAATGCAGAGAAAGGCAGGGAGGTTAACCAGAGGTAGTTCCGGTTGGCTACCCTGCGCAGGGGAAAGGGTTAAGAGGGATAAAAAGAGAAACAGAGTAGAAGGGGGAGATAGAAAGGGAGACAAGCACAAACAAAGCGCGTACACTACAGAGCGGTAGGAGGCGGCATTCTTAGAGTCTGTCGTGAAGCCCCGTAGACCGCAAGAACCTTACTAGCGCGTGTAAGGCCTTCAACGCGGATGTCCTATCGGAGCATTGGCCTAAAGCTTTTAGTTCTGAAAGTGGACGATTGTCCAACTGGTCCAGTACACTGCACATCACTTTTCTCTCAGCACTGTATCGCGGGCAGACACAGATAATGTGTGCGATCGTCTCGTCGATGTTACATGTGTCGCACGTGGGGCTGTTGGCCATTCCTATGAGGAAAGCATAGGCGTTTGTAAAGGCAACGCCTAGCCACAGACGGTAGAGCATGGTCTGTTCACGTCGTGGTAATCCAGGCGGGAGGTGCATCCGTATGTCCGGAGACAATGAACGCAACCGGCACATGGTGAAAACATTTGAGTCCCACAGGGGCAAAGTACACTCACGGGACATCAATCGCAACTCAGCCGCAGCGTCTGTTCGCGAAAACGGAATGACGACTCGCTGACCACTTTCATGTGCAGATCGGGCGGCTTCATCGGCGTGGTCATTCCCGCTGATGTTACTATGTCCTGGAAGCCACTGAAATATTATGTCGTGTCCCTTGTCATAGCTTTGATGATATATGTGCCGAATTTCTGAAGAACTGTGGATACTGGTTATTTCTGTGGCGACTTTTTCCAGTTATTGTGAGACTGTGACATTAGAGACAAGGTATTATTTTTACTCGTAAAAACTAGCAGAAGCGGCGGACAACAAGAATGTTTTATAATAGCCGATAAATCCTTTCACTAAGCTTTGCTAACCAACATTCATCTATTAACATACCCGCGCACTTTACTAATGCGGCAATAAGATAAGGCTGAATTTTATAAAATTGTTAACTCACTGTCTCTCCTCTCCGTCACGCCTGCTATCTTTACGTCATCTTGTACATATTGCGACACAATATCTGTCTACTTGATGTTAGAATGTTGTCCCTGAAGGCGCATACATGAACCTCGTTTTACCAGAAAATGCAACCAGAGTAACCTAATGTGCGAACTTACCTCGTTCACGGATTTCAGCGAGCCGTACATTCCCAGAACGCCTCCGTAATTTAGCAGCATGTTCCAGATGAATGGCTGGCCGTAGAACATGGACAACCGCTCGTAGGCGGGCTCTCGCTCTGAGCTCAAGTCGAGGATTAACATTCTTCCCTGCGAACGCACAAGAGTTCAGCAAGTCGGCTTTGCCTTCAAGTCGATGCGCTTGCTGCGTTTCTTACTCGCACTTCACTGTATAGCGTCGACGACCAATCTTTTTCTCATACCACATTTGCTCGCACAGTGTTAGCGCCCCTCACAATTGCCATCGAATAATAGAATTTGTTTTCGTCGAGTAATCATCGCACCAGCAAAAATTGTTGTACACAGCGACTGTCGTCTGCTTGATCAGCCCAGTGGTGATTATTGCTTGTGGCAGCCGAGAGGAGGTTACCGCCATGTTTTTTTTTTTGTTTCGAACCTATTCCGCCATAAAAGTGCACACAGAGCGCATGCGCTTAACCTCATCCGAATCCAGCAACAACAACTGCTGGCAGCACGAAAACTGCGAACAACTTATTTTGTTATAGCGCAAGCTTGACACGGACAACAGAAGGCACATCTGACACACACAGCGCTGTGTGCGTCAGATGCGCCTTCTGTTGCCCGTGTCAAGCTTGCGCTATAACAAAATAAGATAAGCCGTACCAACAAGCCCCTATTGCTATCCTCAACTGCGAACGACACGTGCACAATTTCGCAACGTGACCTTACAATGTAACCTGAGAGCTTTTAAAAGTAGTTACCTTTGGCAGGTAGTTTAGCAAATAAAGGCCACTTGCAGTTTCTGCTTGTGTAGAAACTGTGCTCTTGTCACAAAGACAATTGCTGTCTGAAAAGTTTCCGTTGAACTTAAAATTACTGGCGTGAGAACCCCGATTCCCGGCCACTCGTTTTTCTATTGAGCACCGAGAACGTTCGCTTGGAAATTTGCCGCGCGTACTTATCGCACCCGCGAGCTCGCATTCGTATCCACCGAAAAAAGGAAAGGCAAAACACGATCATTACGCGACAAAATGCGGTAGTCACTACTGACAAAGCATTACTAGCCGACAAACAGTTGTAGGAGACCAGAAATAAGATCATTGATTTCCTATTGACGCGTCAGTAACTGATAAAATGCGTTACGACGAACAAAACGAGAACGAGGTAAAAGCGGGAACCAGCGTTTCGACAAGTGGAATTGTCTTTTTCAAGGCGACATATAAAATTTTGTATTATACGCGTTGCATAAGTTGACAAAACAGATCATATACTTTAGTATTACTGTAACATACGGTTGGCGTAAAATGTTTACAGGGGACGTGTAGCGCGGAAAACCTTCATTTCAGCGCAGTTTGCATCTGCAGTCAGTAAAGTAATAAAACGTGTCGGTCGTATGTATTATGTGCACGTTGCAAATGTGAATTTCAGGGTGCGGAAAGATTAGTTTTTTTTTTCTGCCATCACGCGCACCGGCCATTTTTTAAGGCCATTAATGCACAGCACGAAGCGAATAAGTCACTCCTCACAAAAAAAGTCACAGGCCTGCGCATCATACCCAGCTCAGTCACAGCGTAAGCTGGAGTAACGGGTCTATATAGGAGCTCCATCTTCAGCAGCAAGCACTATAGAGGATCTCTGCGGCGAAGTCTATTTGCGTCGATTTCGCGCGAATGATCTGAACTGTCTGTCCGGCGTCGACGGCTAGCCAAGCCTTGTGATGCTCTCTGCACTGCGGTCTGCTAAGCCTGACGTTGCCTCGTCGTTACCGTGTGAGTTCTAGGATTTTACGGTTCGCTTCTTCAGCAGCGGTTCTATAGCTTGCGAGGACGCGCCATAGTGTGTACCGAAGTGTAAACACAGGTGCCTTGACCTGTGACACGATACAATGATGATGATGATGATGATGATGATTTACTGGCATCCCCTTTGATACGGGCGACGACGAACAGTCACCTAGTCTGCTTGAGGTAACCAGGTCCAGCTACATGCAACTGCCGCATGCCGGGACACCTGGAGTAACACAACGCAACTGCAATGCAAATTTTGCTGTTGCTGATGATGATGACTTTGATTATGATGATGATGATGATGATGATTTATTGGCACGTCCTTTTAAACGGGCGGTGACAGCCACCTAGCCTGCTTGATCTAATCAGGTATGCTATACGAGTTTTTCATTCTGGCATTTATAAGCATCTGCTTAATCTTCTTATTCTTCGTCAAGACATTCCATTCATGTTTAGGCCAATCCCCCAATGTGGGTAGGAGCCACATACATGATAGGAAAACCAAACAACCTTGTACCAGTATACCTATGCAAATGCTAAATGGCGTGCGACCTGGCGCAATAATACGAAAATGCAATGCAAAGTGCGTACGTATCGACGATACGCGGCGCGCATCTCACATCACGTGACAAGTGGCACGATACGGTGCTAATGATGATGATGATGACGATAACTTATTTATTTATTTATTTATTTATTTATTTATTTATTTATTTATTTATTTATTTATTTACTTATTTGTTTATTTATTTATTTGTGATACCCTCAAGGTACATAGTTGTACATTGCAGAGGGGAGGGGCGAGAATACATTCCAAGAGTAAAAAATATCGGATTAGTTTAGTTCTAGGAATTCACAGTGCAGGGAACAAAGGCGATATGAAAAAACTAGTAATGCATTCATAACAACGATAACAGACTTACATAATATGAAAATACAGAAAGAATACACTTTAGCAAGCAGACAATGTTAACGAATAAGTGCGTAATTATGCCATTTGCCACCATGCATTATTTTTTATGTTGATTAGTGCATTCTTAAAAAGAGTGGGATCACTGATGCTTACTAATGATGTAGGTAGATTATTCCAGTCGACTGAAGTTTTAGGAAGGAATGATTGTGAGCACGCGACGGTGTTACGACGGGGTACGTCAACTTTATGTAAGTGATCACGACGAGCCGAATAATAAGGCGCAGGGTGGATCTAAAGAAGGCTGTAGGGGTTGGAGGACGGACGTCGCGGATGAAAACCCACAAACTTGGGAGGGTTTATTCTACATTATATACAAGGAGGTGAGCGACAAGTAACATTTGTACAGACATTACGGGCCAGCAGCAACTCGGACGCTGCGGCCCGCGGCAAGAAGTTCGAGAGAGGTGAATCAGGGAATCAGGGAATGTCCCAGAATGCTCAGGTCTCTCTGGAAGGCTTCTTATAAACCCTTCGAGCACTGTAAGTCACGTCATGTTTGACCAATGGGAGAGTCCGCTCCGATGACGCCACTTTCAGCCAATGGTAGGCGCCCGTGTCGCGGTGTCACACCTGGCGGCTTTCTGCGGTCTTGCCTCGCAGACTGGCAATGCACTTCTAACGAGGAGAAGGGGACGGCTGCTCATGCTCCATTGTCGGAGGCCCACCTGCTAATCCCGGCGGCGCACGAACTTGTTGGCACGTGAACTTGTTGCCTTAAACTTGTTTGCTCGGCCGCTCCTCTGGAATGTGCTTTCCTGCTTCTGCATTCCTCAATTAGCTGTGCTGCAATCCGATGTGGTCTGGGGAACTCGAAGTAATCGCAGGAAACAGCTCCATATCTAACAGCTCGTCCTCGCCCCGGTTGTTCTGAATGGCCGGTGAACTCAATTCGCTGGCCATGAGGAACGCTGAAAGAAGCTGCAGGGTACTGGGGTCGAGCCTCGTTTGACAACCCTCGGGATCCTGGGCCCTGGAGAACATACGTCAAACAAACCAAACAACACAGCGCTGCACCACGCGTAAGCGCAGGCTCTTCACCCCTGACTCGCCAGGCTATTACTGAGTCAAAATCAACCCTGATCTTTTAGTTCCCCAATTTTGACAAAACAGTTGTAACCACCCCTCCAAACAGCTATGCATTTCTCCTCGATTGCCGACAAGACCAGACTACTATTGTTGTTGCAAAACAAAAGGGTCGTTGATGATGCAAACAACAAATGAAAACAGCCGAACATTACTTAAGTGGCCTAACTACATGAACAGCATGTTTCCAATCTATCGTAGTGGCGTACTTATCGCACGTAATGGTGCCACTGAACAATCTGGTCAACCTCACAACTACGTAATCACAAGCGCACTAGCCTTGTGGTCACTAAACAAAACGCGTACTTGCGTTGTAGGCAAACTTTTCATTACGCTTACTCACGTTTCTCCCTTTAGTCCCTCTAGGACACGTGACTTAAACGAACAATTAAACTCG
This sequence comes from Dermacentor albipictus, assembly GCF_038994185.2. Classification (NCBI taxonomy): domain Eukaryota; kingdom Metazoa; phylum Arthropoda; class Arachnida; order Ixodida; family Ixodidae; genus Dermacentor; species Dermacentor albipictus. The sequence continues at coordinate 42,283,221 of NC_091829.1, read as the reverse complement.
CGGGACTTACACACTCCGCAGAACTCTTAAAATGATGCGTCTTCTACTAACTCTTTCCACGCACGTTCACTAAAGAAGTCAGAATACACGGCTGCCCTCACACACACACTAGCAACCCAGTCATAAAGTCTGCTTCCTTCCGTCCACACAGGACACGCGCTAATGGAACTAAGAACGCTTCTCCGTGCAAATCATGCACTCACTCAAATCTACGCGCTTAACCTTACAAAATTCAAAAACGCTTAAAAAGAAAGAAGGTTAAATAACACACGCGCTTTACCATAGGCCTTTCGACGATAACCTTGACCTTCAGGTTACTCACACACGCACAAAAAAAAGCCTATCTACTTATTAATGAGCATCTCGCGAGACTACATGTTTACTTAAAACGCATCTTTCAAATCTTGAGCTTCTCGAACGAAAACATAAACAAAGCTCAAACCTTACACATTGCAAGAAATCCTAGTCTCAATTCGCGAAATTTTCCGATGCTCAAAAAATAAAAAACAACACACTTCATTTCTACGGAAGCGCTCTTGGCCTCCCGTTCCCGATTGCTTACGACTGACTCATACTTTCAGCCTGACCCGCGGTGGGCGAAGTTTCAAAGCTACTCTGGCTGCCGAGAGACAACAAAAGGGCTGATTCACTATCAGCTCCCCCAAGACGTTACGGTCTCCTGCCAATTTGCGTCCTCGCGCCCCGCTTTCAACACAAACTCGATTGACCGCGTCGCTACTCCCCACCTGGTCTCGTCCTGCCACCTTGCGTTTCTTCGAACTGCACGCTGAGCTGTGAAAAGAACTACGGAACGACGAGGAGCTTAACTGCCTCGTGCCCTTTGTCCGCGTCCGTGCAGAACATTCTTCGCGGTCCCCTTTTGACCTGTGGCTCGCTCGTTTTGGATGCGTCAACATCGTCAGTGACGACCGCACCTTTCTTCTCCTCGCGCCCTGCCCATTTGGGGTTCTCGCCATCTTTGGCGGCGCTACATTAATTACCGTCTTTCGGTCTTTACCGCGCTTCTTTTTACGGCGCTTTCTCTTTGCACTCGCTTTCATGTCGCCTCGTGCCTCGTGCTGGCCGGTACACATTTCGTCGGCCCGGATCGGTCTCTTACCCGCACAGTCTGAGTGATTTACATTTAAATCTACTCTCTCTCTGCCTCGACTGGCGGACAGCTTAACCGACTCTGGCACAATGTAGCAGGCTTTACTCGAGTTAGACAACTCGCACTCTTGCGAACTGCCCTCTACTACATTGCCCAGCTCACGCTGTGAATCGGCACACAGCCCGTCGGTATCGATCGCTGTCTCACGCGCACAGTCCGAATGATTATTAACTGAACCATCCCTCTCTAGGCTATCTAGACTGGCGGAGAGCCGCACCGATCCCTGAACAATGCAGTTGTATTCTCTTGAGCTACGCAGCTCGCAATCCTGAGAACTACTCTCAACTGCATCGCTCAGCTCGCACTTCACTTCTGCACGCAGATCTAACCTGACATGGGTGCTCGCGTCTGTCGCGTCAACAGTACCCTTTTCCTCGCTAGCAACCTCGCTAACATTACCAGCGACGCACACGCTCGGTAACTGTGCCAATTTGTTCGCAGCTGGCCTAGCTGTCTCTACAGTCATCTGTTGGCACAGCACCTCGTCGCTCTCACTACGGCCTTTAACGGCCTCTGTTGCCACTAAGGCATCGTTAGCAGCTAGCCCTTTCCCTTCACTTATGATTCTGCAGCTAATCTCACAGGCACTACTCTTTTCGTCGGCTTCTGGCGAAAGTCCGCTAGACACTTCCTCATTCTTTCGCTCTGTACTACCTACAGAATTCTCAGACAGCCGTTGTCTCTGTGCCAATACCTGATCACAATACTGTATCTCTTTGATCAGTGCTGCCTTCTCTCTCTCATACTTTTGCTCACGCTCAAGCTTACGTTGATTCTCACGGTCGTGAAGCTCACACCTAAGAGCAAGTTCTTGAAGCTCCTGCTTCCGTTCATTCTCGCGTTCTTCACGCTTATACTCACTCCTAAGTTCACGACGCTGTCGCAAACGTACACGACGTACACGCTCCCGTGGCTCCTGTATTACCTCCCAAGCAAGCGCAATGCTTTTGTCATCATTGCCACTATCATTAATCGCCTTTATGATAGCTGGCGTTTCCATCCGTTCGTCCGCCTCAACTCCCAAATCGTCGCACACCAACAACAAGTCTAACCTCGTCAACCTTCTAAGATCCATGGCAGCTGCCCCGACAGGTGGTTAAAACTGTTTTCCTTAATTAATTTGTGCAAACACACAATGCAACAAACTCCCGATTCCCAGAACTATCAAAATTGAACACACAACCTTTGAGTCTGGCGAATCATAAGGAAAAAAAACCACGCGCTCACTTACGGTTGCAGCACCCTGCCATCCGGTTCGTTCGTCCGCTGTCCCCGGTTCCTCCGGACTCCCTGGGTCGAAGGCTCGCTCCTTCTTCGCTACTCCCAGTTTCTTCGGACCTCTTTCGACGAAGGCTCTCTCGTCTTCGCTCTTCCCGGTTCCTTACGATCTCTCTCGACGAAGGTTGATTCGTAGCGCTGCCACCAGTCTCTTCGGAGGCGTGGGTTCGAATCCCACCGCTGCCACCAGATGTAGGGGTTGGAGGACGGACGTCGCGGATGAAAACCCACAAACTTGGGAGGGTTTATTCTACATTATATACAAGGAGGTGAGCGACAAGTAACATTTGTACAGACATTACGGGCCAGCAGCAACTCGGACGCTGCGGCCCGCGGCAAGAAGTTCGAGAGAGGTGAATCAGGGAATCAGGGAATGTCCCAGAATGCTCAGGTCTCTCTGGAAGGCTTCTTATAAACCCTTCGAGCACTGTAAGTCACGTCATGTTTGACCAATGGGAGAGTCCGCTCCGATGACGCCACTTTCAGCCAATGGTAGGCGCCCGTGTCGCGGTGTCACACCTGGCGGCTTTCTGCGGTCTTGCCTCGCAGACTGGCAATGCACTTCTAACGAGGAGAAGGGGACGGCTGCTCATGCTCCATTGTCGGAGGCCCACCTGCTAATCCCGGCGGCGCACGAACTTGTTGGCACGTGAACTTGTTGCCTTAAACTTGTTTGCTCGGCCGCTCCTCTGGAATGTGCTTTCCTGCTTCTGCATTCCTCAATTAGCTGTGCTGCAATCCGATGTGGTCTGGGGAACTCGAAGTAATCGCAGGAAACAGCTCCATATCTAACAAGGCGAAGAGATGCGTTGTGGTAGTATATAGATATTATGAAAAAGGGAAATGCGTGATTTCTTTCTGCGAAGAGATAATAATGGGATTTGAAAGGTACTCTTCATTAATGTAACACTAGCAGTGCGATGGTAGTTAGCTAAGATGAAACAAACAGAGCGATCTTGTACTGATTCGCTTTCGTTAAATGATGTGATCTGACGAGGATCCCAAACGGATGAGGCATATTCTAATTGTGGGCGGACGTATGTTGTGTGCAACAGTCGCTTTAATAAAACAGGTGCAAGTGAAAATTTTATCTTCAAGTATCCTAAGGAGCGGTTAGCTTTAGATATTCCTTTTGAAATGGGGTTTTGACGGACAGTCACCTAGCCTGCTTGATTTAATTAGGTATGCCGTACATGTATTTCATGTATGTACGGCGCCGGCCTGTGGCTTTTTAGAGCGCAGCTCTAAATGTCCCGTTCCTGCGGTGAGCGGCGGCGGCGACGTAACCGAGCAAACGAGCACAACAGCGAAAGATGAAAGAGCGAACGCGGAGCGGCGGCTGAAAGACGCGAGCCGCGGACGGCGGCGACCAATGAGAGCCGCTCCTTCAGTGACGTGCGGTCGGCAAGCCGGTTTCATGCGTACCCACCCGATCGCTCGATGCGTACTCGTATCTGGTCTGAGCCGGACCGCTGGTTTCGTACTATCGTCTGCTCGCATCAGTTCTCGCTCGCGCTTGTTTGGCTTGCTTCCTTTGGTCTCGCTCGCGCTTGTTTCGGTTGTGATGATCTGCGATTGGCTTGCGACTGTTTTGTAATCTGATTGTATGCGCGACGCGAATTGCGTAGTATTTCCTGGAAGCCATGCGGCACCAGCGATTACACTGGAACCTTCGAGGAGTCACGTATGAAAGCTGACGCACTTAACCTGCAGATCAGATTTTCGACGATTGCCGACTCCGCTACATGTCTCTCTCAAATTATTTGCCACAATATATCACGAAATAAAAACACATATAGAGCTCTGCTCAAACTTCGCATTAGGGCGTGCCCCATAATGGGTAGGAGCCCGGCGATAGATGCGACGGACAGCGGCGGCGACGGCGGACAACATCGCCAACCGAAATGGCTATTGGAATGAGCCCATAACAGTTTACTCTGCAAAAGAAAGAAAAACAATCCACAGCCCTCTTTACACCGTACTACGTGGACAACAACAAAGTGGATGCTAATAGTAGAAACTGCTTACAATGATGTGCCGAGATTCTTATCTCGCAGATGCGGGACCTTAAAGTCGGCATTGCCTGCTTGAGATGCTTAATTTATTCCTCAACAAAGCCGTTTTGAACCACAATGCCACAATGAATCGCGAATGAAGCCGGTCGGTGACCGCATCATTGCTTTACCTGAGGCACACTGGTCAGCAGAGCCTTCGCCCTCTTTGGCGTCCAATAAGAAGGGTCGTTGATGAACAGCCATCCTTGCATGACCCTAGAGAGTGGAAAAGCGAAACACTGAGTGAAGCGCTCCTTGCTAGTAAACTAGCTAGTGGCACCCTAACAAGAGCGGGTCATTTTTTGTGCTTCGGGTCCAATTGATAGGTGACTTGCATGACAAGCAGAGAGTTTTGGCATACCGCTACCACTCCATCGTTACCGCTGCGGCTATGCTATAGCTAAGCTGCGCATGCACCTGGCACACCTGCGCTTGCGCATGCTTCTTTTGTCAGTAGCAGTGACACCAGCCGTAACGGAACAGCGCTTTGCTAAAACTCTCTAATACCCAACGCGATGTGTACGACGATAGTAGCACCGCTGCCCTGCTGTTAACGCTATCGTATCTGTCATTGTATACCTGGTACATTATGCGACGGGCGGTACGCACAGCTACCACACGAGCAGTGTGGTAGTAGCAGTGTGGTAGTTGTGTGCGGCACTTGAACGGCAGTAACGGCATTGGTAAAGTAGAAACGATACGCAAAAACTTTCAAATATAACTGAACATAACGTCTCTTAAGTGGAAAATACGCTTCACGCTTCGTTCCTCATGCTTGTTTTGTTTTATTTAGATTTATATTATTTTATCCACCCATCGGTAGATTAAATTTACGTAGTTCCAACGTTGGCGATAGCTGTAGCAAGGTGTCCTTAAAGAATGTGCATGCTACATAATCAGTGAGGAGTTTTAGAAATATGGGACACAAAGTTAGGGGACGCTATATCGGCCGGAGGTACACACACACGAAGAGTGCAAAAGAACCCGAGCGGTGTCTGGCTTCTGCGCATGCATATAATGCCGCTATACGCCATTTTTGGCAGCGCTGAGCCGCTCGGGCAGGCTGTGTCTAAAACTCCCTACAACATTACAAATGTTGCCCAAGTAAATGAACAAACGCTTCCATGTCTCTACGCCTTATTTGCCTGGCATTCACTTTACTACAATTACATCCTTGTCGAGGTGCGTCTTTGTTTCGCAGACATGACTTTTCTTGTAATTATAACTAAAAGGTGATAACGTTGACGCCTGTCCGTATTCAAAGAATCGGCAAACATGAAAGTGGTTCTGAAAAATCTCAAATGGAAAACGTAGGACGAGAAAAAACAACACTAACTACGCTGCAACCGGACTGGCATGCACGACAAAACTCATAATTTTAGAACAATAACTTTTACAACTTCGCAACAAACACAAAATTGCATTTCTGAAAGCTGCACATGTAAGAGCGTCTCAACCGTACACAAATATAGACGCACGCTGCACTTGAGTTCAGAATTGGAGCTTTGGATATTTAGGTTGCGAAAACGGTTTCTTCAAACTTGAAATAGTGCAAGAATGTTACAGACGCCTAACATATATTTCGGCCCGCTTTGACTATCACAAGAGCAATCGCTTACAAATATGCTGCGGGTATTTGCTACAGAGGTACAGAACTGTAGCCTTGACGTTTGAATTCGCTTCAATTTGCCCATCCCTTGTACGTTTCTTTCTGACAACAATTTGCGGTCTTCCATGCAGATTCAGTACCGGACAAATAATTGGGCAGTTTTAAGCGCAACAAGAACTGTTCACGTCGGCGTAACGAAAGGGTTTGTTTTACTCATATTTCAAGTCATAAAAGAAAGCGTTATCAAAACCTTAAAAAGTGAGCGACGCATCTTTAGTATCACGGCGTGCGGTTTCGCCACCGACACACTGTGACGTCAGTGCACACACTAACAGGTTCCGGTTCCGGTTCCGGAGGTTCCGGTCCCCGTCCCTAAGGCCTGTGTGCCCGCGACGGAGAGTAGGGGCCTCCTTATCTGGCGGTACAATAAAGTTGCTATCATCATCATCATCATCATCATCATCATCATCATCAACAGCTGCATCCAGCAACGTTCGTGTTTCCTGCAATGCACGGTTTGCAGTAGCAGCTTACTACTTCAGTGACGTAACGATCACGGGTACTAATCGGTTCTGACAGAAGCGTGCTGAGTCAGGTTGTCGGAGTGAAATTTGCCGGTAAGCTTTCCGGCTGGTGTGACTTATTTTAGTTCTTCCGGTGCTGCAGCAAGAACGCATAAGAAATATGTGCTTTGTTTTGTTTTTCATTTATGTAATTGCAGTGCAGAGGCCTTACCAAATCGCTTCAGGGTCCACCTCAGTCAGTGCTGCGAAAACTGATTTGCCAGATGCTTGAACAAATGATACGTTCCTGGAAGTCAAAATAGTTACCGCGGGCAATTAACATAATTCATTTTGCGAAAAGAAGTTGGTAAATTGAGCGCAAGCTACTGATAAAAAAAAACACAATAAACCATGTGTTTCTCAAGTTTTTAAGTACTCTGAAATCTTAAACACCATTCCACATAAAACAATTAAAACAAATTGTTCACATTGGCGTCTGACCATGGAGTGTACATTCGTACAAAAAACATGATATAACATGATAATTGAGTAAATAATAATTAGCATTTGATAATTATTTGCTGAACAACTCTCAAACGGAAACTCCCTCCCGCGTATCAATAATGATGGGCTGTGCTTTGTGGGAATAGAGCTTTCCTTTACTTCCAACGTTTTCTCGAAATTTTTCAATGTTCAGGATTCCCGATTCAGAACTGTTAAGTAAGCGGTCACGTGGTCAGTGCCGCCGGCACAACACTCATCGCCGCACGCGAAGACTCCGAGGAGAGCGCAAGAGGGCTGCGAAATGCTTCCACAAGAACACAGAATTTTTTTCAACAACAAAAAGAAAGAACATCCCAATTCTAATCAACACAGCAAGTTGAGTGAGTTGGTAGGTTAACATTCTTACGTCCACGTGCCGCGCCACACAGACGAGGGTCAATGAATTTTAAAAAAATTTAAATTATGGCGTTTTACGTGCCAAAACCACTTTCTGATTATGAGGCACGCCGTAGTGGAGGACTCCGGAAATTTCGACCACCTGGGGTTCTTTAACGTGCACCTCTAAATCTAAGCACACGGGTGTTTTCGCATTTCGCCCCCATCGAAATGCGGCCGCCGTGGCCGGGATTCGATCCCGCGACCTCGTGCTCAGCAGCCCAACACCATAGCCACTGAGCAACCACGGCGGGTGAGGGTCAATGAATTTACGACACGAGCGCTGACTGACAACTGAAAGTTTATTGCTGGACATATTATAAACACTTAGCTCACGTGGCCCCTAGCAGATATGCAAGGGTGCCGGGAAATCAGGCCATTCGAAAATTCCGTTTCTTTTTGGTGCCGTCAAATAGACGTTCAGCGAACACACACGAGGCGGAATGTGTGTGAATGTGATATGCCTCGACTACCTCTTGGCTTGTTCGTTCTTTTTTTTTTTCATTTTTCAACAGTACTGTGGTTTGGCGTATTCCATTCTGACAAAACTGCGAGACGGAATCCGCGGCCTATTCGTCTATTTCGCTGAAACTTGGGTTCCAATTATGCAAAGCCGTACGAGCATGCTGTTACGAGCCTAATTTCTTTAGTGTTTGTCGACCCACGCCCGGTATCGTTTTACTCGAAGTAGAGGAAATAAGAGAGGATTTCTGCCTTCCATTTTCAATTTTCATTTTGTGCTTATACTCGTCAGAGCCATCATGTTCACTGACCACGTTCCACTGAATGCACTGAATGGGGCACTGAAATCGACCACTAAACGCTCTTAAGGAACGTTCACATCGAGTTCATCCTTCATTTATAGCAACATAAAACAACAGGGTCGATTTCCCCATTCGTCTCATTACACCCTCCTCGCGCTCTACTGCTTCTTTCTTTTCTTTCTCTTTTTTTCGTTATTCACTCTATGTCAGAGCTGTACTACTGGGCTATAAGCTTCTGATTAAGACAGTTAATAGCAGATATTGTTACGCGATTAACGTTAGTTAATCAGGACACATGAACAGAAATGGTGTCTCTTACCCAGAAGGAGGGTTTAGCTCATTGAAGAGATCAGTGTTGTAGTAGTGGTCAGTGCCAAACTCTTCGATGTACTGAAAGAAAAAAATAATAACTTTAAATTCACAGGTCAATGGCAACGATACTCGTGACACCTTACGGTGCCGCTATGTGTTTCTGTATTCCTTAATAAACTTTCTTAAACTACGCTATGTCTATGCGCCAACCTGAGTCATGGACTATGGTCATTACCCTGTACGGCGGCATCATTTCAAGACAGGAGAAGAACATATTACAACGAGAAATATACTAAGAACTTTAATATTCTGTATTAAATGAAAACATTGCTGAAAGTTTTACAAGTGTACCGCCTTGTTATAATAAACAAAATCAAAGAAAATGTAATACGGCGGAGGGTAAACTCAATCGTTTTTGTGCAAAGAAGAGAAACGCAGTCCCGTCTGACTAGTGTACGCATTCGGAGCTATATTTACAGACTGCATACTGCGAAATTACTGTGTACTACTGAGAAAAAAATACGCTTTCTTTTTCTCCTGGATTGTCATCGAGTGGAATAGCAATCCATTTCACTGAAATCCGATGCAAACACGTAATAAGGCGCATATTTTATGAAGGACTGTTACTGCCGCTAAAGCGACCGCTTCCCTAACGAGCCCGATAATAGCCTAAAATAAAGCGAAATGACAGCATCGCGCTTAACGGATTAACGGCACACCATGCAGCATTAAATCGCTGCATAATATGCTTAAACAGTGAAATTTAATGGTCTTTCAAAAGCAAGACATTATTTTTATAAGTAACGCAACTCAAGCAATAAAGTTTCGAAATTACCTTAAACACTTAGGTTTAATACTCTGCTCACCTCTTGCAAGAACAGCTTTCCAATGGTGACGAAGAGGGTCTCGTTTGGATACACGAATGTTGGGCTGCAGAACAAGGGAGTGGTACAAGCGGGCAACAAAAGCTACGTAAACTCAAAAAAAGAAGGAAGAAGGCTACATATCACGTGAACAAATTTAACCCTTGGCGCTAGTTCATGTGCTAGTTTCTACACAAATTACCATTAAAGCAACGGTTGCGCGTCGGTTCAATAACGTAGACACTAAAAATTGTACAAATTTCCTCCGCGGCGTGAACTGGCAGCAAAGAATAAAGGCCACTTACCAAGCGTATTCTTCGTCAAAGTTTTGCCAACATGTTCTCGTCATGGTTGTGTTTGGAAACAACCTGCATTGTTGAAAATAAAGGATGTCTGTCAGCCTGGCTTTCGAGCATGAAAGAGCGTGCTGGTTGCTCACAATGACAAACTTCGCCGTTATATATATATATATATATATATATATATATATATATATATAAAGAGAGAGAGAGAATGAAGAGGGAAGGTAGGGAGGTTAACCAGATATCATTCTCCGGTTCGCTACCCTACACTGGGGATGGTAGATAGGGGTTAGAAAGATGACAGATAGGAAAACGCTAAAAAAAAAGAAACACGCACACATAGAGAAACACACACAAAAAAGGCGTTCCAGTTAAAGACGTTCGCAAAAGGCCGGTAGAACGTAAAAAGCGCAATAGCGCTTGCACGGCCTTCTTCTGTGACGTTAGGTCCCTTCGATGCTGTAGAATTCTTTTTTCCGATAGCGGTTGGTCGTCCAGCCGTTATATATATATATATATATATATATATATATATATATATATATATATATATATATATATATATATATATATATATATATATATATATAAACAGTAGGGTAGTTAGCCAGCGTAAAGTCGTCCTGCATTTCACGTGGCGGCTTATGGCGAAACTAAAAAAATCAGAGGACACCTAAGCACATCTGAGGAGTTGTGAACGCGAAAGCGTTAACGTCCACTTGAACGCCGCTGAGCGGTTCTTCCAATTATTAACTCACCCGCCGTGGTTGCTCAGTGGCTATGGTGTTGGGCTGCTGATCACGAGGTCGCGGGATCGAATCCCGGCCACGGCGGCCGCATTTCGATGGGGGCGAAATGCGAAAACACCCGTGTACTTAGATTTAGGTGCACGTTAAAGAACCCCAGGTGGTCAAAATTTCCGGAGTCCCCCACTACGGCATGCCTCATAATCTGAAAGTGGTTTTAGCACGTAAAACCCCCTATAAAAAAAATATTGACTTCTCGCGGGCAAGCGAGCGCGTTGAGACGCTTGGCCAGCGGCCTCCTCGATAGCACAAGGCCCGTGCGCTTCGATCCGTGACGTCATGCTACCTTGTCCGACTGCCATAGAATCCAATGGTGACGCGCCCGAGCAAGCCGCGGGGATATTGACGTCACCGCTTTCGTCACGCCGGGCTTGGCAATGGAAATCTCGGTCCAAGTATAGCATGACGTCATAAAGCAGAGTGCATTGGCCTGCTAAATAGGAGGCGCTGGCTCAATCCAGTCGGTAAGGCACTCGCCTTCCGAACGCGGGGTCGTAGTTTCGAAACTCGCCACCACGAACGTTTTTCCTTTTGAATTTATTCGGTTTTTTTTGCGCATTAATTTCTTTATAGCGATTACCGGGTGTTAAGAATGGCGAGCTGCAATGCAAGATTGCCACCTTACGACCGGGGAACAAGACACGCATCCCCCACTCTCCGTCGCTGCAGCTAGGATGCGTTCGAAGAAGCGGGCTTTGTGCTGAAAACCGCCTCCATCCACCAGCCCCATCGCCGTTGTGACGGAACGAGTTCGGCGGACGAACTATTGTGCCCGAGCTCTCCAGCGCGGACCTGGTCTGCTACGCATGAGCAAGCTGCCGCGGGAAGGCCGTTTTTTGTTGCTTCCCACGCGCGACCGGGACGCAAGACAACGAGCTACCCACCATGGCTCCGAGCTTCCCGGAACGGCGCCCCTGTGACGTCGGCCCCGGACATCGGAATGTGTGTGCCTATGTGTGCGTAAACTGTTCTGCGGAACGGCACCCCTCTGACGTCGGCGCCGGACATCGGAATGTGTGTGCCTATGTGTGCGTAAAGTGATCTGCGGGGCGGCGGCATGTTGACAATGAGTTAACGAACATTCGCCGCCTTTTATCGCCCGCGGACCGAGTGTTTAAAAACTGCTGTTGTGCGGATGCTCGACACACTTCTCTTGAGCAGTTATGTTAGACTGATACACTTCTCTCGTGCAGTCATGTTGGACTGACACTCTTTTTCTCAAGCAGTCATGTCAGACTGATTTAAATACTGTAAATAAACCCATATTCCTCGTTCTCGATGAGAAGCAGTTCTTCCCTTCATCAACGTCCTCAGCGTGGATAAGTTGGACGACGGCATGGGCCAGCTACCTTCGAATTCATGCCGGACTCCAATCTTGACAAAGGATCACGAGCGATGGGATTGAGCCCCCAATCCTGACACGGGGTGAAGTGAGAACGCAGGGGAGAGCTTGCGCGGAACGGAACGCGCGGATAACACAGGCCTCCGAGAGTGAGGGTGGTGGCGTCGCAACGATGCCCTCCCCCCCCCCCCTCACGCAACAGTTGGCGCGACAGCAGGGTACCCCCTTTCGCCCTCTCCGCTCCGTCGAGGCGCGCGCGTGACGTGGCGTCGCAGCCAATGAAAACCTAGGTGCCGTTGCGCTGCTCCGGACAACAGACGCTGGCTTTTTCACTCAATAAAGGGCCGTCTGATGCTGTCGCAGAAAAAAAATGACTTCACATGCGAATAAAAAGTTGCCATCGAAAAGGCTTTAAAAATATTATTCAATTGAGTGTTAACGTACCCGTCACTTTGAGGCCTTTTCTCTCACTCACTCTCTCTCTCTCTCTCACAGAAGCCGCCGATTGAATCTGAGCCATACCCAATAGTGTCTAAGCGCGGAAATTACAAAAAAACACAAAGGGACACGAACGGGAGAGGCGCCAGGACATCTGAGAGGGGACAGCGTTTTTCTTATCAACTCCAAATACGAAAGTGAGCGCGTTCTTATTTTATAATATTCTGAGAACCTCTCGAAATAGTGAGCGAGCGCATGTAATGTCAATGAACAATGTTAAACATCTATCGAAAAGCGTGGCCGCTCTTTAGGACAAGGGAGCCTGTTCGGTGTTCTGCAGTAATTCACATTAATGTACATCCTCTCTCTCTCACTCTATCTCTCTCTCTTTACCTATCTATATATCTATCTCTCTCTCTATCATTAGTATGTCATCATCATACAGGCGCTTTGTACCCAGAAAATCATTCCGTCTACTTTAGGTCACACAAGAAAGATAAAATAATGTGGCAGATGCTCACGAGCAATCAGAAAAGTAGAGTACACAGTCAAAGCAAAGCAAATATCAATCATAAGAAAATAACTTGTAAGTCAGTTGTAAGTGAGCGTCTGTCCTGTCCACTCCGTTTCTTCGCACCCATAATTCCGCTCAGCGACACTACATGATGCACCAACTGGCCCAACAGCTTACGCTTCTAAGGAAAAAGAAATCAGTGTTCGATATCGTTCCCACATGCACAAGTTACTCGTCTAACTATACCACATAAGCACTGCGTTTAGTGATAGCGGGGCAGTGCGGAGTTACTGAGCATGCGCGGTTGAAACTAATTTCGCCCCCTGCTCAATTGACGTAATTACTAGTGCATACTTTTCCACTGCTCGCGGAACGTGCCCAGCGAATGCTGGCAGCACGGGTGTCATGCCGAAGTCCCGCATCCTTTGCAGTATGCGGTGCTGCAGCGCCACCTGCTGAACGTGCCACGATTCCGGAAGTGGGCCACCAAAGCCGCGGAAGTTACCCATCCTTTGCCTGCATACAAGACGGGACAAAGGCTCAGCATGCGTCTGCGATGCCTCTCAAAACGCCACAAATTAAGAACACGCGCGTCTCTTACCAGATTTTACATCACTTGCTTTGTAGAAAAGGAGCCAAAATTTTAAAAGGCAGTGCACTACACATCATGTTTTCTTTATCGGTAACACTCTACAGCGGCGACGGAAATCAGTAAACGTCGTTGATAACCACAACTGCAGTTTTGTAATCTAGCTAGGCATATTAGTTTATTTAGAACTCTTTTTTAATGAAGCCGGATGCACGGCACAGTAAGCCACCACATCTGAAGCGCAGCGATGGATTTGCTTAAGTAAAAAAAAAAACGAGGTATGTAGCAAAAGCGAGGGATGGGAACTGCGTTTGCCCAATCACAAATGGAAACCGGAACAGTATGAGACTGAAATCTGTATTGGTGCGTCCAGTGTTAAAGGGAAGAGAGTGCTTCAAAATTACACAGCAGGCATAACTTCGTTTTCGACAACTTACCACGCCAAGAATGCTGGGCCAGAAAAGAATTCATCAATCTCAGCCTGCTTTACACCAAGTTTCAAGAATGTCTGCAAGAGGAAAAGAGTGAGGGATCAACCACCGCACGAAAGAAAATCTTCATTTTGAATTTAGTTTTCTGAAAGTCAAACGTCAAGGTCGTTGGACGTATACGTGATTTTTCCTGTTTTTCGTTCAATCTGTGCTTGAAAAAACTTGCTAATTTGACTGAAATAATGCATGTTTATGACACGCGCGAAATCACTTTTTGGTTTACACCACGGACCCGTACTAACCATGGTCAACAAATGATCGCATATACATTGCCTACTCTTTTAAACAATCAGCGATGTTTTCTGTAATGCTGCTGCTGTTAAGTTTTGATTCTGTGCTGGAAAGTTTCTCCAAGTGTTGATAAATTTTGATGTCGTGCATAAAAGTAAGGTATTTCCGTTTTAATGTTAATTTCAACACCTTTAGTTTTATTTTTCAAACGTATAGTTTTGGCATTGTAAGCTTGTCGCATACGAACATTTCCTATTGTCCCTGTCAAAGTGCAACTATCGGGTACAGACCCCGTCAAGCTTCTGGCTTTTAGTCTGTGCCCCCAGCATTTCTGTACATGCTGTAATCTACCGTAATGCCGAAATAAAATGCAATGAAATGAAATAATAACGCTTCGCGAGGCAAACTACTTTATCGCAACGCCATCAACACGGTCGTCGAGACAATGGAAGAGTCCAGATTAATTTCACCTATATACCTGAGGTTTTTTAAAGTGCACCCAATTAGCACGGTGCAGAATCGCTCTTGCGCAACCCCCGAAACACAATGCTGCCACCGCGGCGAGGAACCAAACCCGTGACTTCGTCCTCAGGAGCAGAACGCCACAGGCGCGGAGCCACTAATGCAGGTAAAGGCTACGTTTTGAAGTAATGATAGCAGTCGATGTGGTTCTCCGTGCCGAAAGTCTGGCAATCAGGCACGCCGCAGTGTGGAGGCCCCGTAATCATTTCGGCAATCTGTGTTTCTTTGACCTGCACGGACACCGCAATGTGGTGGTGGTTGTGGTGGTGACGACGACGATGATGATGATGATGATGATGATGATGATGATGATGATGATGAGGAGGAGGAGGAGGAGGAGGAGGAGGAGGAGGAGGAGGAGGAGGAGGAGGAGGAGGAGGAGGATAGTGATCCAAACAGGGAAATGACGGTTGATTCTGCCACCACAATGTCCGTGCGGAAATCGGAACTCGCGACCTTCTTCTTAGCAACAGAACATACATTATCAAGTAAACAACGAAACAAAGAAACAGAGAAATGAGAGAATCTAGAGATAGGTTTGTATCTAGAGATACATGCGCGCTGCCAACGGCAAAGAAGGAAAAAAAGAAAGAAAACTAATTCTATTCCGCGTTAACAATGAACACCGCCTCAGCGAATCGGCGTCTTCCGTGGTCCTTTGCACCAATTGACCCATGTTTACGCGTCCTCGTCCACACCACTCCTATTGTTCCAGATAGCGGCAAACTAGCTTCCCTGTAACAACGTGCCTCTGACAATTCTCATCCCACTGTAAAAGCCTGTCGAAAACAGTCGCGCGAAAGTTGCGACTGAACAGCCACTTGCGTACGCGATAAGAGAAGAAAGACACAGAAGTATCGCTCCGACCACTGGCCTATTTCCATCGTGCCCTCGCTTTATGGTGCGCGTATCAGCACACCGGCTATTGGAAAATTTCGCTCGTTGTGACGGCGTCATGCGGAGAGTACGCGTCACATAACGCCTGCGTACGATGCCGGCTCGTGTTTTAATTTGGAGGCATCTTCCTGCCGAAAAAATTTCGAGCGATCAAGCGTACGTGGCTCGAAATTCAAAGCTGCACATTGAGGGATGCCGCGATCACAAATAATTTGGGGCTTCCAACTTAGTTTTTGTTCGAAATTTTTTGGGGGGCAACAGAACTGCTTGTTGGCCTAGTTGGTGCTTGCTAAAAGACATGTTTTTTGCCGCAATTGAACACTCACAAAAGGAAGACACAAACATTCTTGGGTCACAGCCCAAAATAAATCAGCTGGAAGTGCCGCCCGTGTTGTCTTTATGTGTCTTCCTTTTGTGAGTGTTCAATTGCGGCAAAAGACATGTCTTTTTTTTTGGCGGGGGGGGGGGGGGGGGGGGGGGGCTCACCGAAACGAGACCCTTTTCGCCTGACTGGGCCTCGGTTAAGCGTACACCGCCGGGGCGGCCGTAAGCCGACACAACAACAACGACCACGTCGTCACCTCTGCAAAAAAAAAAAAAAGTCTCACCCTCTTCCAGATCTCTTCCTGCCCCGTGAAGCCCAGCGGCAGATTGATGCCGTTCAGCGCCATCCAGTCGATTTCCTGCTCCCAGCGCGTCCAGTTCCACCAGACCGTGGAGTAACTGGCCGTGCACACATTCTGATAGTAGCGGAAGCTGCAGTAAGGGGGAAATGTGATGCCACACACGTTTGTTCGCGACGCTGCTTCATAGGACAAGTGAGACGGGAACGTAGACGAGCATCCAGTTGAGCCACGCAAATAGGTCGAACTCACGGGCCCTGGAGCTTGACCACGATTGGCTTCGGAACCAGAGGCGGATTGCCCGAGGCAGTCCTTGTCTGCCTGCCCGACCAGGACACGTGAACGTTGCAGAACTTCTTCAGGTAGTAGTACAGACCTGTGGCCACCGCGACGCCGCTCGATCCCGTTATGGACACGCTGTTGTTGAACGTCTCCACCTATGTATACAGCGGGAAGGGGGAAACAGATAAACAAGTGGCGTTCACAGTTCTTCTTTTTTTATGACTGTAATTGCCCCGCAAACTCGTTGCAATGTGTTTTTACAGGAGTAATGTGACTGTATTTACAGTGAAATTTGTTTTCGTGAATGTATGTGCTGCCGTGGCAGTATTTATTATCTGTTGTGGGTGTTTACTCAACAATGCATGTGATTTCGTGATGTTCCACAGTTGCAGGTGCTGTGCCGGTGCAGAAGGCAGCGGGGAGCTTTACTGACAACAGCCATTTGCAAGTGTACAGCTCAGAGCTGCAAAAGCGTGTCACGTGTTTAAGACACGTGATCACGAGGGCGGAGGAACTATGTCTATAGTGGTCACAGCCGGTGCGCGCAGCCTAGCTGGTAACAGACTTCTTTAGTGCGCACGCAGATCTAGATCTTGTTCTAAATCTAGATCTAGAACAAGATCTACCACCTCTTAAGTAAGCCATCTAATGTGGCCAGGACGCCTAGCGTATACACTGGTGGCAAATTGCAAATGTTTTATGTGAGGGTCCACCATGGTTTCGTATACGCAGCCCCTTTATATATAAGAAATCGCACAATTAGGTTGTTGATTTTTTGTTGGTGGTGGTGTTTTTTTTTGTGTGTGTGTGGGCTGACGAGTTACTATGTCAAGGTTTCACGCTATACTGCATCGCTAAAATTTTGAATGCAAGGGATTATCCTGTCTCAGGCCAGGCACTTTGTGGCACGCATAGATTCCTCTCTCACCTCGTTTCGGGCCTATTCAGTAAAGAAACATCACGTTACCAATAGGGAACGCATACCTCGGTCCCCACAAAAGTCCGATACCTTAGCCATTCAAAGCTCAAAACGCCAACTCGCGCTCTGAGACGATCGGTATGTGCGGCACATCGCTTAGCAACATGTTGCTTATAGAAACGACAGCGCGCCAGTTTGTGCTCTATTGTACCATCCTTGGGAGCGGAAGTGGTCCGAACGTAAAAGTGTTTGACGTTTCTTTGATGGCGTACAATAAATTAGTGAAGATAAGTGAAAAATACGCGAAATGAATGACGTGCAAATTTGCCGCTTACTGTAGGACAGCAGAGGAACAGCTGCTGAGAGTGCTTGTGTCCAATGTGCAAAGGCGTCTCTACACCGGCCCTTCGAAGCGAGCTTACGACATGGCGGTTGTTGGGTTCTACGCGGGTAGTGGACGAGCGTATAAGCGAGAGAAACGCGGATTGTGACGTCATCAACAACCACGCGTTATAAAAATCGTACGTACCTTCGGCTATGTCGCGTGGGGCATGTTAAAACGACGACGGCATTTGCACTCTGGCGAATAGATGTTAGAACACGAATAACTTGGCCGATGATGAAGTTTGTGCAACGTCGCAGTTTGTACGTTTACCGTAAACTGCTACGAGGAAAGTGCTGCGGAAAGTGGGCCGGTCCCGAAGACGATGTAGTCCAACATGACGCATCGAAGCGCGAGCTATTCACAAGAAAGAAAGACGAGGAAGTGGCACGTTGTGAACGCGCCGGGCGTTTCAAAGACCTGACTGCCACTGGAACGAGCGAAGTATGCGTACGATCGTGGCCTACGGGTCATTAGGCCTAATTAACTAGGCCCAATGCCCTACGCCTAAGTACATCAGCGCTAAGGCCTAAGCCCGCCTTAGCGGACGAGAAAAGATATATGCTTGTCAAAATAAAATCGACGATATAATTTACAAAAACGAGCTGACATCCAATACATTGGGGATCACTTTAATGAACTTTTAGGCAACAGAAGATTGACAGAGCTGGGGCTTCCAAAATTAAGTTTTTTGTCACTCATACGAAAGTTTGAAGACGGTGTTAGAGACCACCGTGATCAACCAATTAGCATCCATGAAATTGAAAACGCTATAGACGACTTGGCTTCAAGAAAGGCACTGTAACCTGATAAGACTAAGTGGCGCCTTTTATGAACACCTTAAGAACCTAATTCAGGGGAAAATGAGACATCCACCCAGTCGGCCGTTTACCATTTTGCTGAGGCGTGTTCCTACACAGTATTTGCAGAATCTTAAGACGTACAACGTCCTTCATTCACCTCGTCGTATATTGTACTAATTCCGAAAACAGATCACCCTGGTCACCGATGGTTGGTGGGGTCTTTGCATCACCAACGTCCATTCCAAAAATTTTAATGAGAGTTCTAGAGAGACGGTTACAAAGTGTCACAGAGATACTAGATGGACCGGGTCAAAAAAGTGGCAAGGGTTGGCATATTGCTGCAAATAGTCATGTTTCTTGTACACTTTTTAATGTTATCGTGCCCTGAGGATCGAGTTTCTTTGTTTCAATTTGGCGTTGGAAAAAAAAAATTAAGGTCTTTGATCGCGTATCCCATGAAATCCCTTATATTATCCTTGAAAATATTAACGTGGTTAACGTCATTACTGAAAGCGCAAAAATGTCCTACGCAAATTGTACTACGCGAGTCATTGTTAATGGTGAGGCGTCAGATATTGTGCATGTGCGTTTAAGTGTGCATGAAGAATTCCCTATATCACCTTCGCTTTTTGCTGCGTACCTTGAGCCACTCTGCCTATCTATCCTAAACAGTGATAACTGGCTACGTACTACAGTCGACCCGCCTGAAAGTCATCGCGTATGCTGAAGAGGTCGCTGTGTTTTCCTCAGACACAGGCAGCATTCACGAGAGTGTATCAGTAATTGAATAAGCAAACAGGATGTCAGCTAAACTGGGACTGAGTAATGGTGCCTGGCACGGAAATGGGGATGATAAGCCAGAATATTTTGCAAAGTTGAAGTGGTCTCGGCTGCCTAGACAGTAACTACTATCTTGGAGTGCCCCGTGACTGTCATCAGGACACAGAGGTACTGTGGAGCAAAGTAAAAGAATTTCATAGAAGAAAAAGCTCACTGTCGCTAAGGTCGTGATTTGTCTGCGTTTCCGTGATCTGCAACATGCAATAGTATGATCATATTGTCTAAAGTGTGGCACTTAATTAACGTGTTCTATATATCGCGAGTCAGTGTGCAAAAGCTTTATTGCGTCGTTGCTGCGTTTATTTGGGCATCCACCTAGGGGGGAGAGAGCCAGCCGGTGTAATCTAATCCGTTCATTTAAATATGGAGGTCGTGGTCTCGCTCACACTACTATTTTTTTTTTTTTGCGACAGATTGTGGCGCGATTTGTTTTCTTTAGGGATCAGCAGGACATTTTCACCGCACTGTGATGCAGATACGCTTAAGTGGTCTTCTTCCGGCATTTGTGGCATCGCCATACCATGTACTGAGTTGTCCTGTCAAAGGACAGCTGCGGGAAGTATTCTTCGCCTGTTTTATGTGAAAAACTTAACCACAGTGACTAAAAACAATTTGTGCAAGGACACTATTGATATCATGCCTCTTATACTCACGCACTGCTCAATATAAAGTGAAACAGGGAGAAAATGCACTGAAGTAATTAAAAAGTTGCTAGTTAAATCCTCGACAAGATTTTTTTTCTAGCTGCATAGTAATACACTTCCTGTGAGAGCTTGGCTTGAACAGAAAGGCTTCTTCGTACCTTGGTCCAATGAATGCTTACTTTGTAAGAAACCGGAAACGCTAGAACATGGTTTCATAGACTGTCGGGATCCCATAATTTTCTGGGACATCCTACAGCGTGCCATGCACAAATAGTTGCTTTATACCCACACTGAATTATATTTCTACCAGTTGAAAACACGGAGGGCGTACAATATGACCTTATCATGCTCCTAGGCATCCACAGTATCTGAAAGGCACGTATGCAGGTGAGGCATGCAGACGTCAGCGTACGTACTGAGTGCGAAAATGTTATCGACACTGTCGCACATGCAGAGAGATATACCAGGCACAGTCTGCCCCTCCTCAGTGAATCAATTTATTTTATGATTGATGCGAATGAATTCGTGTCCGCCTCAGAGCGGCTGTCACCTTTATCTTTACCAAATTAGTATGTTTGTTACTGTAATGTGCCAAGCAAGATGATCAAGAAAAAAATGCGATCGTGGCCTGGTGGTTAAAGTAACGGGCTACTGTGCTCTACGGCAAAGGTTCGATCCTACACAAAACTCCTACGCCATCACAATATTAAAGCGAGGCGAGACAGGAACCTACCTACCACAAATTGCCAAGAATGAGGCAAAGAATGCTTCGCATGCGCGCCTGCAACACCTTATATTTCGCGAGGGATCAGTGATGGCCCGCAAAGAAACTTCACGTCTCCTGATTGAATTCTTAAGAGAGACTGGGTTGATGGACATATGGTAAAACCCATCAACGTTATTGCGCGAGACGCTCGGGCGGAGCAATTGCCGGCCTTGTTCGCCAGGCTAAACCGGCCTGTTGCTACAATTCACCACCACCACCACCACGCTTCGCATTAAGATTCTCGTTGTAAAATTCTCCCTATAAAACACTTAACGACTTCCAGTGTATAACCGAAAGTCCCGATGCTGCCTGGGGAGGGTCCCCAGAATTATGGGCGCAAGGATCGTGGACTGCAAGCGAGTACGAACGGGAACTGCACACGCACCACGAACATGTCCTGTCGCTGGTCCTTGGCTCCCTGGAAGACGTGCAGCGTTATTTGGGACTCCCACTGGGGGACCAGCCGTCGCAGCAGGCCCTCCACGGTGGCTTGCTGATCGGCCACGGAGGACGACTTCGGGCGGAACGCATCGCCTGCGGAAAAGCCAGCGCACAGCGACACGTGTGCTGTGACGTGGTCGCGACACCACCGACACACCACGCCGGCAGAAAGACTGGAGGCGACAACGAACCGATTCGGCGATACCGCTCCACTGGACGCACTCGTAATCGCTAAGGAAAGACGCTAATGACTGCCCCAATGCACCAGGTGGGGTGAGGAAACGAGCATCGAACACTAAATTGATAGTCATTTAAGTATCCTTACCTTATTTGAATGCGAAAGCATTTTACCTTCTCTTGATTATCGCCACCAAGGACTTCTTAAGTGCTACAACGTGTTTGCGTACCCTTTCTTGGCTCTCCTTTCTCTGCGTTCATTATTGTCAGTAAGTCTGTCCTACATTTACGTGCGCTTCAGAACGCTACCGTAATCCCCTTTAATCCACCTTCATTCATTTCAGTTCACCTTAATTCACTTTAGCTCCGTTTGATTCGCGCTAATTACCCATGATTACTAGTATAATTAACGTTATTGTTATACCGTTTACTATCCTCTGTACTACTAGTGCTGACGCCATACAAGATTCTCCTGACGTCACATTGATGTTTGGCACCACTCATTGCAGACAACGCCGGCTTTTCTGCCTCATGGGACATACAATGCTTTCGCATTAAAAGTATATAAGCGACATTATCCAAAAATAGGGCGAGAAGCCCCGCTTTCCGCGTGAAAACCTTTCCGCGCGCATGTGCGAAAAGGTGACTGTCCAACGGCGCGCACTGCTGTGCTTCGCGGGCACGAGCTCCGCTGCTCGTATTTCATTTGGACTTGATAGCGCATAATTAATGCCGCGCCTGGGTTTAACAATGTCATATGAATGAGTCACCGCTTGCCTTCAGCTGCGTGAGAAGCACGGCCCAGTTGTCCAGCAAGAGTCAGGAACGCCTGTGAACGAAATAGTAAGCAACGAGAGAGTATTTTAGTATGGTGTTATCGCTACAGCCCACCACCCTTTGCGCATGCGCGGTGTTAACCCCGCGCATGCGAAGGTGGGGGGGGGGGGGGGGGGCAAGCGGTAGCGGTAACGGCAGAACGCTAAGGGGATGCGACGGAAACAGGCGCGGGCCCGTTTAAATGGCTCGCTTAAAGTCGACAAGCGAAGCCTTGCCCGACCTACGGCAGCGTCATGAAACGCATAACTCCAGGGCCTTAAACTCAAGCACGTTCTATAGTTATGCACGCCATGTGCGGTTTTGCTACTTCTGCAGAACGCAGAATCTCTTGCCTCGAGATAAACGATTGCTAGAGGGCATCACAAAAGCGGGACGCCTCCTACAAGGTATGTTTTACAGCGAAGCTGTACATATCACTCGGATCCCGGGATTTCTTCGTCTCCATCGACAGAACAGTGGAAGGAAAATCATCCCATGGTTCGAAGCGAAAAGTGCCTATCTCCGCTGGAATTGCGCATGCAAAATACACCCCAGTATTCGTTTAAATAAAGGAAAGCACAAAACAAGCTTCAAACAACACGAAGCACGTCGCGTTCACCCGTATGCGTTTCCCGGTAAAGATTACGATTCCGTAAGCTGCAGTTGCTGGTAAGTGGCAAATGCAGCATACTACGCAGGAAGTGACGTCATTAACTTTCATATGTAAAAGAAGGACCTGCCTAGCAGCTGATTTCATTTGTGTTGTGATGGCGCTATGGGAAAGCCACGCATAGCTATAGGGCTCCCGAAAAGCAGAGTGAACACGATGAGCGGCGAGGGGAATAGCAACGTCAATATGCACAAGGGCGCATATCGCTCAGGCTATGCAGGACGCAGCGGTTCCTACCCGAAGAAAACCACGCACAGTTAAGACGTCTGAAGGGCTGTGCGAATACGATGGGCGACGAAGTGCATTTAATTGTATTGCTGTCATTCACTTCAGGCAATGCACTGCTCAATCGTTCAAGGCTACGCCACATTGGTCTTTCGGATCAGGTGTGACAACAGCTTCGATAGCCAACAAGCTCCACAGCGTTAACCCGCCGTGGTTGCTCAGTGGCTATGGTGTTGGGCTGCTGAGCACGAGGTCGTGGGATCGAATCCCGGCCACGGCGGCCTCATTTCGATGGGGGCAAAATGCGGAAAACAACCGTTTACTTAGATTTAGGTGCACGTTAAAGAACCCCATGTGGCCAAATTTCCGGAGTCCTCCACTACGGCGTGCCTCACAATCAGAAAGTGGTTTTGGCACGTAAAACCCCATAATTTAATTTTTTACGTGGAATGATGCCCAATTTTCGTTGAAAGCAGCCTTGCATGGCAGCCGACTTACAGATTTTTGCAAATAGTTTTTGCTCCATACGCGGCACTGTAAGGAGTCCATCCCTTTTGTGAAAATGGATTAAGGATAGTGTTCCTCAATAACCGACCACAGAAGCCGGCAAAGGTGCAGCGAGCGTACAAGCTCAAACGATGCCATCCTGCCGGTGATTTTACTGCCGTAAACACTGGATTTTCAACCACGCGGCGACATTTCAAATTCTGGCGCTAGAAGTCACTACAATTTTTGCAAACGGATCATAGTCGAGACACACAAGAGAACACTTAGAGTACTGGTGGAAAAAATGCAATTAAGAGATTGATACCAGTGGATCCGTTACAGGCATAGGCAGCGGTACAAGGTCGATAAAAAAGGTTTCAGGAAGAGAAAGGAGATTAAGAAGATGCATACAGAAATCATAGAACGAAAAGCACGTATAGCATACCTGATTAACTCTAGCAGACTAGGTAATTATTTACCACCGCCCCATTTCAAAGGGGATGCCAATAAATTATCATCATCATGGTCTATTGCAAAAACTACCCAAACAATAAAAAAAAGCTTTTTTTAAAAATGGAGTGTACTAATCGCAGCATCCGTCATTACATATTTCGGCAAAGTTTGATAACGCCGTCAATGGTTCACTAATCGATGGCTTCAACATCTACGCCGGATCTTTTAGGCACTTGAGTTTATGTCAATTTTCGCTTTACGTAATTTTGAAGTAGCCCTAAAGAAGACCTTGTTCCTCTTCCTCCGAGAGTTTTGGTAGCTGTTCTTGGTATTATCTCTTCGAGCACGGCAGGCGCCGTGTTATCTTCATCATAAGCACCGCTTGCATTTTAGTTTTGTTAGCTTTTGCTCATCAATAATGGTGCTAAGAAAGTGTGTTGCGCGTACAAACATTACATCTTCCAACCAAGTTTGTTATTTTGCGTTGGAACAAATCTCTGCTTTAATCTACAAAACAAGACAACTGCATGTTGTACAGAACTACAGAGCAAGCAATGCTTGCCTCACAGAAGCACCCAAATGTCCTTACCGATCAAGACATCACAGTAGACTAATAAACAACCTACAAACACCCTGGTTTATTATGTGCGCCGATTTCGAGCCCACAAATTGTGAAAATGACCTCTTGATTTGCGAACCTCTACCATGTTGGCAAGGTGCCCAACGTATGTTTTTTTAAGCACCTGAACTTAAATTTCACTGCTACCGTAGTTGTGTTTTCATTGTTAGGGGGCAACGCATATTGGTGGTGACTACGTCGGACTTTCTTTTCTATTCACTCTTTTATGCTAGAAGTTGTTCTGTGCGTATCATATCACGACATATATCATGGCAAATCAGCTCTACGGTATCCCGCAAGGCGGAGGAAGTGTGGCTTTGTAGCTTCGTGCTACCCCATTCGAGTGGACGACCACTCTCCTTTTCGCGATACACCGCGCCGTCAAGGGTGGGATTCGCGAGAGGAATCCCGTACGCGTTTTCACTATCACCTTCACGGCGCAACGGCAAAGACGCTTGATTCCACCGTTCGTGTTTCTGCAGAGTGCATCCAGCTTAGTTAGTATTACTCCGAGAGGCAAGTCACTCGAGTGCGACGGAACGCCGGCATCACTAAATAAATAATCAAAGTGACAGGGCACTCCACTCACGAACACGTGCAGGACCGTCGCTCCGGCAACCGGTGACATCGCTGCTGGCACCGAGCCACGGTGTTTCAACGGCGCGGCCCACTAGTTGACTGACGGCTCCTGTCAGGGCGTAGAAGCCAAGTGCCCCTACTGACACAAACCGGGCGGGTGAGGAGACGTGGAGAGCGCGCTGGCGAGGAGGAGGGAAGAGGGAGGTGAAGCCGCGGGGGGGGAGTCGGAGCAGACGCGTTCTCCGGTGACACGCGGCGATAATGTTTTCGAGTGTTATCTGCGCTTCGCCGGACCCCTCGGCAGGCGCGATTATCCGATTTCCGGAAAAGAGGAGAAGGAACGCCGAAAGAAGCCCGTCGAGGACGATTCCCCCACCTCCATCGCTTTCTCACTCCTCCTTTCACTGTGTCAAAGAGTCACCCTCCGCGGCGTTGATCAGACCTTCCCGCCGGACAAAGGGGGGCAGCTCCTCGGTTGAACGGTTGCACGTGAGTGCAAAAGTGTGGATCTGCTGCAGCCGCGTTTGCATGTGTTTCTGTGCTCGGGCCACGCGGTTCCCCAACAGTCAAGATCGAAGGCGTTGCGGGGATGGTCCCCGCGACTGTTCGAGTTATTTCGATTGGAAACTGCCGCCCCTTTTACCCCCCCCCCCCCTTTCTTTTACGTGGGGCCCTTTACGTAGGGCCCTTACGTCCTTTACATTTCGGTGTCCCAAAGACGTCGCTCAGAGAGCGTATTCACCCACGCGACTGTGGAATGGACCTCCCTAATTTCTTATCGCACGTGCGTGCGTGCGGGCGTAGAAATGACCATTCTCGCCGAACTTCGAGCCCACAGTTCAGGTTTGTCCACTTCATTCTCCCATGTGGTATAACGTGGTGAATGTAAGCTAACGGTGGGCGAATACCGAAATTTTCGAATACACATAGTAAGTTTCGAATATCGAATAGTCAACCGCACACGCATACATGTATTTACAGCAGGAAGGTTTATTTCCGCACAATTAGCTACTGGACCTGAACTCGATCATTAGCTAAAGAATAAAGATACGTTATCAGCGACAGAGAATAAGTCGTAAACACGAGATTACTAATTGCAATTAAAAGCTACGCCAACAGCCTTTCAATACATATAGAGCCTAATTGCAAACAAGCTATCCAAGAATGAATGGCTAGTATATGAAACAGAGCATTCCAATGAAGCTAAATAAGTTATTACCAAAAAACGAGCAGAAGTTGTTCAAAAAATCAAAACCGCAGAAGGACCTGTGCGCAGCAAATACGTGTAAAAGGGCGAGTTGCAAGAAAAGCGTGTCTGGTAGTAGCGTATTAAAAAATTGCATATTTTACTTGAGTAGACTGCCCGAAACTTGAATCGAAAACAAAGCTCGCATTTTGTTTCTTCATTCCTTCGAAAAGTTCTGTTGTTGTTTCACTTCTGCTAACTTTCGACAGTTTGTTTAGCAGACATCGAACAGCAACGAGATTTTCCCAGTTATTTGTAGCGAAAAATTTGGTCAGCTTCAAACATTCGAAAATGCCAAATAGCTCTTATTCCTTGTTCTTGTGGGTGGGCAGCGCGACCCGGACGAAGGACAAAAGAAAGGACACAACACGAGCGCAGACTAACTGTTAGTCTGCGCTCGTGTTGTGTCCTTTCTTTTGTCCTTCGTCCGGGTCGCGCTGCCCACCCACAAGAACATGTTCAATCACCAACTCGCCCAGCTTGCCGTCTTAATTCAGCTCTTATTCCGCCTAGTAAGGCCGGAAAAAAAGGTTTAGGGCAGTAAAAAGCTTTTTTCCCACCTTGGTTGCGTCTTAACTTCGCAGAATAAGACGAACCAACTAGCCCAGCAACAAGTATTGTTATAATATAAAAAAAGGGTAAGGCGTGCAGACACGTACACAAGAGAAGAGAAGTGGACAACATGAACGCCGTTAGAGAATCATGCTTGTGCAAACGAGCAGGAGAACAAGGAAAAGGGCTCGGAGTACTAGAAATGAAGCTTAGGACAACAGGAAGCTAAGCTAGTTGGTAAGGATTCATAATGCAAAGAAGGGGCAAGGCGTGCAAACGCGGACAAAGGAGAAGTGGACAAGTATTGTTACGTCAAATGGTTCCCTTTCGAATAAGAATAGTTAGTGTGTAATAGTCTACTCGTATTCGAAACTTGGAATAGTCGCCCACCCCGTACGTAAGCGTAACTGGCTGAGCAGTGCGCGTTTCTGTGGCGCTTCGTTCACTGCTGTTTATTTAGGCTCAGGCGTCGAGGCCGATGGCGGGCGCCTATGTCCACGCATATGGAACACATTTGAGGCAGCAGTCTCCGCCGCGGTGGATCGTATACCGCGACTGTTTGCAAGTCAGATAGGCGCAGCGCACCCTCGCAAGCACTCGGGGTGTCGCGAGAAAAGAAAAATAAGGCCGAAAAGCCCTTGAGACTCTTTTTTTTTTTTGCAACGTCAGTTTCGCTTTCAGCGGGCCTTCTAATGTGAAATATTGCTCGCGTGGCTCTCACAAAAGCTTCTTTATCATAAATTCAATTGCCCGGTTACGTAATGTCGAGGGCATCGCAAAGAGCGATGGAACGAAGAATGTTAGGCGTAACGTTAAGAGACGGGAAGATAGCGGTGCGGATCGGAGAGCAAACGGGGATAGCCGATATTCTAGTAAACATTAAGAGAAAAAAAATGGAGCTTGGCAGGTCATGTAATGCGTAGCGTAGATAACCGGTGGACCATTAGGGTTACAGAATGGGTTCCAAGGGAAGCGAAGCACAGTCGAGGACGGAAGAAAACTAGGTGGGGGCGATGAAATTAGGAAATTCGCAGGCGCAAGTTGGAATCAGTTGGCACAGGACAGGGGTAATTGGAGATCGCAGGGAGAGGCTTTCGTCCTGCAGTGGACATAAAAATAGGCTAATGATGATGATAACGTTGAGGACGAGCTTCAAGCCGCTCATCAAGCTCCGGCCACCAAAGATCAATAGAAGAACTATAGTAACGTAACCTCGTTAATAATTAATTGCCCCAGTAGCACGTATCGAAGAGAGAGAGAGAGAAAGCAAGAAGAAAGGCAGCGAGGTCAATCAGAAGAGCACCCGGTTTGCTGCCCTACACTGGGGGGTGGGTGAAAGGGGAATAGAAAGAGGAAAAGGGGAGAGAGTAAGCACTGAGTGCGTGTGGGAGGGACACTATACACAGGGACACTATAAACAGTCTCTTAAGCTGGTACACTTCAAGTATTGTACTAGTGCGCGAATCGCTTTTCGTGCCAGTAGCACATATCGAAAACCTAAATATAAGAATTTGGACCGCGCTGCCATGTGCTCTGTGGTGTGTTGCCATAGAAACTACAGTGACTACAGCAAGAGCTTTTTCAGTAAATGGACATATGAGAGGGTGCTGAAGTGAAAAGGGTATTCGTCTAAGCTTGCCGGATGAACGCGCCCTGTTGTCTCGTAAGGTCTGGGTGTAGCTCACACCATAGAAAATTCAATCTCAACTGACACGTTGCAAACCAAACACAAAAACAAGGTCATCCATCAAGCGTTAACACATTAAAGAAGTTGTAGCACAGACATAATTCAAATATGTGCATAATGCCGCCTGCCTGTAAATGTAAACCGGTCTCCAAGTCTCGCAAGATTTGAATATCAAAGAAACTTGATATCCCGATTGTGTCAAGTTAGGGAACAAAGGCATTTAATGAGAACTTTCCGTAGAGAGAACGATGGCAAACGTGTTTCTATTTCGAGATTCGGGAAGTTCCTGAACAGCAGTTCAGTTGAACGACGTCGCCTACCCTTAGCGTTCCCCACAAAGAGAAACACTAGAGCAGGAAAAACGTTCACGTCCTGCCATTCCCTTGAGAAGTGGCATTTTAACTGGTCGATCACGACAGCCGAAGTAGCGGTGGTAAGTCACTGTGACGTGATCAAAAGAACAACCATTAAAAGATGGGACTGCTGGGAGCCCTTCGTATCCCGGGATTCCGATACCGTGCCTGTGCGCTTCTGTCGGGCCCCGCGACCTGCCCATAGCTCCCCTTGGTGAGGAGGCCGGACAGATACCAGCAGTATCACCCGGCAGCAGGCCACCTCCTTGACGTGAGAAACGCGTGAATCCCCCGCCAAGAGCCAACCTGGCCACCTCCCACCCCCGCGACGACCAGCGTTTCTTGCCAGTCGGTCACGGGATTGGTGATTAACGAACGGTAACAGTACTATATTAGTGTGACGCTTTAACCCCTAACCACGAAGAGGACGAAAAAACATGCAGATATCCAACGCAGCGTTGCAATTTAGATGAGGCACAGCTTGCTTAAGCAAGCTAATTAGCCGCAGTAGCGGATGACAGCTAGGCAGCCTGGTCGTTAGTACATTTGAGCTCTCTGCCTCACGAGTTCGAACTAAGGCTACGCATGATGCACGAAGAGTGTTGATGAAAGGTACATGCACCAAGAAGTGCGACACATATATAAACACACTTGAGACTTCATATCTCTCGCGTCACAGTGGCACATACATTCTAGAGGATTGGGCAAGAAGTGCACACACACCCGGTAGGCACATGTCGATTTGCACTTACCGAGGGCGTGGAGTTGTCCGTTAGGGCACATTCCCAGTAGTACATATAAAACCGGTCACCCAATTTGTTCACTACGCAGTCCAGGCAACAGCCAGCAACAAATCGTTTATTCGGACGCGTATACCAACATGAGCCAAGTTGCGTATCCGACAAGGCAGCATCCAGCAGAGACC